>NC_044389.1:36804393-37134497 GCF_006542625.1 Nomascus leucogenys
TGGGTTACTGTAGCCCTACAGTATAGTGTATTAGTCCGTTCTCATGCTGCTAATAAAGACATACCCGAGACTGGGTAATTTACAAAGGAAAGAGGTTTAATTGATTCACAATTCTGCAGGGCTAGGGAGGCCTCAGGAAACTTACAATCATGGCAGAAGTGGTAGCAAACAGATCCTTCTTCACATGGCAGCAACAAGGAGAATTTCCAAGCAAAAGGGGGAAAAGCCCCTTATAAAACCATCAGTTCTTGTGAGAACTCACTATCACAAGAACAGCATATAGGTAACTGCCCTCGTGATTCAATTACCTCCCACTGGGTCCCTCCCACTGCATGTGGGGATTATGAGAACTACAATTCAAGATGAGATTTGGGTGAGGACATAGCCAAATCATATCATATAGTTGGAAGTTGGGTAGCTTGATGCCTCCAGCTACCCAGCTTATTATTAATTATTATTATTATTATCATTATTGTGTTAGAGATTAGTCTTCGCTATGTTGCCAAGGCTGGTCTCAAACTCCTGGGCTCAAGTGATCCTCCTTTTTCAGCCTCTTGAGTAGCTGGGACTATAGGTGTTTGCCACTGTGTCTCGCTAGAGTTGCTGCTTTAAAATTTTTTAAAATTATTTTTTAAATTGACAAATGATTGTGCATATTCATGGGGCACATAGTGATGTTTTGATATATAAAATGTACAGTGATCAGATCAGGGTAATTAGCATATCCATCATCTCAAACATTTATCATTTCTTTGTGCTGGGAACATTCAATATCTTAGTTCTGGATATTTGAAACTATATTATTGCTAACTATGGTCATCCTACAGTGGCATAGAACACTGAAACTTATTCTTCCTATCTAACTGTAATTTTGTATTCTTTAAAATATTTCTTCCTCTCTCTCCCTGCCTTCAGGTTTCCCAGTCTCTGTTATCCTGTTTTCTACTTTTTACTTCCTTGATGCTTTTTATCTTCCACGTGTAGGTGAGAACTTTCTGTTCCTGGCTTATTTCACTTAACATAATTTCCTCCAGCTCTATCCACATTACTGCAAATGATAGTGAAAACATCATTCACATTAGCAATGTGGATGAAAACATCATCCACATTACTGCAAATGATAGTGAAAACAGCATCCACATTACTGCAAATGATAGTGAAAACAGCATTCGTTGTGAAAACAGTGATGGAAAGAGAATAGCATCCAGGCTAAAGAGCATGGTTTCATTCTGACTCTCTTGTGAATAGGTGAGTCATCTCTGTTCTCTGATGTTCATATTCTGCAGCTACTAAATAATAATACCACTGATCCTTCAAGATTTTGGCCCATTAAATTAGCTCTAACATGTAATCATGCTTTGTAAATTATAGGATGCTTTTCAAAGATTAACTGATTTCATTTCTTTTGGTAGCAAGTTTAGTCACAAAGAGAAAGCCTACATCTTTCTTTTTATAAACCAAGCTGGAAATTGAAAACTGATTCCCACTTTTACCTCGTATGGTTCTTAGTTCATCTCAGAAAAAGGATCAATCATCTTTTTTGGTCCTGTTAAGAACAACTTAGTGTCACAGTTTAGAGCTGGCCTCAGGAATCAAACTGTCTGGATTATTACTGAGCTTATACTTGCTCTGAGTGACCTGGTGCAAGTGATTTAAACTCTTTATGTCTTGGTTTTCTCATCTGTAAGTTGAGGATAGCCATACTTACCTCAAGGCGGTGTTGGGAGGATCAAATGAGCAAATTTAATGTAAAGTTCTTAGAATTGTTCCTATCATATAGTCTAGGCTCAACAAATGCCAATTGTTGTTTATTATTCCTCTTACAAAATCAGAATAAACCTCTTTATCCATGCTTTTTGCTATCTATAATCCAAATTGTTTCCAGTAAATACCAAGAAAAACCAAAAAAGGTAAAGATAATAAAAGAGTTTTCAGATATCTTTTCAAATATTTACAGCATCTGGGGCAAATACGTTTTACTTTCCAAATGACTAACATTCACAAATTTTTGAGGTTGGATTGTGGTCTATTCAGCTGTTTCCAGTAGTGGAAAACATTTTGTCTAGTGATCTCCCTCTTTTTTTCATTTCTTTGAATCCTGTCTTTCTTGTCTCTACTTTTAGAGATAATGTAGAATCATGACCAGGTTCCCCACAGCTATTTCATCCTTAAAATCAATATTTTTTATTTGAAATTTAATTATTCTTTTAATTAAAAATAACATCATCAATCTGTTCTGATTTTAAGAATAATGTGTTTATGGAGGGAAACTTGGAAAATATCAAAAAAGATCAAGAATAAAGTGGAAATTGTTCATATTCCTGTCATCCAAAGAATGACGGTTGACATCTTAAAACACATTAAGCTTAACTACTTGAATTTGACAGAAGGAAAAATATACTAAAATGAGAATGTTAGACTTTAATTTAAAAATATATGATTAGTTGCTAAAATATTCTTCCAAAATTAAAAGATCAAGGCAAAAATGAAAAGATTTCCAATAACATTTTATTATTGTGATGGGGGTTATTGTGACATTAGGGCTTCATATTTCTCAGAAGGTAAAGTTTCCAGATAGTAAAACTTAATGTACCATCTCATAAAATCAGATTGCCTTTCATTAATATAAAAGCAAGTTTAAAATCATAGTCTACCTTTAGGATTACTCTCTAAGTATGAAAAGGCAGATCTATAAAACAAGGAAGTTTCAATTCAGAGTACTAGTATTATTTATATATCTGAATTATATGACTAAATATTTTGACTTTGTTGTTTCAAGAACTGTTATTTCTTATAATCTAATCAATTAATCAAAATCATACTATGTATGATTACTTGGTTTGGACCGTAACTTTTTATTTGTATTTGTTTCTACTACTTTTTTTCTGTTAAGAAGAAGAATGCCTTTTCATTAAAAGCATGTTATAATTGAATTTATATATTCTTATTCATATGACCTACATTGTAATAGTCACTCTAATTTGAAGACTTTTTCACAAAATTCTCAGATTTTCTGTTCTAATTTTAACCAGTAATTTTTTTTTTTTGGTTAAATGATGGCACAGCTTTTACATAAAGTTCTTTTTATTAATTGAATACCTTAGGTGATATGGACTGAATTGTGTCTCCCCAAAATTCATGTGTTGAAGCTCGAACTTGAAATGTGTCTATATTTGGAAACAGGGTCTTTAGGAGGTAATTAAGATTAAATAAGGTCATAAAAGTGGGCCCCCGATCTGAAAGGATCAGTATCCTTGTAAGAAGAGAACTTATAAGGAGAGTGCTGTCTCTCCAAGCATAGACAGAGAAGAGGTCATGTGAGCCTGCAATGAGATGGTGGCGATTTGCACACCATCAAGAGAGCCCTCCTCAGGAACTGAATATACTGGTATCCTAATCTTGGATTTCCAGTTTCCTGACTTTCAGAAAATAAATTTCTGTTAAGCCACCCAGTCTATGGTATTTTGCTATAGCATCCAGTAGACTAATACATTAGGTGATTTCACTGTTTCTTGGATCCCATGTTTGTCTCTTAGATTTTTTGTTTTACTGAAGTATGTCCAGGAGTAAGCTCTTTTTAGAAGGAGTGGGTACATGCTGAACTTTCTGGGTCCTTGAATATCTGATAATGTTGTTATTTTGAGTTAAGCTATAATGTACTATAATCATGCATTTATGTTTTTGTTTATGTGTAAGGTCAAATTCTTTCATATTTTAAAATTCCAGAAATTAGCATGCATATTTTATTCAAAATAACAAAGTTATATAAATTGCCAAACAGGAGGCAGAGGAATAAGTTATGATATATAACTAAGTTGATGTAGACCTTAGCTATGTGTTGAAGATATTTATTTATTTATTTGATGGTCACCTCAGTTACTTCTATGTCATATTGTCCTCATACATTTGAATTATACCATAAGTTTATATCAAAAATTGTCACTTAAAGTCACTGAGCTTTTTCAGTAGCCCTTGAACTGCTTACTTCAAGACTTCTCATTATTTGAGATAATTAAGTGCCAACTGTTAGCTGTTTTTCTCTTACTTGCAGCTAAATGAAAACTAAATGATACATCATGGATTTAGCTGTATCATTTCAAACAAAATTCTTCTTGAACCACCACAATGAAAGTGTGAACCACTGGCAGTTGTGCTGTCATGGCGATCCAGTTCTCTTCTTGACTCATGATTGCAATCTTGATCTTTGTGGCACACAAAATTATCTGTATAATGTTCTCTGGTAACATTATATGGTAATCTCAAAGTTTCCTGCTAGGTTAAACTTGTAGTTTTAATTATTTTCTTAATTAAATTGTATATTGCAATTCATTAAACAGCTTCCCTTCAAAATCAACCAGTAAGTCTTGTTAGATTGAGTCAAATAAGTTTTGTTAGATGTTATGGTTAGAATAATAATCCTACAATTCGTACAACTTAATCACAGCAATTTCTCCTATTCTTATATTCTGTATAGTCTATCGTGTATTCTGAGATTTGGCACATGACAGATAATCTTATGAGTTTTAAATCACTTTATATTCAGTGCTTCAGATAATTTTATGATATGATCCCATTTTATGAAGCAGAGTTATAAGTTCCTCTTTTATCAGGGTATGAGTTTATATGTTAAGTTTGTGTGTATGTGTGTGTGTATTAATACACATTTATACACGGAAGGAACTGCTCCTTTGTCGACTTTATTTACAGACTTTGTCTTGTGCATTTTTATAAGGCTAAACCGCAGTTCATATCTCCATCCATCTCCCATATAGGAGAATTGGGATTACTAGTTCGTAATTTCCATTAGTACAATTATTAATTGCCTACAGTTTGCTTCTATCTTGTGTACTTTTTGATGCTGTGTGAAGTTTCTCCGTAATTCTTTTGGAATGTATGGCTCTTAGTCTCTTTAGATCTTTTTTGTATTTTGGCCTGTAGTTTTCTGTGCTGTTGTTTCTCCATCTATCTGATGCCAGATGTACTTTCTCTCTCTATTCCAAAAAGTCCTTATATTTTCTGCTCGGGTAATCCTTTTGTTTCCTAAAAACCATAGAATTAATTTTTATTGTATCTTTTCTGTCATTTTAGTGGGATTTTGGGAGGTACAGAAAACAAACACACTGATTCTTTCCTTCGTCTTGAACTGGCTGTCCCTCTTTATCACGAGATCCTCTTTATTTAGTGAAGTAACAAATTCGGTGGCCCCACTATCCATTTGGTTTTTTTCTTGACCCTCAGACCCCCAAAAAATCTCAAAATTACTATCCACCAGGCCATCAGTTTTTCCATCACCTTTGTGTCATCTTAGGAGAAATAAAAATGTTTACTTCTCACAAATTATCACACTTCTCACCTCTGAAGTTATAGAGGATTTATTTGTTTTTTTTTTTTTTGGTTTTGCACTTAAAAAAAGTTGTTTCAACTAAGGAAAGTACCCTGTGGTCATTCTATTCTAATTCAGTCTCTATATGTTCTGAATATATTCTTCGGAAGCAAACCTTCCATTTTAATTTGGGCAATAGAGCACTAAGATAAGAAGTTAAATATAAGAAAGGAAGCAAATAAGAATCCCTTTAAAGTAAATATGTAAAGTCTTGACTTAGAATAATAAAATATTTTAAGAACATCAATTTGTATCACCTGTTTTTATGGATAAGGAAGTTAAAACAAAATTTTAAATTTCTATTCTAATCCAACTCCTTTCAGAGATTGAATGAGAAAACCAAAGTTAAATATATAAGGCAGATTAGCTGTGCAAACCCTTCAGGCCATAGGGATAGAGTTTTTTTAAGGGAAGTGCAGCAACATCAGTGACTTATGGGGCTGACTGCAATAATTCTGTTACTGTCATGAGCCACTCTGGACAATCCCAGGAGACTAACACTTCCCTATTCACATCAGTCATCACTGGAGTATTGAATGGGTGGCTAATGATGTTGTTGGCCGGTGGTTATATTTATGTCTTTTTTTAGGAGAACAATAATCTTCACATTTCTTCTCTGGCCCTGGGCCGGGCTGGCAATAAGAATAAAATTTTCTATTTTCTGTCTAAAGAATGGAAATGCTCCCCCAGAGGCTGCCCAGGCTACAGTATGAATTTACTATCTATTATCAAATCGTGTTCACCTACTTGCGTATAAATCCAGTTTTCAAATTCCTGGTGGAAAGTTAAAAAATGGTGTTACATGTTAGTGGAATCATCCCGATTTTGTATCATTTAACAATTAGATGATTGATTGAGCAATTACAGCAGTCCTCCTTTATCCCTTGTTCTGCTTTTTGTGGTTTCAGTTACCCTCACTCAACCATGTCTAAAAGTATTACATGAAGAATTCCAGAGACAAACAGTTCATAACTTTTAGATTGTGGGCCACTGTGAGAGGTGTGATGAAATCTTGTGCTATCCTGCTTTGTCCTACCTGGGACGTGAATTATGTCCTTTGTCAAGTGCATTCACACTGTACACGCTATCTGCTCATTCGTCACTTAGTAGCCCTCTTGGTTATCAGTCAGCTGTTGTGGTATTACAGTGCTTCTGTTAAAACAATCCTTATTTTATTTCATAATGTTTTCAATCTCAGGAGCAGTGATGCTGGCACATTGTTATAATTGTTATATTTTATCTTCAGTTGTTGTTAATGTTGTACTGTGCCTAATTTATAAATTAAACTTTATTAGAGGTTATGTATATATGAGAGAAAACATAGTATATAGAGGGTTTGGTAGTACCTGTGGTTTCAGGCATCCACTGGTGGTCTTAGAATGTATTGCCTGAGGATAAGGATGGGACTATTATATTGCTGTCACTGACAGTGTAACGATTACTGCCCAAATGAAGTCATCACAGTGACCTCAAAAGCTGTGGATCATGATACAAGAGAACTGTGGTGGTGTCTGATTTAGATAAGACTGCCAGTTCAGGCTTTGTGCTGGAAGACCACTTAGTGACAATAGGTTCAGTATGAGAGAGGCATCACATTGAGGTCAAACCATTTACATTAGAGGGAAAGTAACAATAAAAAACAAGAAATGTAGCGTAGATAACATGTTATTATCATAGTTTATATTCTCTTTTTACTTCTACAGTGGACTACTTCTATCCTTGGTTCCCACACAATATGATATTCCCATATTTTTCATATCATTCAAGTATGTCTACTTCTATATTTAATATTGGTTATTCTTTTTTGTTGTTTAAATAAAATACTGTGTGAATTTATTCTTCTGATTTATTTTTAGCATTTATCTAAATTGCTCAGAACTTTCAGTAACTCAGCTTCTCATTTTTAGTACATTTATTAACTTCATGATATTGGGCACGTCATTTAGCTTCTCTGAGCCTGATGAGTACTTTGAATGTGTGACGCTATTTTGGATATTCTATAAATGTGATTAAAAGACACCTTTTCTGCCCCTCCAATCATCCCATAAGCCAAAGCAGCTTCTAGCACAATATCTTATGCATAAGAAACATATTGTGAGTTGTTGAGCTTAACTAAATTAAGACATGGTTTTGCCCTCAATAAAAGTTTAATTGTTATAAATCTAAGTGAGATGTCAGTTGGGACCTGCTACAGCCTTGTATTATCTAGATGGTAGTGGTGACCTGAATTCTCTAATTTCATGATCTATGGAAATCCAAAGCTTCCATCAATATTTTTGTTTATTTCTTGTACAGGGAAGTTGATGAAAGACTGAGATATGCTGGCGCTCTCTGCTTGTTAGTTCTTCCTCTTATTTGTTTTCTATGTTCTGCAGTGTATCATTCCAATGTGAATCTAGCTCTTTAATTGATTTTCAGTGCCAAAACATCACTCAAACAAGCATTCAGTCTGTATGTATGTACTTTCTATGTCTTTCTTTTTATATAAGTACACATTATAAAATGTAAAATAATGTATATTATATATTTCATATTTGTGATGTATACACTATATATATGTTTTATATTTACTTAAAGCATCTATACTGTTATATTCTGATGTGCCTCTCATTCTATTTTTGACTTTTGCTTCACAAAACTTTTTCTAAGACCTCTCTACATTTGAGATATATATATAATTTTAGCCTTAAATAGTACCTCATATAGCGTTTAATTTATCATTTTACCTAGATGAATATTTATAGATGCTTCCAAGTTTTTGCTATTACAAACAAGACTAGAATAAGCATGTTTATACTTTCCTCTTTGTATTCAGGTATGAAAGTTTCTCTGAGAGTTTAAAACCAAAAGTGGAACAGAGCATAGGCTATGCATATACTCAGTTTTACCAGGTTCTATCAATTTGTACCCTAAAATCGCTTCACTAATACATAAACCTATAACCCTTTCCAATATTTCTTATTGTCTAAATTATTATATTTGTAAGAAACATTGGTATAAGGTGGATATACATTGATCTGGCTTCATTTTCTATTATTACAGTACTATCTTAATTACTATAGCCTTATAAAATAGCTTAATAGGTGATAGAATTCATCTTCATTATTTTCTCCTCTCTTCTAGGATTATCATAGTTATTTTTAGGATTTTTTTCTTCCATATTTATTTAAAAATTTTCCAATTATAATTGTCACATTGCATAAGTCCGGTGGGCACCATAGAAGCTGTAGGTTATTACATGTTCTTTGAATGATTGGTAAACTCTGCCTGAAAAATTTATCTGGGTGATTACTTCTTTTGAAGAGGAGTTTTCTTCTATAATCTTATTATTTTTAATGGTTATTGATCTATTCCAGTTTTCTATTTCTTATTGGCCCATGTTGTCACTCAAAAGATTCATTTATAATTTTTAAAAATCTGCTCTGTAAACAGTGATGTTTCTTTTTCATTCAGAATTTTGCTTATTCATTTTTTTATTTTTGCCTAATGAACGTTTCCCATGAATTGCCATATTAGTCTTTTAAAATAGCGTAGTTTTGTCAATCCTTTCTCTTCCTTTTTTTCTATTTTATTGATTTCTAGGTTTTATTACTCCTTCTTTCTTAGTTTAAAAAATATTCTCTTGCTTATTTTTTATTTTTTGAGTTGAATGCTTAATTTTTTTAGTAATGCTTATTTCCTGTTAATTTTTTTTCTGTTTGTAAATTAGACTTTACATATATCATCACTTTGTTTCTCAAATTATGATGTGCAGTGCTTTCATAGTCTTGTAACTGTATTTCATAATTTGAGCTATTTGCTATTCAACCCACTGATTTTTGGACATAAGGTTATTGATTTTCAGTTATATGGGATATTATTACTCTTCATTTTTATTTTCTTATATTGTTATCAGAGAATATGATGTGTGTTCGAAAATAAATAATTCTTTGAAATTTATTCAAGACTGCCTTTTTAACCTAATTTATGACAGGTTGTTAAATATATTCTTGTGTCAAAAATAATGTATATTCTCTGTTTCCTGGATATACATTCTTCAAAATGTCCATTATTTCAAATTTATTGAGACTATTATTCCTGTCTTCTATGTTCTTTTTTCATTGTTTTATTTACCGGTTTTAGATGGATATATCACAATCTATACTGAAACTAAATGTTATTTTTTTCTAGTAATTATTGTAGTTTTTGCTTTATATATTATGAGATTTTATTATTGGGAGTATATATTAATGATTATTATATTTTATTAGTATGTTGAATTTTTTGCCCAGTGTAAAATTTTCATCTTTATCCTTTAGGGGATTTTTCATCTTAAATTATATTATGTCTAGTACATATTGCTTAATATATATTTTTAATCCCTTTGTTTTCTGTAGTTTTTCTGTGCCTTTATCTTTTTTGGTGCCTCTAGTGCAATACATTGTTGGATTTATTTGGAAAAAATTCATTTTAAGAGTTTATGTCTCATAAACGTTGAGTTTAATTCTTTTGTTGTAATTAATGTAAATCAAGACTTATTACTAACACTTTATTTTGTACAAATACCATGCTTCTTTCTTCCTTTCTCACTTTTGATTGGAGATAACATTTTCTTTGTTGAAATTTTATTTTTTTTGGCACTTTGGTTGGAAAGAATGTATTTTATTTTTATTCATCTACTTGTTGTCATTAACTAATTAAGACCCCTAGTTGTACTGACTTTTGCTATCAATATAAGACAACAATCTCAGCTTACTTTCATTTTTATTCTGTCTCATTCCCCTACACCACCCCCTACATACTTTCTGGTTCTGGTATCTTGAGGGTTTTGTTTCGGTGAGGGGACCTGAGTCAAGTGTCTTAATTTGTGTCCTGGAGCAGACAACTTAATTGACTTTGGTGAAGTTATTTTGTGGGTTAGGCTTATAGGAGGGAGTAACAGTTAATAATTCACACACCGTTATCACTGGCCTGTTTTTTCCTCCTCTTTACCTTTCCGTTTCTCACTCTTTCAGTTCTGTATGTTCTCTAGGTGCTCCCAGACTTCTTTTTCTGTTGTGCAGAGATGCATCCCTCTACTGGTGAATGTCAGTTCAGCTAATGTTACTTGGGCTCTCGGAAAAGACGTTCTAACGTTATCACAGGTGAATACATTTTTCCTAAGAAAGTTTTCTCTTTTAGAGTATCAATGGTGCCACTTGGGAAAATAATGGAATATTCTCATTTTTATTACATAAGGTAATTTTTATGTGTAATAAAGAGGAGTAAAGTTAGAGAATAAAGTCCACCTAAATATTTGTACCATGACTGAATGGGAATTTGGAAGAGTCAGAGTACTTAAAAAAACTTGATGATGGTATTTAGGAGGTTTTTTTTTTTTTTTTTAACAGTGAGGGAATTCTATATGTAATTTGGTTTAATTAAAATGTATTCTTTAGAGAAAGAGATGATGCATCTCTGAAGTGTACGATTAATGACTCAATAAAGAAAAGACACTGTATGATGTGGTTTTCTTATTTCTGGCAGATTACAATAAGCAATTTTTGGGAAGTGAGAATGGTTAAAACAGAGGGAAGCAACAATGGATCTCTTATTGATGCTTGTGGCACTCAAGTCAGTAACTTACCCTCTATTTCTGCATAATAGGACTTGAAGGCTCCTGCTGCACCTGACTCTCAAGGCCTCCGCCCTTCGACTGTTAATAGGAAATGGTCAAATAATTAATTGTGGGTAAAATGCTTTGAGGTCCTTAAATAAAACATGTTCATATGAGTTTAAGCCTTAACTTTAGAGAAAGATGAGAGACAGTGAGAGAGAAAGAGAGAGACAGATAGGCAGAGAAAGAGAGAGAGAGAGAGAGAAACCTTTAGTGGTAGGTTTGTCCATCTTTTTATATATTATAATTTTTTTTTCAGAAACATCAGGGGCTTTTTGTGGATTGCGTCTATCTTTATGGAATTCTGGCTTTTAGCTGCCACCTGGGCAGCTTTTGGAAACAAAATGATAACAAAAGCAACATGCAGTCACTTCTTTGTTGTATGGGTTTTTTCCCCCACCCTATAGCCTTTTATCTTTACACATTTCTTTTTGTCTGACATTTCTGCATTCATCACCCCATGTCTAGTTGCAATAAGGCTATTATGAGATGGATAGCTGTGGAGATGACAAGAATACAGACAATTCAAGTTTTTCATTTCCTTTGTAGCTGGAGTTTTAATAGTTCTCTAAATCTGTATTTATGTTCTCATCAAAACCCCTTTTAAAAGAAAGCAGATAGTAGGCTTCCTATCTCATTCCCCAAATGTTTTCCATGATTCCTATTTTAATAATATTAATAAGCCTCTTTATTGCAAAGATAAGATAGAGATAGTTTCCCTGATTTTCAATGAAGTAACTAACTTAGGAAATGCTCAAAGCCCTCAGAATTCTCTCCTCTAGAAGTCAACGTAGTTGTACTCCTATGCTTCCCTTTTCTCACTGAATAAGCAGCAGGCTTTGGAAGAAGTATTCAAAAAGAACTTTTCTGATGGGTGGTTTTTATCATTTTAAAATGTTATAGAACAAAGGCATTTTAAAATAATTGAAAGTGAATTTCCATTTGTAGAGGATAAGTCTATTTATTCCTTCCTAAATAGGCTGTATTTCCTCTTTGGGGGAGGCATTTGCAAAATATATGGCAGTGACACATATGTATGGCAGAGTTACAGTTCCGCAGCATGTGGTCAGTGGTTACGTTACTATGGTGCCAAAATGTCTAGACCAACAGTCAAAGTTCAGTGTACCATCTTGCTAGTGGTTAACTTTTGCCATAAATATTTAGAAACAAATGGGACTTAACTGTGCACATTTTAACTTTATATTACGTAGCTATTCAGGTAGAATAAATATCTGAATAGCCAATTATTTCTATGGAATATGATTGATACGTTTTTACCTTGCTATCCAGCCTGGCCCTCCCTAGCCCTTGAAGTCTCTGATATTGTTGTCCTGCAGACTTACTGATACCAATTCTGGAGTCAGCTCTCCACCACTGATGGCAGGCAGTACTTTCAGAACCCCACGGCCAGCTACAAGCAGGGATTCTTATTCATTATGCTGTCCTAAGCCTGGCAGTCATAATGTTAGGAGTTTATCCCAGGTCCCTGTGATCCCTGAGATTCAGGCTTTAAAAAACCCCATTGTATCTTCCCAATTCATACGACTACATTTCTGGATTGATTTCTTTATTTTCTTTTCAGTTTTTCTGATGAAACTACATTCCTCTAGGTTAGGGCTCTGACACTGTGTAGATATTCCTTGCCACTATTTCTTCCTTTTCCATGGAGGCTGTGTCTTATTATCACTATCTTCAGATTCTTAAACCAGATACCCATAGGAATTACCTGCCTGAATACTGCCATTTCTTGAAAATCTGTATTATAGACTCAAGTTTACCATCCAATTCAGAGGATCTAAATTTGACCTCCTCTGAAATCCATTCTTGTATGCATGTCTATCGTTTTATGTTGGCCCTATTCATTTATAGTTTCCTTCCTTTTTTCTACCATCTTGCTACTACAATTCCAGTATGATTTAGAGCTAAATCCCCTCAAATTAGGGCTTTGTTATTTAATTCCTGGTTCTCAGATTATTCCAAGGAACAATTTAGTGATGTGTGAAAAGTTTGGAGCGGAGGGCGGATGTGCTTAGTGTGTGTCCTGTCAGCCTCAGGTCCCACTTTGCTATGTCTTTATTTCTTTGGTAGTTAGGGGTCTGAGGCACACATTAGAAGTTAAACAGCTCTACAGTTGCATTATCTCCAGTGAAAATAATTGTTTTCAACCACGCTAACTTCTAAATGGAAAATAGATCTTCGTGTGATAATAAAGTTGAACATGTCACACTCACTTCTAGGTCTAGCTACTTTCTCTTCTCTGAATATTCCGTGCTGTCTCTCATTTCCATACCTTTGCATTTAAACTTCCTTCTGATTTTATAATAGAATGATTTATATGCCTTTGGGTATATACCCAGTAGTAGAATTGCTAGGTCAAATGGTATTTCTGTCTTTAGGTCTTTGAGGAATCACCACGTTGTCTTCCACAATGGTCAATTACATTCCCACCAACAGTGTATAACCATTCCTTTTTCTCCACAACCTCAGCAGCATCTATTATCTTTTGACTTTTTCATAATAGCCATTCTGACTAGTGTTAGATGGTACCTCATTGTGACTGTGATTTGCATTTCTCTAATGATCAGTGATGGTGAGCTTTTTTTCACATGATTTTTGGCCACATGTATATCTTCTTTTGATTCACAATAGCAAAGACTGGAATCAACCTAAATGCCCATCAGTGATAGACTAGATAAAGAAATTGTGGTATGTATATATGATAGAATACTATGCAGCCATAAAGAAGAATGAGATCCAGTCCTTTGCAGGGACATGGGTGGAGCTGGAGGCCATTATCCTTAGCAAACTAACACAGGAACAGAAAACCAGATACCACGTATTTTCACCTGTGAGCTAAAGGATGAGAACACATGGATGCATAGAAGGGAACAACACACATTGAGGCCTTTTGAAGGGTAGAGGGTGGGAAGAGGGAGAGGATCAGGAAAAATAACTAAAGAGTACTAGGTTTAATACCCAGGTGATAAAATAATGTGTACATCAAACCCCCATGACACCAGTTTACCTATGTAAGAAACTATTGTATCCCCGAACTTTGAAGTTAAAAAAATTCTTCTAACTGAAACACCTTTCTTACTTCTTCACAATTTTAACTCTTTTTCCTTCTGCAGTTTAACCATTAATGACAGGCTTCATTAGGTGCTCTCCTTGGTGTTTTGAAAGATCTCTATGCCTGCTGCTATCCTGGCACTTACCATTCTGAATCCTAATTGTCTCCACAATAGAATCTGAACTCAGGGAGAACCACTTTGTGTCCCCATCACGACACACAGAATATACTCAAATGCTTACTAAATGCAAGAATAGATCTTCTCCTGCTGTGGTAGAGTTAGAGCTTAGATGTTCCAATATGAGATATCTCTTTTATCTAGTTCAAGAACTTTTTAAAGATATCACACCTTGAGGGATTTTATACTAGTTTTTCTTAACAAAAACTTTGGAATAAAGAAATAAATGAATTGGAAATACTCTTTTGACAATATTATCTCAGGAATTTCAGGTATCATTGTCCTTCATTTTACCCTGAATTTTTTGTGTCCTCCAAATCACATTCATACTTAAACACTGTCATAAAGCTTTTATAGAAATGGGGACCTTAAGGTAAAATTATCAAACTTGAGCAAACTATTATTACTTTGCAAATATTTCCATCTTCTCTTAAATTTACAAGTGAGTTATAACTTAACATTTCATGTGTATATGAAAATCTGATATATGATACAGTTGCCAAGAAGGAGGAACAGATTGGACAACCTTCTTTCTGTAGAAACCGATAAGCTGACCTTAAAATTCATTTGAAAACTCACGAGTCTCAGATAGACAAAATGATCTTGAAAAATATGAACAAAGTTGAAGTACTCACATTTCTCAATTTCAAAACTTACTACAGAGTAGCAGTAATCAACACAATGTTGGTAGTAGCATAAGGATAGACAAATAGTAAAATAGAATTTAGAACACAGAAACAAGACCTCACTTTTTTTTAACTTTTTTTTTTTATTATACTTTAAGTTCTGGGATACATGTACAGAACGTGCAGGTTTGTTACATAGATATACACGTGCGATGGCGGTTTGCTGCACCCATCAACCTGTCATCTACATTAGGTATTTCTCCTAATGCTATCCCTCCCCATTCCCCCCACCCCCTGACAGGCCCTGGAGTGTGATGTTCCCCTCCCTGTGCTGGTATGTTCTCATTGTTCAACCCCCACTTATGAGTGAGAATGTCTAGTGTTTGGTTATCTGTTCCTGTGTTAGTCTGCTGAAAATGATGGTTTCCAGCTTCATTCATGTCCCTGCAAAGGACATAAACTCATTCTTTTTTATGGCTGAATAGTGTTCCATGGTGTATATGTGCCACATTTTCTTTATCCAGTCTGTCATTGATGGGCATTTGGGTTGGTTCCAAGTCTTTGCTATTGTGAATAGTGCTGCAGTAAACATACGTGTGCATGTATGTGTCTTTCTAGTAGAATGTTTTAAAATCCTTTGGGTATATACCCAGTAATGGGATTGCTGAGTCAAATGGTATTTCTAGTTCTAGATCCTTGAGGAATCACCACACTGTCTTCCACAATGGTTGAACTAATTTACACTCCCACCAACAGTATAAAAGCATTCCTGTTCCTCCACATCCTCTCCAGCATCTGTTGTTTCCTGACTTTTTAATGATGGCCATTCTAACTGGTGTGAGAATGTGGTTTTGATTTGCATTTCTCTAATGACCAGTGATGATGAGCTTTTTTTCATATGTTTGTTGGCTGCATAAATGTCTTCTTTTGAGAAGTGTCTGTTCATATCCTTCGCCCACTTTTTGATGGGGTTATTTGATTTTTTCTTTTAAATTTGTTTAACTTCTTTGTATATTCTGGATGTTAGCCCTTTGTCACATGGGTAGATTGCAACATTTTTCTCCCATTCTGTAGGTTGCCGGCTCACTCTAATGATAGTTTCTTTTGCTGTGCGTAAGATCTTTAGTTTAATTAGATCCCATTTGTCAATTTTGGCTTTTGTTGCCATTGCTTTTTATGTTTTAGTCATGAAGTCTTTGCCCATGTGTATGTCCTGAATGGCATTGCCTAGGTTTTCTTCTAGAGTTTCTATGGTTTTAGGTCTTATGTTTAAATCTTTAACCCTTCTTGAGTTAATTTTTGTATAAGGTGTAAGGAAGGGGTCCAGTTTCATTTGTCTGCATATGGCTAGGCAGTTTTCCCAACACCATTTATTAAATAGGGAATCCTTTCCCCATTGCTTGTTTTTGTCAGGTTTGTCAAAGATCAGGTAGTTGTAGATATGTGGCATTATTTCTGAGGGCTCTGTTCTGTTCCATTGGTCAATATCTCTGTTTTGGTACCAGTACCATGCTGTTTTGGTTACTGTACCCTTGTAGTATAGTTTGAAGTCAGGTAGCGTGATGCCTCCAGCTTTGTTCTTTTTGCTTAGGATTGTCTTGGCAATGCAGGCTCTTTTTTGGTTTCATATGAACTTTAAAGTAGTTTTTTCCAGTTCTGTGAAGAAAGTCATTGGTAGCTTGATGGGATAGCATTGAATCTATAAATTACCTTGGGCAGTATGGCTATTTTCATGATATTGATTCTTCTTATCCATGAGCATGGAATGTTCTTCCATTTTATTGAGGATTTTCGCATCGATGTTCATCAGGGATATTGTCCTAAAATTCTCTTTTTTTTTGTTGTGTCTTTACCAGCCTTTGGTATCAGGATGATGCTAGCCTCACGAAACAAGTGAGGGAGGATTCCCTTTTTTTCTATTGTTTGGAATAGTTTTAGAAGGAATGGTACCAGCTATTCTTTGTACCTCTGGTAGAATTCGACTGAATCTAACTGGTCCTGGCCTTTTTTTTTTGGTAGGCCATTAATTACTGCCTCAATTTCAGAACTTGTTATTGGTCTATTCAGAGATTCAACTTCTTCCTGGTTTAGTCTTGGGAGGGTGTATGTGTCCAGGAATTTATCCATTTTTTTCTAAATTTTCTAGTTTATTTGCATAGAGGTGTTTATAGTATTCTCTGATAGTAGTTTGTATTTCTGCAGGATCAGTGGTGATATCCCCTTTATCATTTTTTATTGTGTCTATTTGATTCTACTCTCTTTTCTTTAATAGTCAGGCTGGCGTTCTGTGTATTTTGTTAATAGTTTCAAAAAAACCACCTCCTGGATTCATTCCTTTTTTTGAAGGGTTTTTCGTGTCTCTGTCTCCTTCAATTCTGCTCTGATCTTAATTATTTCTTGTCTTCTGCTAGCCGTTGAATTTGTTTGCTCTTGCTTCTCTAGTTCTTTTAATTGTGATGTTAGGGTTTCGATTTTAGATCTTTCCCACTTTCTCATGTGGGCATTATTGCTATAAATTTTCCTCTCAACACTACTGTAGCAGTGTCCCAGAGATTCTGTTACATCATGTCTTTGTTCTCATTGGTTTTAAAGAACTTATTTATTTTTGTCTTAATGTCATTATTTACCCAGTAGTCATTCAGGAGCAGGTTATTCAGTTTCCCTGTAGTTGTGTGGTTTTGAGTGAGATTCTCAATCCTGATTTCTAATTTGATTGCACTGTGGTCTGAGAGACTGTTTGTTATGATTTCTGTTCTTTTGCATTTGCTGAGGAGTGTTTTACTTTCAATTAGGTGGTCAGTTTTAGAATAAGTACAGTGTGGTGCTGAGAATGTATATGCTGCTGTTTTAGGGTGAAGAGTTCTGTAGATATCTATTAGGTCCACTTGGTCCAGAGCTGAGTTCAAGTCCTGAATATCCATGTTAATTTTCTGTCTTGTTGTTTGTCACATATTGACAGTGGGGTGTTAAGTCTCTCACTATTATTGTGTGGGAGTCTAAGACTCTTTGTAGGTCTCTAAGTACTTGCTTTAAGAATCTGGGTCCTCCTATATGGGTGCACATATATTTAGGATAGTCAGCTCTTCTTGTTGCATTGATCCCTTTGCCATTATGTAATGTTCTTCTTTGTCTTTTCGATCTTTGTTGGTTTAAAGTCTGTTTTATCAGAGACTAGGATTGCAACCCCTGCTATTTTTTTTTTTTTTTTTTTGCTTTCCATTTGCTTGGTAAATAGTCCTCCTCCATCCCTTTATTTTGAGCCTATGTGTGTCTTTGCACATGAGATGAGTCTCCTGAATACAGCACACCCATGGGTCCTGACTTTTTATCCAATTTGCAGTCTGTTTCTTTTAATTGGGTCATTTCGCCCATTTACATTTAAGATTACTATTGTTATGCATGAATTTGATCCTGTCATTATGATGGTAACTGGTTATTTTGCCCATTAGTTGATGCGGTTTCTTCATAGTGTCAATGGTCTTTACATTTTGGTATATTTTTGCAGGGGCTGGTACTGGTTTTTCCTTTTCATGTTTAGTACTTCCTTCAGGAGCTCCTGTAAGGCAGGCCTGTTGCTGACAAAATCCCTTAGCATTTGCTTATCTGTAAAGGATTTTATTTCTCCTTCACTTATGAAGCTTAGTTTGGCTGGATGTGAAATTCTGGGTTGAAAATTCCTTGCTTGAAGAATGTTGAATATTAGCTCCCACTCTCTTCTGACTTGAAGAGTTTCTGCAGAGAGATCTGCTGTTAATCTGATGGGCCTCCCTTTGTGGGTAACCCAACCTTTCTCTCTGGCTGCCCTTAACATTTTTTCCTTCATTTCAACCTTGGTGAATCTGACAATTGTGTGTCTTGGGGTTGCTCTTCTTGAGGATTATCTTTGTGGTGTTCTTTGTACTTCCTGAATTTGAATGTTGGCCTGCCTTGCTAGGTTGGGGAAGTTCTCCTGGATAATATCCTGAAGTGTGTTTTCCAACTTGGTTCCATTCTCCCCATCACTTTCAGGTACACCAATCAAATGTAGGTTTGGTCTTTTCACATAGTCCCATATTTCTTGGAGGCTTTGTTCATTCCTTTTCATTCTTTTTTCTCTAATCTGGTCTTCATACTGTATTTCATTAAGTTGATCTTCAATCTCTGATGTCCTTTCTTCTGCTTGATTGATTCGGCTATTGATACTTATGTATGCTTCATGAAGTTCTCATGGTGTGTTTTTCAGCTGCATCAGGTTATTTATCTTCTCTAAACTGGTTATTCTAGTTAGCAATTCGTCTAACCTTTTTTTTTTTTTTTTTTTTAAGGTGGTTAGCTTCCTTGCATTGGGTTAAAACATGCTCCTTTAGCTTGGAGGAATTTGTTATTACCAACCTTCTGAAGCCTACTTCTGTCAGTTCATCAAATTCATTCCCCATCCAGTTTTGTTCCCTTGCTGGTGAGGAGTTGTGATATTTTGGAGGTCAAGAGGCATTCTGATTTTTGGAATTTTCAGCCTTTTTGCGCTGTTTTATTCTCATCTTCATGGATTTGTCTACCTTTGGTCTTTGATGTTGTTGACTTTTGGATGGAGTTTTTGCATGGTTGTACTTTTTGTTGATGTTAAGGCTATTCCTTTCTGTTTGTTAGTTTTCCTTCTAACAGTCAGGTGCCTCTGCTGCAGGTTTGCTGGAGTTTGCCGGAGGTCCACTCCAGACCCTGTTTGCCTGGGTATCACCAGCAGAGGCTGCAGAACAGCAATGATTTCTCCCTGCTCCTTCTTCTGGAAGCTTCGTCCCAGAGGGGCACCTGCCAGATGCCAGCCAGAGCTCTTCTGTATGAGGTGTCTGTCAACCCCTGCTGGGAGGTATCTCCCAGTCAGGACGCACGAGTGTCAGGGACCCACTTGAGGAGGCAGTTTGTCCCTTAGCAGAGCTCGAGCGCTGTGCTAAGAGATCTGCTGCTCTCTTCAGAGCCAGCAGGCAGCAATGTTTAAGTCTCCTGAAGCTGCGTCTGCCGTCACCCTTTCCTGGGGTGACTGTAAGGCAGGCCTGTTGCTGACAAAATCCCTTAGCAGGTGCTCTGTCCCAGGGAGATGGGAGTTTTATCTATAAGCCCCTGACAGTGGCTGCTGCTTTTCTTTCACAGATGCCCTGCTCAGAGAGGAGGAAACTAGAGAGACAGTCTGGCTACAGCAGCTTTGTGGCACTGAGGTGTGTTCTGCCCAGTTTGAACTTCCCGGTGGCTTTGTTTACACTGTGAGGGGAAAACTGCCTACTGAAACCTCAGTAATGGCAGATACCCCTCTCCCAATCAAGCTCGAGCATCCCAGGTTGACTTCAGACTGCTGTGCTAGCAGTGCGAATTTCAAACCAGTGGATTTTAGCTTGTTGGGCTCCATGGGGGTGGGATCCTCTGAGCAAGACCACTTGGCTCCTTGGCTTCAGCCCCTTTTCCAGGGGATGAGTGGTTCTGTCTCACTGGCATTCTGGGTGCCACTAGTGTATGAAAAAAACTCCTGCAGCTACCTCAGTGTCTGCCCAAATGGCCACCTAGTTTTGTGCTTGAAACCCATGGCCCTGGTGGTATAGGCACCCAAGGGAATATCCTGGTCTGTGGGTTGTGAAGACCATGGGAAAAGCATAGTATCTGGGCCGGATAGCACTGTCCCTCAAGGTACAGTTCCTCACAGCTTCCCTTGGCTAGGGGAGGGAGTTCCCAGACCCCTTGTACTACCTGGGTGAGGCAATGCCCCAACCTACCTCTGTTCGCCCTCCATGGGTTGCACCCACCATCTAACCAGTCCCAGTGAAATGAACTGTGTACCTCTCAGTTGGAAATGCAGAAGTCACCTGGCCTTCTGTGTTGGTCTCGCTGGGAGCTGCAGACCAGAACTGTTCCTATTTGGCCATCTTGCCCGGGAATCAAGACTTCACATTTAAGGTCAACCGATTTTCAACAAGAATGTTTAATCAATTCAGGCAGGGGCTGGGAGGCATTGGCTTTGCAACAAATGGTGCTGGGATAACTGGCTATCCTCATACAAAAGAAGAAAGTTAGGCCTACCTCACACCATATACTAAAACTACATTAACATGGATTAAAGACTTAAATAGTAGAACTAAAACTATACAATTATTAGAAGAAAAAAGGCATAATTATTTGGGTTTGGCAATGAATCCTAGATATGACACCAAAAGTACAAGCAACAAAAGATGACTTCTTCAAAATTAAAAATTTATGTGCATTAAAGGACGTTATCAAGAAAGTGAAAAGACAACCTACAGAATGGGAGAAAATATTTGCAAACTCTAGAATATGAAATAAGTCTTATAAAACTCAATAACAAAAAGACAAATGACACAAAAAGTGGAGAAAACTTCTGAATAGAAATTTCTCCAAAGAAGATATACAAATGGTCGATAATTACATAAAAAGATGGTCAATATCATTAGCCATCAGGGAAATGAAGATAAAAAACATAGTGAAATACTTCTTAAACCCACTAGGATGCCTCTAATCAAAAGGACAGAATAATAACAAGTGTTGGGATATGGAAGAATTGGAACTTTCAAACTCTCTGGTGGGAATGTAAAATGGTGTAACTACTTTGGAAAACCATTTCTGAATTTCTGAGAAATTAAACAGAGTTTTTATTTCACCCAGCAGTTGTACTCTGTGGTCTATATCCAAACAAAATGAAAACATGTTCACACAAAAACTTGAAAATTAATGCCCATAACAGCATTATTCATGGTAACAAAAATGTGGAGATGACTCAAATGTTCATCAGCCAATGAGTGTACAAACAAAATGTGGTATGTTCATATACTGGAATAGTATTTGGCCATTACAAGGGATAAAGTACTGAACTTTCACCAAACCATGGATGGAGTTTGAAAACGTGCTAAGTGAAAAAATCAGCCACTAGAAACTTCATATCATATGATTCTGTTGTCTAGAAAACCCACACTTATAAAGACAAATATTTAAATAATAGTTTAACTGGAATATAAAATGTTATATAGAAATTCATTTTCTTTCAAAGCTTTAAAATGTTACCAAACTCTTGTCTTATATCTAATGTTACTGATGAAGAATATAATGATCCAATAATTACCTTTTAGGGGTGATCTTTTTCTCTCTAAAAACTTTTAAAGTTTTTCTTTCATTTTGATACTATTACATTTTGTATAATGTGTCCAGGTATGGATGTTTTTGTTGTGGTTGGTTACATTTTTTAAAAAATCTCTCCTAAAAGAAAATTCTATGACTCCTTTTAATGTTTCATGTCTTTCTCTAATTCTTGGTTATTATATATCCAAATACATTCTTCCTTTCAGGAATTTTTTTTCTT
Organism: Nomascus leucogenys; assembly: GCF_006542625.1. Lineage (NCBI taxonomy): Eukaryota > Metazoa > Chordata > Mammalia > Primates > Hylobatidae > Nomascus > Nomascus leucogenys. The sequence goes on from NC_044389.1 coordinate 36,826,619, forward strand.
TTTTTCCTGGGACTCATATGACATAAATATGGAAACTCTTTTCATATATATCTTCAATATATTTATCTCTTCATTTCTTTTTCTTTTTCTTTTCTTTCTTTTTTTTGTTTTTGTTTTTGTTTTTGTTTTTCTTTTCAGACAGAGTTTTCCTCTGTTGCCCAGGCTGGTGTGCAGTGGTGCAATTTTGGCTCACTGCAACCTTGACTTCCTGGGCTCTAGTGATTCTCATGCCTCAGCCTCCTGAGTAGCTAGGATTACAGGCATGCACCACCACAACATGGAGTTTCGCCATGTTGGCAGGGTTAGTTTTGAACTACTGACCTCAACTGATCCACCGCCTTGGTCTTCCAAAGCACTGGGATTACAGGCATGAGGCCCTGTGCCCGGCCTATTTATCTCTTCATTTATTCCCAGTGTCTTCTAGAGAATCCTCTATCTCATATTCCAGCCATTAATTTGTTCTCTGATGTGAACATTTAGGTTTTTACTTCATTATTAAATTTATAGTTTATTTGTTTTATATATATATATATATATATAACATTTTATTTTGCAGAAATTTTAAACATAAAAATGTAAAAGAATAAGAAAATGAAGTGTCATGTATCCATTACTGGTTTAAACATTTAACAATTCATGGCCAATTTTGTTTTACTTTCAACCTTGTTTTCTCCCCTCCTTTAAATTATTTTGAAGCAAAGTGAAACCTTGTAACACTTCATCTGTAAGTATTTCAGCACGTGTCTGTAGAGGCTGAATTCTTTTTATTTCTAAGCATAATAATAATACCAGTGTTTTCTGAAAATCAGTGCTAATTCCTTAACATTATATACTATTCAATCAGTACTTAAAACTAGTATTTACATCTTATCATCTTTAAAATTATTTTTTACAGTTTATTTGGTGAAATCAGTTTTGAAATAAAACATGGAGCGTATATTGTAATTTCTTCAGTTTTCCTTTAGATCTATTTAAATCTGTAGATCTCCCTCTCTCTCATTCTCTCTGTCTCCCTTTTAATGTATTTAGTGGAGAAATAAGTTATTTGTTTTTTATAGTTTCCTGCAGTCTGAATTTTGTTGTTGATTGCATCCCTGTGGTGTTCTTTACAATTGTTCTTATGATGGCTGTATTTGCTGTAAATTAGTAGTTAAGTGCTAGAGGCTTGAACAGACTTATGGTAGAATTTTTGATAAAACTTCTCAATAGATGGTTATTGTATACTTTTCTCAGAGGGTCCAAAATAGCTGCTTTTTTGATGTTATTAGTCATTGATTACATCCTTGCATAGGTTCATTATTTTACAAGGAGTTAAAAAATGATATTTTATTCTATTTGTTCTCATTAATAGCTGGAATTCTCTATGTTATGTGTCTTCCAAAAGATATGTTGAAGTTCTACCCCACATGCTTGTGAATGTGACCTTGTTTGGAAACAGCCTTTCTGCTATTTCCATCTGCATTCCCAGATGTAATCAAGTTAGGATCAATTCATGGGAGGGGGGAGTTTATCTGATATGACTATTATTCTTATAAGAGAGAAAACATCTGGACACAAACAGAAACAAGAAAAAGATGGCCATGTGAAGACAGAGGCGGGGAGAGCCTGAAGTTCTCCTGCTACATGCCAAGGAACTCCTGCAGCCACCAGAAGCTGGAAGAGTCAAGAGTCCTCCTCTGGAGGCTCTGGAGGGGGTATGACCAACCCTTTGATTTTGGGCTCTGGCTTTCAGAACTTCGAGAAAAGAAGTTTCTGTTGTTTCAAGGTACCCCCCAGTTTGCCATATTTTTTTACAGCAACCTTAGGAAACTAACACGGTTTATAAAGAGAAACTTTCACCAACTCCTTGCTTGATCTAAAGTTAATTCATATAGGAAAGGAAAGATAGTTGCTTGATTCTTTCCATTTGTTTACTAGTTTCCTAAGCAATAATTTCAACACCTGGCATCCTCCAAAGGTGAACAATGAGGTTCTTTTAATTTTGCTATTCTTTGTTCTAAGTATCATTGTATAGAAATGGATTTATATGAATTTGATATCTTTAAGTCCATTGTAATCATTATTCTTCTTGATGTTCATATTGCTCCATCTTTGGCCAGTAGGAGCCTCTTTAGTTTACTCCTAAGTGCTTTTGATTCACTCTCAGAAGTTTTTGGTAACTTTCTTGTTTGGTGATTAATAAGACAAAAATTTTCAGGTTCTTTTTATACATTTCGTAGTCTAGATGTCAAATTACACATTCCTTTAAGAGACTGCAGTTTCTTTTAGTGAAAACTGGTATTTAGAGACCACAAGATGGGCACTAGGGGAGTGTCTTGCTACTGGTTTGGTGTTAGCAATAGCTAGAAGATACATTCTATTTCAGGATCAAATATTTTCTGAATTCATATTCATGTTTCCAACTCAAATTCAGGACTACAGATTTTAACATAAATTTAAAGGAAATACATTTATACCAATTTCTCCTTTCCTTTGCTCCAAATGCCAATACCTCTAGACTCATGCAATTTCTGATCTTCTTTATTCTAAAATACTTTTGTAATAGTCATATATTGAATAACAATATTACCACTTATAGTATGATTACTAAAAACAGTTTATTTAATTAATTTATTTTCAGGTTTTTTGTCCTTATGATATGTTGCCCCAAAGATGTATAATCAAATTTCTTTGTATTAGAGTCATTAGAAAGGGTTCTTCTCACTGTGATTATGCTACAAACTGGATATACATTTACATTCATTTAATTTTGCTTTAAACATTTGAATTGCTTTTTTTTAATTTAGTTTCTTCATGGTTATATGTATTATGTCAAAGTCACATCTATATAACAGAGTATATTTAGGTCTACCATCTAATCGTGATTACTTCATGCCATTTTCTCCTTGCCTCATAGGTAAATTTTTCCTAAGTGTAATTCCACTTTGTTTTATTCTTATAACTGCTTTGTACTGTTTCAGGTTAACCTTATTCTTCCATAAAGCTTGTAATTATGTTTATTCTTATTTTACATTTTTCATATTTGTGTTACACTTGCATTTACTTTGGTCCCAGTTTAGATTGTTCAGTTTGTTGTTCTTCTATTGTATCTCTCATCTGTGGCATCCAGCCCCCATCTGCCCCAGACTTTACTTTCCTCTCCACACCATGTCACAACAATCTTTTATCTTTTCTTTGCTTTGCTTTGCTTTCCTTTTCTTTTCTTTTCCTTTTTTCTTTCCTTCCCCTACGTGGCAAATCCAGGGTTGGGCTAGCCAAGAAGAGTAGTAACTTAGCAGGTGTACCACTGACCCCTAGGAGATCCAAATATGTTATTTTATATATCTTTAAGTACAGGGATCACTTGCAAAAACTATCCTGATATTATTAACTTTTATGGAGAAATCCTAACACAAGTCTATTTTACAATAAGGTGTTGTATATCACATGCAATTTATTGACTACTGCAGTGAAAGTGAAAAACCGAATGGCTGTATGAATACTCAAAGTATGGTTTCTACTGAACACGTATCACTTTCACATCATTGTAAAGCTGAAAAATCACTAAGTTAAACCATCATAAGCTGGGGACTGTCTGTATATTCTCATTGAATAGTTTTATTGTATTACTATTTCATAAAACTAATATATTTTTCTCCAAATAAATGACTTTACAAAGATGAATTTTGCATTCCAAAGTATGTTATATGTTTTATTTATTAGCAAAAGTATGAACTTTGGAGTAAGGTAGATTTGAATTAAATTCCAATTATACTAGAAAGCCCTATGACTTTGGTCAGTTACAGTAAGAATTCCAAATTTATAGTAATTTTATAAGCATAATTTTTGGCACTTAGAAAATGCTCAATAAATATTGATTCTTTGTGATATGATGATAATTAATGATACCTATGATAACAAAGGTGACGATGGTGAGAGACTACACTTCTCTCTTCCATTTACCTTCAGTTACAATGAAAGGTAATGAGTAAATATGACTAAGCAGTGAATGTATATAAAATATAAGAAATATTTCCATTTAATACAATCAGTCAAATCATATAGTACATATATTTTATCTGAAATAAAAGCCTGAAGTGAACAATTTGGCCCTAACCATATAATTTAAACTAATCACGATTTTGTAATTTTTACTAACTTAGATGTTGTAGAAGGCAAGATATTTCTGAGAAGTTTTTCTTTTGATTTAAGAAAAATGCTAACATGAGAAAAATAATTCTTACTTGATTTTAATTATTCAATTATGATTTCATTTGATAACTTTTTGTCTATTGAAGATGTGAACAGCTCTGTTTTACTCTTAGTTTTGGATTCTTTGTTCGTTTCCTATTTACCTAGTTGGCTTTCTCATATTGTGCTAATATTTATAATCATATACTGCAGAGATTGGGATGGACTCAAGTACTCCAAATTTTATAGGAATGAAGTCTCTCCCATTTTGCTAAAATGGCTTTTGACTGTTATTTAATACAATTCATGCTTGCTGGGATTTAGAAGTTTTCAAATCCTCATTTCAGTGACTTCTGTAAGTGTTTCAACTGATGCCCAAAGATTAGTGTTCCTTTGCCTCCATTCATTTAACCAAGGTGTAGGAGAACAGAGTAGGCCAGGGCTGAAGGAAAGACAGCGCTGGAGATGATGCTCTGAATGCTGCTTGCTGGGGCCACAGATGGTCTGAGGATGCTGCCTTTCCTGCTTCCCAGGAGCTGAGTTAGTGGCAAAAAGGGAATAAGAATGTGATTTTTCTTCAGATTTAAAATGTCTGATAACAAAAGTTGATTACCCTGTTTTATTTGTAGAGAAATCCAGGTGTAGAGAAGATATTATACTTCTCTTTGAGACTAAATACCTTTAAAATAGTTTTAGATATCTGGACTTAATTCCATATGCTTCAATTTTTCTATATTTATATGATAGATACATTTAAATAAAGCATGCTCCTCTATATTTTGCTCAGGATTTTAGACAGAGCTGATAAATTCTTTCACTCTTTTACTCAACATACCTTTATTAAATGCTTACTTTTGCAGGTATTTGTACTTGAAAATCATAATTCATAAAATTTAAAATCTAACTTTTGGAGTCCTCAAATTGATATGGTCTTATCCATTTAGTGTGGTAAAATGCAGCATTTGATACAACACACAAAGTGGATGCCTGTGGCAGAGCAGCTACTTGCCATTGTCTCTTTTTTTTTGTTTTCTCTCCCAGAGGCAGGCTTCAGGTTTGAGCTGTTTCATTCAGACCCTTATGACCAGGGTGTACATTTCCCAGACTACATGTATGAAACTCATGGCCATGGCATAGAACAAACACAGTTGCTTCATAAAGTCTTTTTAAATACTGTGTTCCAACCAACTGAGCTAAACAATCTCAGACTTTGAAAAGAATATATTCTTTGCTTAGAAGAGGAGCAAATTCAACAGATTTAACAAATTTTAATAACCCACAGATTTAAAAAACAAAGAATTTCAAGGTTAACCAGGAAACTACAATATTTTTCTTGAGGCTGTTTAATCTGAGCCTGCACTTCAGAAGCGATTTTATGTTTTAAATTTTAGGGTTCTGACCTGTTTTCCTTTCTCAAAACAAACATGCTAAGAGTTTAAAATCAACCATGATCATTGCTAGTAAATATGCACTCAGACCTGACCTGGCTGTGCAAATAAAGTCCATTCTCCATGGTGATCAGAAGCAGCAATGTCTCACCATGGAAGGTGGCTGGCTGCATTTACAGACTGTACAATCTAATTCCTCCTTCTGCAAATGTTGATTAAGCTGAAAGAGGATCATTTGCAAAGCTAATTCAATAGCACCGTCTCCTCTCCTGAAAGGCTGGAGGATGATCTCACTATCACATGAGTCCATTAACTATCCCTGCAGCAAAACTCACCATCTGGCTAACTGGCTTGGACTGTGCTGATTGGACTGGAGGCTTTTCTAGCACCCTCTTGTGATGGTGAGTGTGACAGTAAGAAGCTGGGAGGGGCAGCTGGACAACATAAGACTGCTGTTATCTCTTAGGAAGCCAGGTGAACCCTAAGTGCTGCCTGATAGCAACAGGACCTGCCTGGCACTGATTGTCTATTTCTTAGCATTGGTAACAGAAGACATGGTCATTTATGATCAATATGATGGGGTTGACAAATTAAAACAAACAAACAAACAAGCAAACTCTTCCTTATAACCCTACAATCTTTGACTTTTGACCCTGTCATTAGATAACTGATCTAGGAAAGTCACTGAAGCATCATATTAAGTAGCAGTGGATGAAGCATTTTCAAAATAACAACCGGCCTAAGCCAAAAATCAAATCTATGTTTGCTCCATTATTGTTCTCTTATATCAGTTCTGATGGTAGTTCCTGTTTTAGCCTCTCTTGGAATTATAGAGTTAGAATTGTGACTGAATAATTGGGAATAGAGGGCAAAATTGAGTATTATGCTGCCTTTGTTGAATCTCACTCCGGGTTAATTGCTGCTAATTATGCAGCTGCTTGTTGGTGCATTTCTATCCACTTCTGCATCTGAACACAGAAAAAGGAAGACGTAGGGAGGATCCACAGTAAGACTCCAACAAAACAGCTGATCATAACCTGCATGTAAAATTGAGAATTTGTTTTCTTTTGCTTTTATTTTACATTTTTTTAAAATTATGGTTCAATAACAGAATATAATCGGTTATCAAAAGCAATGACATTCTGTTGCCAGCATCTGAGAGTCGTTGGTATGATCACTGTTGGGTGGAATGTTTAAGTATTATTCCTACAGCAAATAAGAAAAGTGACTCTAATTACTGAAGATATGAAATAAAATATATGAAAAGCAAGATTGAGAAAGACCTTCTTTACTGATCCTTGTTAGTGTTAAAAAAGGCCACACTAACAAATCAGGGACTCAGTGTCATGTGTTCAGCCACGTAGGTTTTGAATGCCATGTGGTAGTTAGCTTACTTTGATAGGAGCAGTACAGTCTTGTTTGGCAAAATAACAAATGTTCCCATTATTTTGGATCGTATATTTATTTATGTGATTTTGCATATCAAGTGCACAAAAATTAAGCCTATGCTAAATAAAGTACCATTAATTAGTGACTCTACTGTAATTGAATCAGTGGTCAGTGTAATGTACCTAAAAGTCACTGTGGAGTTTTAAGACATTAATTTACAACAAGAAGAGAAAAGGATCAGGAACATAAACATGTCTGCACATAGATGGGGAGGGGAGGCTAAATTAGGTGAATCCCTCCAATTGTTTCACTTTCTCCTCACTCTCACCTTACTCCAATATGGCTTTGGGCTCTAGATTTCTACCAGATCACGTTACAGAGGCCTGTGATGAGAAGGAACCACTTGAGTCTTTTTTTTTTTTTCCAGAACCAAGCCAAGTAATTCAGTCATGCAAAAGTTGATGCAGTTGACAATATTCACTCATGTCCCCCTGTTTACAGTTTTAAGGTGTGTAAAGGCCAGTCACAAGCAGGGACAGTCAGCATTGCTTTGGTGTAGATGGAACACACGGAGATGATGGAACTGCAGGGCACTCACAGACAGATAGTTCACCAAGAGTGAAGGGCAGTAGCTAAAACTGAGTGCCTATAAGGTCAAAGAATGCGACATAAAAGAGATCTGTGGATGTGGCACAACCAGTCAAGGGCAATTTTGGGGAAGATGTAAATTTTAAATGAGGTTTCATAGGAAGATTGGCAATCCTAAGTCAGGAAAAATGTTTTCCTAAAGCGAATAAATAAGCATGGAGTGACAACGATATGTTGCGTTATAAGTTTTTCTATTCATGAACTTTTCTTTTTTGTTATTCTGTTATACAGAAGTTCCCAGCCCCCAAGCCATGAACTAGGACTAGTCTGTGGCCTGTGGGGAACTGGGCTGCACAGCAGGCAGCGAGCAGGTGAGTGAGCAGAGCTTATGGCCTGAGCTCTGCCTCCTGTCAGATCAGTGGCCGCATTAGATTCTCATAGGAGCCCAAATCATATTGTGAGCTACGCATGCGAGGGATCTAGGTTGCGTGCTACTTATGAGAATCTAACTAATGCCTGATGACCTGAGGTGGAACAATTTCATCCCAAAACTGCCTTCCCACAACTGGCCCATGGAAAAATTATCTTCCACAAAACTGGTCCCTGATGCCAAAAAGACTGGGGACTGCTGCTGTCATGTAAGGATAATTATCCTCATTTTACAGAGGAGGAAATTGAAAGTCAGACGTACAGTGACTAAAATAGCTAAAAGTGATGAAAATTAGAGCGGAGGTGTTGGTCCTTACAGACCTTCTACTTCTGTTGCACCCCCAGGGCTCTGTCCTGGTAACATACAAACAGAGGCAGTGCCAACACTGAAGGGTGGAAGGCTCAGGCCTTCATTCTGACTCCAAGGCACCCAGTGCCTTCCATAGTGCTTGCTGTCATCCCTACTGCTATTGCCTGCCCACTACTCCTCTACTGGTCACAGAGAAAGCCATAAAAAGATGTTTTCATACTCATGCGTTCCCCCATGCAGGCACTGATAGAACTTGATAAGTTGATTCATGCTCTGTAGTTCTCTTCACAGCAAGCAGCTCGTCTCCCTCTCAGCTTTCACCTTCAACGCCCTGCATAGCAAGCCTGTGGCAGCTCTGCTCTTCAGCTGTCAGACAAAAGGGGAGAACAAAGCAAGACTGTGATGCAATACTCATGTTAGGTAAACCTTTCCCCAGCTAGTACTTTCTGTCCTGGGATTATTTTGTGAACACAGATTTTGTTAGAAAGCAACTGATCTGAACATCTGGGGGCTCATGCACCGACATTAGCTCTTCTAATTGCTATCATGTGGTTCCATTCCGATTTCATGCAAGCAGTGCAGTCTTCACGCACAAACTATTGATTAATTACACATTTGAGGCATTTGAGAATATCAGCTGAGTGCATTTGTGGTTTCCTAGGATTTCTCCTTTATTTTCCCTGTCTGAACTTTCCCTTGTTCCTTCGCCTCCCCCTTACCTCTTGCCATGCCAATCAGTCTCTAAAGCATTCGCTTTATAAACAGAAAGTCAAAATGGTGCTTTACTATTTATCTGGTAACTCACATTGGAATTTGGAAGAGTGGCTGATGTGAACAATGGCTGATAAGAACGTTATGTTTTCTTCTGTACTGAATAGTCTCATTGAAACAGATTTGGATATGAGGATGACGCTTACATAGTAAATAGCCAAGCTGGTTGGGTTAGCAGATTGTTTACATGTGGGCACATGTGTGTGGCTTGTTACTGCATGGCCGCCCATTCCTCCGGGAGACGCTCTGTTGTTATGTGTGTTATGAAATTTCAAATAAGGGAAGAACAACAGCTGTAATGGGCCCAATCCAATGATGGCAAAAGGTGAATAGAATTACTCCCTCTGGGAAGTAAAATGCTCATTTAGTGGAGGGAAATTATCATTTCCAAGTAGAACATTTGGCTTCCTGAGAGTGAAAGTGTCGGCACAGCTTGATAATAACACCTCAGGCTGTAATAGTACCCTTTCCCCTCTGAGAGCTAGGCTTTTTCCCTCTGAATTTATCCCTACAACATCTTTGCAAAATGAGTAGGCGTAGTTGTTATTGGCCATATTTTATAGATACAGAAACTGAGAGTCTAAAAAACTCAGTGATTTGTCCTTGGAAGCCCAGAAATCAATCTAGATAAGGGTTTCTCAGCCTTGGTGCCACTGATAGTTTTGAACCGGTAATTCCTTGCTGTGGGGGTTGTCCTGTGCACTGTTGAATATTAGCAGCATCTGCTAGATGCCAGTAATGCCCCCAGTTGTGACTACCAAAGATGTCTCTAGACACTGTCAGATGTCCCTTGGGAGGCAAAATCACCCCCAGTTCAGAAACATTGGTGGGCCTGGATGGTCTTGTAGCCTTTAGGAAACCTGAAGCAAAATTTGGAAAAATAAAAATTTGCCCTTGACATCCATAGTTTCTCCTATCTGTAATAACAGTACCTATGTAGGATTCATTATTATGAAGTCTTTACACTTGTCCTGCATTATTCATGGCTTTACATCCTGAATTTTCAGTTACCGATGGTCAACCAAAGTCTGAAAATAATAAATGGAAAATTCTAGAAATAAAAACTCATAAGATTTAAATTGCCTGTCATCATGAGTAGTGTGATGAATTCTCAAGTGTCCTGCTTCATCTCTCCCGGGATGTGAATTCTTCCTTGTCCAGGATATCCACACTGTCTAGGCTCCCTGTTTGTTCATCACCTAATCATTGTGTTCGTTAGTTATCACATCAGCTGTAATGATATTACAGTGCTGGTGCCAAGTAACCCTGATTTTACTTAATAATTGCCCCAAAGCTCAAGATTAGTGATGCTTACAATTCAGATATGCCAAAGAGAAGCTCTAAAGTGCTTCCTTTAAGTGAAAAATGGAAAGTTCTTGACTTAGTAAGGGAAGAAAAACAACCATATATTGAGATTACTAAGATCTATGGTAAGAATGAATCTTCTCTCCATGAAATTGTGAGGAAAGAAACAAAAGGATGTGTACATAGTATCTATAAAGTTCAGTACTATCCTCAGTTTCAGGCATCCACTGGGGGTCTTGGAACATATCCCATTTGGATAAGGAGAGACTACTGAATATACATTAACTTCAATTCTATTTTAATCACATTTTACACATAGGAAAACAGAACCACGAAAAGGTTAGCTCACTTGTTCAAATTTATACAGCCGGGAATCAGGGTTGGCTTCATGGGCGTTTTGACCTAAGCAGCTACACAGCATCCCATGCTTAGAAGGGTGTCATACTTGGTTTAATGATCTTGCTGTCCTTATATTGAAACTATTAATTATTTTTGAACAAGTTTCACATTTTCATTTTGTTTTGAGCTCCACAAATATGGAGCTAGTCCTGCTAGGAGGCAAAGTAGCCAGGATTCCAGTCCAGGAAGTTTAAAGACAATATATTTTAACGTTTTTACTATACAGCCCCTCATTCTTTCACATGTTTGTTCATCCATTTACTTATTCAGTAAATTGTGCTGTGAGTTCATTATAAACCAGGCACTAGACTTGGCAGTGATGGAACAATAGAGGCAAAACAGATGCTGTCCCTTCTCTTATGAAGCTAGCAGCCTCAGGAAGGATGCAGACCAACAAACAGGTATTTGCGATTCAACATGGTATGTGTTATGATAGGAAAGGTCTGGTTGCTATGGGAGCATATATATAGGAGGGCACTTAACACAGTATGGGGGGATCAGGATGGTTTACAAGCTGAGGCATAAGGGCTGAATAAGAGTTACATAACCAAAACTGGAGAATGAGTATGATCTAAGCTAAAGGAAACGGGAGTATAAATGCTTAGAACTGAGGAGGAGTGTGACACAATTGGGGAATTAAAAATAGCTTAGTGTGAATGGAATATTGAATTAGTCAGCTTTCACTGTTGTGGTTCAGTAACAGCCCCACCATGTCAGTAGATTATTACAATAAAGGCTCACATCTCACTCTCGTTGCAGGTGATGTGCTATTGGGCTGTGCTGCTGCTCCCCAAGTCTCCATTTCAGGACTAAGTCAGGAAGAGCAGTTCCTAAATGAAACATGCCATTCTTGTGATAGAAGAAAAAGATAGAAGTAGCTGAACCACACACAATAGCTGAAGGTCTTTGGCTCATATTCCATTGGTTAATCAAGCATGTGGCCATGGTCATCATGGGTAGAGCAGGGAAGTATCCTGCTCTCCTGGGGGGCACTACAAGTCACATAGCAATGGGCAGATATGTTATAGTTCTCTTAAAGGGAGAGCAGAGACTAACTAGGAACAATAATATATTCTACCAGGTAAGAATGAGAGGAGGGGAGTGGTATGAGAAAGTTTTTGGAAATAATTAGGAACTAAGTTATGTAGTTTTATAGAATATATTAAAGGCGTTAGGTGCAATTCATTACTCCTTTCCATTATGTACTCATTATTTGGTCCTACATGTCCTACTCAAAATCTGCTTTTGGAAAACAATAATAATAACAACAGTGACAAGCAAAACAAAAACCAAGAAAGATAATGTCATTACACACTAAAGTACAAATTATCCATTATACAGTACTTATATCTTTACAGAAACAAAGGAAATAATCAGTTGTAGAGTGGCAGTCACTAATGTACTAGTGAAGGGTGAATTTTGATTCCATCTATGGAAAAAGATATTTCTTGGGGTTTTGGAAATCATACCTTGCTGACTTCTAAGTATTGCTCTACTATTAAGACCAATCCATAAATATTTACTGATTGCATTCTACACTTTAAGAACTGTGGAGATTGCTGAATTCTCATCTTCAAAATTCAGTCAAGATGAATGAAAGGCAGCCCGATAGAGTGAAAAAAGCATGAATCCTGTCCTCTGACAGACCTGCATTTGGCCAAATTCATTTAGTTAATACCTGTATGAATTTGCGCAAGTTGTCTAACATCTTTCACCTTGGTCTTCTCATTTGTAAAATGGGATTATAATACCTTCGTCAGAACCACAGATCCAACAAGAACAGCAACTTTTATTGGATACTGCTTAAATTCCAGGCACAGGCACAGGGCTAAGAACTTTTCATTATGACTCTTAAACTTTGTCAAACAATGAAGTGAATACTATAATTTTACAGAGGAGGGAACTGGGAATTAAGATGTTAAGCAACTTGCCCAAGGTCAGACATTTAGTAAATCATGGAACCTGAAAGTAAGCCCAGCCACACAATGACCGAAATTGAACTCTTTATTACCAGGTAATAAGAACAGTAATGAAAACAAGAATAATAACAAACCAGACAGTATTCCAACTCTTTAAAATATTACATTATTTAATTCTCACTGATACCCTTTCAGAACATGCAAGTGATATAGAATCTCAGGTTCAACACTGTGTATATATATAACCATATATGCATATATCTATTAATCTATGTATATCTCTATATTAATTAAGCATTTTTTCTGTTGTTGGTCTGTTACAATAACTAAGTGAGGTAAAGTAGGCTGTTCAATTTATTATACATTACCATATTCAATGGAAAATGCTAACCTCCAAGTTAGAGAAAACTTGATAGAAAGCTTATTAACATTGTTTATAAGATGCTTAAATAAGCTTTGAGTGAGGATGTAAGACCCTCACACTCAAATAGAAGGTGAAAACTATACCAAATGGACTTTTTCATGTATTTTGAATTCAGAGGCCTCTTTTTACTCCCTGTGGATTCTGATTATATTTGAGATATAATCATTAGGTTCAATGTCCCATAAATATGTGAATTATTAACATAAATTATTTTCACAATACTTTTCTGGCTTTTTTTGTGTGTTTTTTTTTCCAGGGCCCAAGTTCCCAAATACATTTCCTTTTGCCCTTTTATTATATTATCATCAATAGTGGGTAGTTATTGGCCTTATTTCTTTTCATTCCCAGGCTCATCCAACAAACTGAGGAATGTCCTATATTTTGCCTCTCATTGAGATGATCTTTGTGTGGTTTCTTATTTATGTATATCTTTTTCCCTCCAAAATTGTATGAAAAGAAATTGCAAGTTGAAAACATTCCTTCTGAAAATGCTATTCATCCTTCAGCACAAAATTTGGCTGCGATTTTCCAATTAAAACAAGGCTTTTTGAACCTTCAGCACCTTGGCTCTTTCAAGCTTCCTTTATAATATCTTAAGAAAATCTGAGTCCGGGAGCAGTGGCTTATGCCTGTAATCCCAGCACTTTGGGAGGCCAAGGTGGATGGATCACCTGAGTTTGGGAGTTCAAGACCAGCCTGACCAACATGGAGAAACCCCATCTCTATGAAAAATGCAAAATTAGCTGGGTGTGGTGGCACATGCCTGTAATCCTAGCTACTTGGGAGGCTGAGGCAAGAGAATCGCTTGAACCTGGGAGGCGGAGGTTGCAGTGAGCAGATATCACGCCATTGCATTCCAGCCTGGGCAACAAGAGCAAAACTCCATCTCAGAAAAAAAAAAAAAAAAGAAAATCTGAGGTTGAATAACTAACAATTTTAATATTTAGTTAAGAGGCCAAATGAAGTATTTGTCCTACACTCAAGCAGCCCTGCTGTCTTTAAGAAACAACATTATATTTTCCAATGCACAACAATAAAATGTACTTAAATGGTATTTTTTTAATCCATGTTAATAAAAGGATTCACCACAACTGATTAGGCTTAATGTGCATACAAATCACAGGACAGACAATATTTCAGTTCCAAATCTTGAAAGATAAAGTTAATAATCATATAACTTATTTTCATTCAAAACTAAAATGCCTTTCAGATGGTCCAAAAGTGTTTCATCACCATATGGCAGTATATCTCAAAGAGTGGTTTGCTCATTGCCGGTGCAAGGTTCATTTGAGGGCTGGAAAATCCAGGTTCTCAGGCTCTATCCCATCTTACTGAATCAGTGTTGGGATTTGGGCTTTGTAATTTGCCCCTTTAACAAACTCCTCAGAAGACTCTTGTGCATACTGATATTTCAGAAGCAGTCTTATGGAGAACAAAATAAAAGAGGAGATAAAATATCTTAAGTTGTCAACAGATAGAGATTTAACAACTATATGCTACTTGCACTGTATCTTTAGGTTTAATTTAGATTTAGCAACTACTATGCCACTTGCATGTTAGGATTTTTAGTTTAGATTAATGGCACATAATTAATAAGGCCAGACAACTTCGTCACCTTCTGTTATTGACCTAATTTCATGATTTAACACTTAGAATTGGAATATTAGCTACTGTGCAAAATTCAGCCATAAATATTTAAGGATATTTACAACTTGGTTTCATGCTCCATTAAAATATATTTACTATTTGTTGTTTAGAATTAAAAAGGAAGTCTGAGGTCTAAGTGTTCAATGTTTAGATTAGGCTAGTCTAGAAAATTCATCAAACCAATTCCATGGGGTAGTGGGTGTGGTCGTCTTACAAAATTGAATGTATACTATTTGTGTTATAAGAGGTTGAATCTCAAAGTGTGGTCTGTGGACCAACAGCATCGATATCACCTAGGAGCTTGTTAGAAATGCAGAATCTCAGGTCCCACCCTTAATTTGCTGAGTTAGAATCTACATTTTAACAAGATGCCCAGGTGATTTACATGCACATTAAGCTGAAGAAGCAGTGTTCTAAGAAACTGCTTGTTCCTAGAAAGTATTGCTTAAATATAGGCTCGGAACTGTTTGTTTACGTAGGACTTGTGGATTTCTCTTGTGGTTAAAAAATTTAAAACTACAGTTAAGAGAAATGAGTGGTCTTTGCAACAAGCTAACAAGGAGCCCTTGAATATTAAGACGGTTGACACTTAAGGACTGCAGCAATTGCTGTCTAAACCAGAAAAGTATCTGAGCGGAATCAACAATGGTTCCATAGAATCCTGGGGATAGTCACTTGAATGATTAATTATTAATTTTTAAAAAGAACTTTTTTTCTGCTGTGCACTGTACAAAAGATAATGTATATTAAATATAAAAGAATCATAAAAGATAAAAGCATTTGTATGCTTAGAAACTTGGTAAAGGGGATAGAGTAAATGTATAATGGAATCATTGCATTTACATCAATAAATGAGAGCTAAAATATTTTTATAACTTTTTTGTCAGTACAATAAAGAGAGGACTTTTGGAGACAGTTGGTAAATCAATATTGTTTTAATATATAATATATAATGAGAAGGAGCAATATGATCTAGAATATTTGTATCACCAAAGACAAATATCACCATTAACATTCAGATCTGAGAAGAAATCAAGTGTCAAAGAGTCCCCCAAGGAAAGGGAGACTTCAAATTATTCAAAGATGAACTGGAAAAATCAGTTGCTTTGTATAACTGAGGGTATACTAAATGTGTTCTGGTATGGAAATTTTATTCAATTTCTAAATGTCTCAGGTTGCATGAGCTGGGCAAGACAATTAGTGACTGTGCGGCCATATAACCTGGATTAGACTTTGATGAAAACATCACTTCATTGTGCATTTCTTGTGCCAGAAATGCCTGTATGAAGAATGACAAATGAGTTTTGTAAGTCAGTCTCACAATCACTAAGCCCAAGTAACTTCATGGTCATCTATTCTCGAACTAATTTTAAGACTTAACAAGTAGGGTCGGAATATTGGCTCCTGTGCAGAATTCAGCAATATATATTTAAGGATATTTATAATATTTATAATTTGACTTCATTCACAGGTAGTTTTATCTTTAGCGAATCCCTTTTCTTAAGGGTGGACTACTTTAACAGAAGCTATTAAGATGAGAAATATTTTAAAACAGTGAAAAGTCCCTAGCCTGGTCATTAATAGATAAAATGTAAATTAAAAACAAAAGCAAACACGTAGAATCCATTTACCTAACTATCGTCACTCTTTTGGGGGAAGGATAGACCTTGGAAGAACCCATATAATGACCTTACAAAGTAACTATTCATCAAATAGTGGTGGACTATAGTCCTATAAATACTGGTTAAATATCTTCTTAGTCATATAGGCATTTAGCACTGCACGACAATTATTTTGACACTATAGATGCTTGTTCACATTCTGTGATTTGTTCACAGCAGGAAGGACAACTTTAAATATAGAAGAGAGAAGAAAAAGATAATCTCCCACCTCTCTCTGCTCATTTCACACCTTCTTGAATGAACAAAATTAGTCTTTTCAGAATATACGTTTAATGATGTAGTAAGTAATGTACTACCAAAATGGCAAAATCGATGGACTAGGGGGAGCATCAGTCAACCCTGGGAGATGCTATAGGCCCAGAAAGTGACTTCCTATGATCACACCTGTGATGAGATGAGACCTTTTCTTATCTCATGAAATAATCTCTCTTTTTCCTCTCTTGTATTTTTTCTTTCTGTCCAATGAGAAAAACAAAAACACAAAGAAAAAACTGAAAAAAAAAGAAAAGCAAAAAAGAAAGCAAAACAACACAAAACCACCAAACCAAAAACCGGAAAACCCAAAGCTTGTAAACTGTTTACAGGAAACCAAATAATATTTCCTGGGACATGAGATGAATACGAGATGACATTTTTTGTTGTCACTTTGGGTACAGAGGCCGAAGGTCATTATCTAACAGGCATACAAATGGAATCAATCTCTCCCTCAAAGATCCTGTCAGATGCACCTGAGCCTTCCTGGGGTGTTTGCAGAGTGGTTCATGGTCAAAGGCAGGAATGGATATTGGCACTCCAGGGGAAACTATATTTTCCTGTCGATAGACAGAAGATTGCAGTGTCCTAGACAGGTAATCAGTTATAAAGGAACACAATCAGCTCACGTTTAAACATTAAACAGGTGGGGCAGGAGACAAGCAAAATTTATCATGTTTACTAGTTTCACCAACAACCAAAGAACTGCTTTATCCTTTTTAATCAGTTCTAATCTGTGCTTCTTTATATCTATTTTGAAAGACGTTCAATAATTTTTCCCCCTGGCAAATGCTTGGTGGATTCATAGAGTCAAAAGTCTATGTTTCTATAAGTATATATTTTTTAAAATCTCCCATTTTTCTCATGGCTTTTGTTAGCTATATGTGTGCACAAGTCAGTCCCTATGACACCCAGTTTCTATGCCAGTTTGGTGAATGGTGTGGGGAAAGAAATTGAAAAAGGCTAAAGCAAACGTCCTTCTAAGATTAAACAGTATGTGGTTTGTTAAGTTTTTTTATCCTATTCCGCCATTAAAAGTAAAGAAGAATGGCTTTCCTTTTTTCTTCCTGATTAGAAGTCTTCACCGGATTTGTGGCAAATAAATTGACAAGTGAGGGCACTGATGACAAGAGAGTGATAATTGATGGTGGCAGGTGGGGGCCTGGTGTACTGGCATGTCCTGTGGAGGGTGAGCCAAGGACATATATCAATCAAATTGGTGACGGCAGCCAGGGAGACTTAATTGGAGATTCATTGAACCTTTAATGTTGTGACAGAGAAAAATAAGGATGCTTAAAAGGGTCCTGGGCTATTTCTTTTCCTTCATTCCAACAATTCTCATAGAAAGAACGGAAAGTAGACATCGCTTCAGGGTTGAACATTCATTGTTTCCATCAAAGTTAATCACTTTTTTTTTTAGGAAGCAAAGTAGTGAAAGTATTTACCATTAGTCCAATGTGGAATGAAATCTATACCTGGAGCTTCAGGGATTCGACTGTTCTGTGGCTTTAGCATAATCAGGGATGGTTACAAGGGTTCAGACACCATGTGCTTATCACCGACTTTCAACTAGGTGCAGATATTGTCTGCTGGAGTGTGGATTCCAGGCATCATAAGAAAGAAAGTCCTTTCCTAATTTAATAATCATCCCTCCTTCTTCTAAAAAGTTCTCTGTACAATCCAGATGTAAATATTTTTCTTTTTTGTTGTTGTTGTTGCCAGAGGTTCAACATAATTTTATTTATTTGGGAAAGGAAAGAACTCGGTAGAACTATTTTCCCTTTAGGCACAGTACAGGAGGTTTTTCTTAAAATTAGTAGTGCAGGAAAAATGCCAGCAGTTCAAGACACTGTGTGTGGCTATAATGTGTGAAAAGATAAGTAAGATGGTCTCTGTCATCCAAGATCATATGTTTTCATATTTATGAGTTTATACATTTATTTATTCATTCTAAATCACAAGTTTGGGCACTTACTATACATAGTGATTTGTTAGGCCAAGTCTAAGATCAATAGGACCTCGTTATTTCTTGGAGGGAATTTACTGTTTAGTGAGGGAAGACAGATATATGTACTGAGACATTAAATATTGCAATATTCTAGGTAAGAATTGAGAGTTGTGATATCACAGTCTAGGAGGGTAGAGGCTGCAGATATCAGGCCAGTTAAGTGACAGTTTTTGTCTTTTGAAAATTGCTAGAATACTGTTTCAAAAAGATGGGGAGGAAAGTAAAGATCCTAGACCTGCTATGGCAGAGATTTCATACTTAATGGCATCCCCATTTAGCCAAATCTTTAAGTCATAGACAGCAGAGAGGGATTACCTACCTCTTCCACCCCTTTCTCACAGTTTAAAATTCAGCATTTTGCCATAACGTTTTTCTACAAGGCACTGAATACAAACATTTCCCTTTAATTACTAAATGGAGGAATAGTAATTTAAATTAGTAATTTTTAAATTATAGTAGTAGTAATTAAATTTTAGTAACTATAACTTTGAGTAATAGTAATTAAATAGTAATTTTAACTTTTTCATCATAATTTTAAAAGTTTCCAGAATGTCAGCATGTTGTTCCACCCAGTCACAATTTGTTTTTCCCTGTGCCAAGGCCCCAGTTCAGCATTTACTCTCCATATTAAGCACTTCAACAAGGGTTGACTGCTTGAAAGTCCTCCTGTTGGCTGAACTGTAAATAGGCTACAGATTACTCAGTTGTCTTCCTCTAGAATCTTGTGTCTCTTTCCCTGTGTATTTACAGATGCCTTGAAAAGACAACTCACAGAGGCAAAAATCACATTAATCAGGAAACTGTAACCTGGCAAAAAGTGTGTAGAGCCTCTCGTCATTATTGAGAACAGCTGCCACTAGCCAAGTGCATACTATACTTTCCAGGAAAAAAAAAAAAGGTCATTTAAAAGTAATTTGAGGCAGATGGTATCGTAGAAGAAAATCATTTATTTGTTTGTTTATTTATTTATTTATTTATGAATGACAGAGTCTCACACTTTCACCCAAGCTGAAGTGAAGTGGCATGATTTCAGCTCACTGTGACCTCTGCTTCCCCGGGTTCAAGCGAATCTCCTGCCTCAGGCTTCCAAGTAGTTGGGATTACAGGCGCCTGCCACCACGCCTGGCTAATTTTTGTGTTTTTAGTAGAGACTGGGTTTTGCCATGCTGGCCAGGCTGGTATCAAACTCCTGACCTCAGGTGATCCACCCACCTTGGCCTCCCAAAGTGCTAGGATGACAGGAGTGAGCCACCACACCCGGCCAAGAAAAGCCTTTTAATTAGAATACTTGGAAGATACATTTTGAAAAGGAAGATTCTAGATTAAAATTTTGTGCTATATTTCATTGTGCTTTTTTCATTGAAAACGTTGATATAGGAAGAATTCTGTCATCTGTATCCCGTTTTTTCAAGCTAATCAAGTCTTATAATTAACTTTCCTAGGTCCTAGAAATATATTATTCCTAGGTTAGAATATTTTCTGTGGAATACAAATTATTCACAAACCATCAGCATGGGCAATGAGCCAGCTCAAGATTTTGTTAGAAACAAAAACATGAAAGTCAAAGTTAGAATGATTCTTTTAAAGTATTTTGGTCAAATCATCAATGTGGTAATCAAATCTCCTTTAGAACATTTTCTCCAAGTGGTCTTCCATTCCAAGTTTGTACACGTGCAGCAAGGCAGACTCTACCTGCCATCTATCTCTGCTGTATTTGTATTCTATCTTTTAATGACTCTGTCTGTTACATAGTTTTTGTTAATGTTGGTAAGAAATCAATCTCTTTGTAGCATGTATCTCTGGACTGGATTCAGCACTTGTCTTTGGATATTTAGATTAAGCAGAAAAACTCCACATGCAAGTTCCTCAACGGTTTGAAGATAGTTATTCTATCCCTTCCAAAACTCTAATTTTTTTAAAAAATTAAACATTCTTCTTCCCCTTAGCCATCTTACCCATGTTATGGTTTTAAGTCCCTTCATTATCAAAATTGCTTGCTCTGTGCTGACATAATTATCATCCAAGTGTCTCTAGGCCCTTCTTAGAACATCTTGTCAAGACTTGAACACTACACCAGGAAAGGTTTGACCAGGTTTAAATAGAGCAGGGAAACTTTTTCTTCCTTTACAAGTTGCATCTCTTAAATTTTTTTTTCTTGCTGTATTCAGGCCTTTGATGGTTAATTTTATGTGTCAACTCCACTGGGTCACAGTGCCCAGATATGTGGTTAAACATTGTGGACATTCAGTGAAGATGTTTTCAGATGAGATTAATATTTAGACTTAACATTAGACTTTGAGTAACATAGATTACCCTCTATTAGTGGATGAGCTTCATCTAATCAGTTGAAGGCCTTAATAGAACAGATGGATTTCCCCTGAGTAAGAAGTAATTCTGCAGGCAGATGTTCTTCAGAGTTGAACTGCAACATCAACTTTTTCCTGTCTCCAGCCTGCCGGACTACCCTGCAGATTTTGGATTTACCAAGCCTCTATAATTGTGTGAGCCAATTCCTTAAAATAAGTGTGGATGTGTATAATACACACATACACACACACAATAGGGTGTGTGTATTATGTATATATATATACATACATAATATATATGTAATACACACACACACACACACACACACACAGACATCCTGTTCTGTTTCTCTGGAGAATCTTGATACAAATTCAAAATGATAGCCTCTATATTTTGTCATCTTGATTGTGTCATCTAATATATTTCTTTTCATCACCAGCTTTGTGTCATCTACATATTTGACAACAACAAGAGTTGGGTATATTCTTTTGAGTCTAAGAACAATGGATTTTCTTCATTTTAATGATTATAAAATTACCTTTGATGGAAATGGTTCTTTACAGAGAAGCCTCTACCAACTATTGCTGATTATGCCTAGTAAAAGATTGAGAACATTAACACTGCATCTCAGCTCCCTCCCCCTGGTGGACACAACCCTCACAGACATTCTTCAATAGAATTGCCGAGTAGAGTAACAGATGTTATTGATAGAGTGTAAAGCCACATGGCTTACCATAACCCTCCTTTTAAACAGGTACTTGGATAACCATGAATTATGACACCCCTCTTGAGATTTTGACTATTTGTGAGACCCTGAGGCTCTCTCCTCACTGTGACGACCCATAATGACTTAAGGTTGTCACAGTGATGATTAAGTTGTTTTATGAATATTCAAAATATTTAGAAAACAAATCATACAGACCTAATGTAAAAATTATGATAACAGATTGTCTAACCTAGAACTATAAAACACCTTTTGCTAACACAATCTTTATTAAATAAGCAGTAATAAGACATCTTAAATTTTATTTTTCTAATTCTACTGGAATTATCTTAATGTAATACTTGCTATCTATCATTAAGTTTTTTTAATTATAAAAGAGTATAGCTTAAACTAAAGAAAAAAATATTATCTATATTAAGAATTACAAATAAAAGCTATGTATTGAGGGCCTGTTGTATTACATATACTCCATAAAGCAGTTTACATAGGTTAATATGCATATATTCACAACAACTCTATAAGCTAAGTTGTTTTACCTTCATTCTGTATTTCAAATTTGGCAAACTATGGCTTGTAGGCCAATATAGCCTTTGTGTGGAACATATTTTACACCTAGTGAGTTTAAAATGGTTTTCAAATTTTTTTAATGGTTGGGAAAAATCAAAAGAAGAATAACATTTAATGACGTGAAATCATATAAAATTGAAATTTTCCTAAATAAAGTCTTATTGGCACACAGTTATATCCATTCATTACCATATTATCCATGGCTGCTTCAATGCTATAATGACAGAATTGAGTAGTTACAGCAGAGACACTGTGCTATGGAAAGCCCAAAATATTTATTGTACTATCCGGCCCTTTACAGAAATCATTTACTGATTCTGCTCTATCTGATGAAAGTAAGGCTTCACATTTTTAAGTGATTTCTTCAAGAGACCTGAGGATAATCAAAGTAATAATTTCTTTGTTACTAGTTTCTTTTATATCCCAAGTAATTGTGTAGTGAATTCTGCACTAAATATTAATATATGCATTTAGAGAAATTTGAAACAGGATAAGAAGTTTTTAAAACAAATTTAAGTCAATATTTACAAGGTTTTTTTTGTGTGTGTACACAAGAAGTATATATTGGTAGACAAGTGACTGGAGTGTACAAATAAAATGGAGATGGAATGGACAGTTATAAACTCTTAAAATTCATAACCAGGCACTAAGATTTCATGGTTGTGAGAGGTGACAGCATGCTGGCAGTCCTCACGGCCCTCGCTCCTCTCGGCACCTCCTCTGCCTGGGCTCCCACTTTGGTGGCACTTGAGGAGCCCTTCAGCCACCGCTGCACTGTGGGGGCCCGTTTCTGGGCTGGCCAAGGCGGGAGCTCCCTCAGCTTGCAGGGAGTGTGGAGGGAGAGGCGCGAGCGGAAACCGGGGCTGTGCGCAGCGCTTGCGGGCCGGCTGGAGTTCCGGGTGGGCGTGGGCTTGGCGGGCCCCTCACTCAGAGCAGCCGGCGGGCCCTGCCGGCCCCGGGCAATGAGGGGCTTAGCACCTGGGCCAGCGGCTGCGGAGGGTGTACAGGGTCCCCCAGCAGTGACGACCCACCGGCGCTGCGCTCGATTTCTCACCGGGCCTTAGTGGCCTTTCCACAGGGCAGGGCTCGGGACCTGCAGCCCGCCATGCCCGAGCCTCCCACTTTCTCCATGGGCTCCTGTGCGGCCTGAGCCTCCCCAACGAGCGCCACCCCCTGCTCCACAGCGCCCAGTCCCATCGACCACCCAAGGGCTGAGGAGTGCGAGCGCACGCGCGGGACTGGCAGGCAGCTCCACCTGCAGCCCCGGTGCGGGATCCACTGAGTGAAGCCAGCTGGGCTCCTGAGTCTGGTGGAGACGTGGAGAACCTTTATGTCTAGCTCAGGGATTGTAAATACACCAATCAGCACCCTGTGTCTAGCTCAGGGTCTGTGAATGCACCAATCGACACTGTATCTGGCTGCTCTGGTGGGGCCTTGGAGAACCTTTGTGTGGATACTCTGTATCTAACTGATCTGATGGGGACATGGAGAACCTATATGTCTAGCTCAGGGATGGTAAACGCACCAATCAGGCCCTGTCAGAACAGACCTCTTGGCTCTACCAATCAGCAGGACGTGGGTGGGGCCAGATAAGAGAATAAAAGCAGGCTGCCCGAGCCAGCAGTGGCAATCCGTTGGAGTCTCCCTCCAGACTGTGGAAGCTTTGTTCTTTTGCTCTTTGCAATAACTCTTGCTACTGCTCACTGTTTGGGTCCACGCTGCCTTTATGAGAGGTAACACTCACCGCCAAGGTCTGCAGCTTCACTCCTGAAGCCAGCGAGACCACGAGCCCACAGGGAGGAACGAACAACTCCAGACATGCTGCCTTAAGAGCTGTAACACTCACTGCGAGGGTCTGCGGCTTCGTTCTTGAAGTCAGTGAGACCAAGAACCCACCAATTCTGGACACGGTTGTTCTATACAGTAGGTAAGCTTTTTGTCCCATCCCGGATTTATGTTTTTCCATTTCTAAGCATCAGTGATATGGTTCCATAATGTGGTATTGACAATGACATTTAAGAGGAAACATATAGAGATGTGCAGACATGAATGGCTCCTGTGTTTATGAAATGGTATTAAATAGGAAGATGCCTGTGATATGCTTGGCAGAAACCCTAGTAAAATGTCAATAAGCAGTAATCATCATGATACTTGTTAGAAAGTCATGGTTGGCATATCTATAGTTTATTGGAGATATCCCTGGTATCTGGACACTAGGGCAGCCTTTCAGATCTTCAATATGTCTTACAGCATGGTTTCTAGTGCTAGATGATGAGGGTTCAAGATGATTTAAAGACGGGAGTAATTATTTTACTGGAAGATACTGAATAAATATATTTTTTCCTTTAGAAAGGCTACTGAACAACTAGAAGGTGGACATGTTCTAGTTCTTTCTTTTACATGTTCTTTCCTTTTACATTTGCCCTCTGGAGACAGGAAGGGTTAAGAAAGAGATACTTCTTTCCCCTTAGTTGGTATTCATACAGAAATCAAGAGTGGGAAGGGGCCTTCATTACATCAGACACAGTTACTTTAAGGATGAGGAATCTGAGACCCAGATAAGTAAAATAATCTGCCTAAAGCTGACCCATAGTTAGTACGGGGCTCTGGATGATTTCATTATGTCATGATACCATTCTCTTCCAAATTCTAAGATTGGAAAATTTACCTCATATGAAGAGTGAATCTAATTTATCTTTATTCTAGTTTCCCTTCAAAGGCATGTCTTACTATACGTGGATAAGTCATTTCAAAACCTCTAAGCCTAAGGTAATTTGCATTGCAAATTATTTCACACCATAATATCTATCTCAGAGCTTTTCCTGAGATGTAAAGTCCTTGATAAAACTGACTCTGTAGTAATAGTAGAGGACTTATTTGTGTTGAGAATGCAGACTTGAGTGCAAAGAGGGGCCAGACAAGTAAACACTGTGTGTAAATTAGTAAAGGAGTAGGAGATGACAATAGGGAGTAGTGGAGAATGTGCTCAACTAGAAAAGAAATCGCTAAAATATGGACAGCTGTTACTCAGCCCCATCTGATGGCTACCATGTGTGCATGATTTTGAATTTGCTAAATCCTCTCAATTCAAAGAAGCTGAAAATCTAGACTTTAAAATGTGGAGATGTTCTGATTTTCTTATCACTGTATGGGTCAAACAAAACACATCTTCCTCTCTACTAAAAATAAGAATAAAAAAAAATAGCTGGGCTTCGTGCGGGGCGCCTGTAATCCCAGCTACTTGGGAGGCTGAGGCAGGCGAATCCCTTGAATCCTGGAGGCGAGGTCTCAGTGAGCGGAGATCGCACTACTGCACTGCAGCCTGGGCGGCAGAGAGGAAAAAAAAAAAATCTGTGGACTGGTTTAGCCCTTTAGGAAGCATCATCAGCAATGAAAAATCATGATATTTTCATTAAAAATAAGAGTTTTACATGCAATTTGGGTTGTAGGGTTTACAGTTTAATATTTTATGATTCTTTTTCCTCTTTTTTTATCCCAGGAGCAAGAGCATGCCATGAATCTAGCCTGTAGATTCAGCGTGGCTTTCTGGCTCAAACTTAGATTGCATCAAACAGCTTTGCTTTTGTTTTCTGCTTGAAAAAACTGACACTTGTTATGGTTACACTCACTGTGTCAGCCATCCTCTGTTGACTTCTGGACAATCACTATAAATCTCTATTATTTCTCTGTTATTGTCTTGTTATACTAGTGCTGTTGAGGCATCTTCTCAAGGGAAGTGAGCCCAGGTGTGCACATACAGAACAAGAAATACTCTCCCTTAAACACATAAATAGCTATTTTATTTGGCACAACACATAAATGTTAGTGTAGCCAAAGGAATCTTGAACAGTTATTTGCATTGCAAATACTTCAAAAACTGGAGCAAAGGTATCAGAGCTCAATCAGCTAGCCATTTGAGTTTCATTAGTTCAGAGAGTAATCCATCTTTTATTTTTGTCCAGTAATAAGAATTGAAACGAAATTCAGTGCCTTACAATCAGGCTCCAAGGCCTAAGAATTTCTCATAAAAAAGAATATATTCCTGTTTCCCCAGGAAATTCAGTTATATAAACCTCCTTTTATGGATTCTCTTTATGGCCCTGTTCAGAGAAAATGTGCAGGGTTAAGCTCTCTTGTGCTATACATTCATTGTTTTGATATACAAGCCAATGGAAGACTGGAACAGCGCTTTCTGAGATATCTGGGCATGAAGGTTTGAAGATTCCCAAGGCAAAAAGTTATGTCAATTTCCTCAGTTGCACGTGTGATTAAGGGGTACTTTTGATTCCGGTACTTGCCAATTCATGACGTGGCAAAAAATTATATAAAGAACAATTGGCAGATAGGAGGTTGTGTTTTAGAGGCCTGAATAGAATTGGGGAAAGGTTTAATAAAAGCTGGAAGCTCAGTTTCATATAATTGACAGAAAGCTAAATCTATATTTCTAAGAGTTAAGTAAGAAAGAAAGCGGAGATTTGGGGGGCAATTAATTTTCTATGTAGGTATGTATTTGGTTGATGGGATCCTTGGTGAATTTCTAATTTTTATTATTTTATAAATTTAGTAAAACATGAAAAAGGAAGCAAAACTTACTCACAGGCATAAAGCTTTGGGGGAAAAGCTGTAACAGACTGAAACAGTCACTCTCCACTTTACAGTACTATCTTCAGACTCTTATGTGAATGTGAACAAAATATTTATCTGAACATAAAAATATTTTTATTTTATTCCTGTTTTAAATTAAAAATATACATATTTAATAACATTTTAAAAATAAACTTAAAGTAAGAAATTGTGACGCAGGTGGTTTGGTGACATGTACTGGTGTGCATCCTCC
Source organism: Nomascus leucogenys (assembly GCF_006542625.1). NCBI lineage: Eukaryota > Metazoa > Chordata > Mammalia > Primates > Hylobatidae > Nomascus > Nomascus leucogenys. The sequence goes on from NC_044389.1 coordinate 36,853,735, forward strand.
CCAAACCCCAAGTTAAAAGAAACGATCAAAGTCAGTAATCCTCTAATCACGAATCCTCTGATTTTGTATAAGCTTTCAGGACAAAGAAACTTTGTGCCCTTTTCCATAAGGAACAAAGAGGGCCCTGTGGGAGCATTCTGCATTCACATAGGTTTGTAAAGGAGTACGGAAAGGTACAGAAGCAGACACATTAGCAAGCATATTGGTAGGATGATTGTAGTTGTGAGAAACAAATGTAAAAAGGATGATGTTATGAAGACTGAAGGGAGGATAGTTTTAGATTGCTTGAAAAAGAAAGGCCTGGTGGAAAAAGGTACACTCATGCTGACACCTGATTGACAAGAAGAAGCCAGACATGAGGATTGCAGATCCTTCTGTGCAAAGGGTAAAGGAAATGCAAATCCTGATATGAAGTAAATATCCTAGATATGTTATTAGTAAATAGCATCCAAAGGTATATTATTAGAATCATTGCATGCAGAGTTATTCCAGCAATGCAAAGATTTCATTCGGAAAGTTTAATGTAATTAATTACAATCATAATTACATAAAAACCTCCAGCGAGAAAACAATTTGATGATAAACAAAAGAATGACAACTTAAATGACAGGTGACTTTTAATAACTGCAGTGGAAGTCAGGTGATAGTAGAATGATATAGCCAAAATATGAAAGAAAATATCTATGAACCTATAATTCTATACTGAGCAAAATTTTATTTTTCAGAAAAAGAAAGAAATGCTTTTTGGGGTAAACAAGAACTGAGATTTTACTGACAATAGAATTTAACTAAAGGAATGTCTAAAACTTCTCATTTAAGAGAGAAAAGGATCATAGTGGAAAGGTCAGAAGTACCTATATGAAGAACTTATGGTAAGCAAAACAATGGCAAGCCTGTGGGAAAAATCTAAACCATCACTGACTGTAAAACAGTAACTATCTTGTCTAACTGGGAAAGAAAAAAAACTTAAGATAGAAATATAATGCGAAAGGACGCCTGTAATCCCAGCACTTTGGGAGGCTGAGGTGGGTGGATCGCCTGAGGTCAGGAGTTCGAGACCAGCCTGACCAACATGGAGAAACCCCGTCTCTACTGAAAATAAAAAATTAGCCGGCTTGGCGGCACATGCCTGTAATCCCAGCTACTCGAGAGGATGAGGTAGGAGAATCACTTGAACCCATGAGACGGAGGTTGCAGTGAGCCCAGGTTGCACCACTACACTCCAACCTGGGTGACAGAGTGAGATTCTGTCTCAAAAAAGAAAAAAAAAAAGTGAAAGGAAATAAAATCTCAAGACCCCAAACTCACTATGCCAAAGGGAAAAGTTAAGCTTGGAAACTGAGACACACACACGTACATACACACACACACACACACATGCACACATACCCCAAAAAACCCAACTCAACCCAACCCAAACCAAACCAAAACACAAGAAAACAAACCAAAAACTGACTTCCTTTTGTTTCCAAACAGATAGCTGTTATTTCACAGCTCACTTTATCTTATGTAAAATGTAGATTTACTGAGCGCTAGAGGAATGCGTAATTGACCCTCCCTTTTTGCATGTAAAATGTGGAGTCAGCACTAATCAAAGCCTCACAAGAGTGTAACCACTTGCCTCGTTGCCTAACCACCTCTTTTATTTTTCTTTCCTCCTCTCACTCCTGCTTGCCTGGTCTCCTTCAAATATTGATGTCTTCAAAACTGTCTTTGGAAAGAAGCATAGGCCATGGATTCTATTATAACTTGGGATTCTGTTTCTTAGACACATCCTTAACTTTAGCAAAATAAACCTCTATTCTATTGAGATGTGTCTCAGACACTTTTTGGTTTATAAAAATCTTACCCAATAATATTATATAAGTGAGGAAGGAGTGTGACTGTTGGAATTAACCATTATAAGGTCATTGTATTTTTCAGAGGGAAAATAAAGATATTCAGCTTAGAACTGATGAGGTTAAATAAGCATGCTAAAATTTCTGGAAAAACAATGAAATGAAAAAGTTAGATGAGGTACTTAAAAATGAGTAGAGGAAAAACATCAAATGGGGATTGGTGAGACCACATCAATTCAAAAGAAGAAAAAAAGAGAAAAAATAAGCATACTAGGAAAGAGGGGGAGGACAAATAAGTAATACAAAGATGGTGGAAATGAGTCCAAATTTCTAATCAAGATGAATAGAGTAAACCATTTACTTAAAGACAGAGGATCAAATTGAATTAAAAAGCAAAATACAATTATATTTGTCTTATAGAACTTAACTGTAAAAAAATAATACTTTAAAAATATGTCAGAGCATGTTTTTGGAACCCTGAGATGCCTCCTGAAGCCACGAAGAGTTAATGGCAAGCCTTTGTCTTACAAGGCCTTATGCAATTTAATTCTTCAACTTTGAACTCCTTGCTCACTCTGCCCAACCACATTAACCTCTTTGCTGTTTCTGGAGCTCATCAGACACTTGACAGCCTAATGTTTGCTCTGGTTCTTCCCCCTGCTTGGAATATCCTAACCCCAGGTATCTACTTAGCTGACTCTCTCATCTTTGGTTCCCTACTCAAATTTCACATTCTCAGCGAGGCCCACCTAGACCACCTTATTTATTCCTGCAACGTGCTCACTTCTCTTCACTTTCTACTTTCTTTCTTTGCTCTGGTAATTATTGGCACTTATCAACTTCTAACCTGCCATATCATTTAACTTTTAAAACTGATTGTTTATTGTTTGTTTTTCTCCCTTAGAATATAAACTCAGGGAGGAAAGGAATCTTTTTCTATTTTATTCACAGATTCTAGGATAGTGCCTGGCACATAGTAGGCACTTGATAAATATCCACTGAAGGAATAAATGCTATTTCTACCCCTAATTTATAGCACAACATCTGGCAACATTTTATTAAGTAAAATAACCAATAAGTAAAAAGCAAATATAAAATTTGATTTCTATATTTTCTCTTCATATTCTGGAAAATGCTTTGGAGATGAGGGTAGTAGGGAGAAATGGGAAGGAGGGAGAGGGACATGAGCCTCCTCCCTTTCCACCGGATGAGATGGTTGAACTGCGGGTCCCTTGGTGTTTCCACACTAGCAGAGAATTCTCTCATTTCTTTTCTCAGGGTTGATCCTTGAAGCAGGATCTACACTAGACAGCATCAAAATCAACAGGCACATGATAACTGACAGTTTGGAAAACTATGACCTAATTAATGATACAAGACCCGTTAGTTTGTGGGGCCTAAGAGGAAATTTCAACAGGAAAGATTAGCCTTGCAGCCTGACTTGTGGGTGCAGCAGTTGCCTCATGCTATGGATTGCATTGTATCTACCCCTACCCCTCGAATTGGTATGATTCAGCCTTAACCCCCGTTGTGACTGTATTCGGAGATGGGGCCCATGAGGAGGTGATAAAGTTTAAATGAGATCATAACATCGAAGCTCTTCATGTTAGGATTAGTGACCTTATATTAAAAGACACCAGACTCTCTCTCTCTCTCTCTCTCTCTCTCTCTCTCTCTCTCTCTCTCTCTCTCTCCTTTCCCATCAAGCGAGGTGACATAGAGAAGTCTGTTGTCTTCAATCCAGCAAGCAAACTCTCACCAAGAACTGAATCAGCTGACACCTAGGTCTTGAATTTCCAGGCTCCAGAAATGTGAGAACATAAAATTCTGTTGTTTAAGCCACTCAGTCTGTGATATTTTATGTCAGCCCAAAGCTGACTAACACATCTTCCTAAATACCAGTCTTAATCCCCTGGATTTGTTGGAAAAAAAAAAAAAACTGTAAGAATATATTGTCAAATATATATTTCCAAGTAACTTAAACTAAAATTTGTTTCATTATGACATGTTCAGTACAGAAGTGAATGGCTTTTAGTCTAGTTTTGACATAATACTGGACAGTATTAATACTAAGTTTTTTTGTGTTCTTTTCACAAAGAACATTAATGAGAAGAAAAAAATGCCTCCTTTTATAATTTAGCAATATCTCGCAAGTCAGAGTTTTCAACTCTAGTTGGCGAAACAAAGCCCAGACTCATCTGTGGTGACAGGAAATTAAACAGGAGAAATAATGAGGATAGGAAATTTTATAGTTCTTAAAGACACTCAACAATATAATACCCTAGAGAATTTTGTACCTGAAATTTTACTAAGCATTTCGCCATGAATGTGTAAAGGCATTTATAAGATACTTTAAATATTTTTAAGTTTATCTATTCTATGTTCCTCTGAAAAAGTCATAAAGCACTTATAAAATAAAATTTATACTTTTAAGACTTTCAAACAATTACTACTCTGGGAAAAATGTATTTTAGGAATGGAAATTTACATTTACATTCCAGTCACATTATCTAAGTTTTTTCCAAACCTATTCATGCTGAAACCAGAGACAGATCAAGAATATATTTCAAAAAGTCTTATAGGAAACAGCATTATGAAGTTATTTATCTTTGTTAATTAAAGGGAAGAAGAAACAGTTTACATTCTTCATGGTTCTTCAAATTATTTTCAACAGACTTCGTAGGTGCTGCATTAGGCCACACCTGCCAAATTTTAGCTTCGGTTACATATTCTTACGAGACTATTTCTTGACCAATTTTAGGTTTGTTTTCTTCATTCATCTGTATTGTGATTAGTCAATGCTGTACAGAGAGACATAGAAGTTGCATAATCACCACACACTATATAGATCAAATCTATCTCAATTAAATTGGTGAAGTGTGTAAAGATTTAAGCTTTTAGCTTTCACTTTTTCAGTATTCCTGCTATGGACTGATTGTGTCTCTCCCCATAAATTCATATGTTGTAGTGCTAACACTCAATGTGACTGTACTTGAAGATAGGGTCTGTAAGGAGGTAACTAAGATTAAATAAGATCATAATGATGGGGCCCTGATGTGAAATAATTAGTGTTTGTACAGGAAGAGACACCAGAGAGCTCTCTCCCTCTCTCTTTCTCTCTCTCTCTTTCTTCCTCCCCAACATGTGAAGACACAGTGAGAAATCTGCCATCTACAAGCCAGAAAGAGGCCCTCCCAAGAATGGAATTGACCGGCAGCTTGATCTTGGACTTCCTTAGCTCCAGAATTGTGAGATAATAAATTTCGGTTGTGTAAGCCACCCAGCCTAGGGTATTTTGTTAGGGCAGTCCCTGCAGAGTAGTGTAATTTCCTTGTCCTTGTCACCATTTTTCAGATGCAAGAGATTCTGGTTTGGAGTCATATTATATAGCATAAAACTGACAAATAAAACCAAGGTACCCAGCAAAGAAATAGGAACAACTCAGGTTCTGAGATACGTTGGTTCCCTTCTAAAACTCAAAGGTATTATTAACCCAAGAGTAATTTCTTTAAGTAAAAAAGAATCAAAGCAAAGGAAAAGCCATGCTTTCTAAACTGGAGAGATAAAACTAACATTTTTCTACAGGTCAAAGAGCTTCTAGCAAAACCATCATACATATGTAGTATAAATGGTCTATTTGTTTCAAACGTACTTCTCAGCACTCTGTCTAATTAAAAGCTCATCAGACACTCAATGGGATTGCAAAATATAAAAGCATATTAAAAGTGCTTGCTATATTTAACTCTAAGTTGTATCTGAAAAAAAATCATTGTTCTATAGGAAAATGTATGTATTTCTTGAGGACATCTGAATAAACAGAGTGTGAGGGTGTGGCAGTTTGTCACAGAAATGGTCTCAATAATTTACTTCCCTATATGCATGCTCTTACTCTGGGCTTGACAGCATGACTTGCTTTGATCAATAAGATAATAGCAGACGTGACAAAAACAGACTTGAAAAGTGCATGCTTATTGGGCCTTGCCTCTCTTGCTGTTCTTGGGACCCCTGTGACTATGGCATGAATACACACTGGCGATAGCTTGCTAGATAATGAGATGCATGAAGCCAGTTCATCTCTGTGGCCTCCACTGACAAACCAACCACTAGACATGAAAGAGATCATCCTACATTATCTTGTTCTAGCTAGCCTGGCCCAGACCAGAAGTATACCCAGCTAACCCATAAAATTGTGAGAAATAATGTATGTTTATTATTTGAGTCAGTAATTTTGGATATGGTTTGTTATGCAACAAATGCTAATTGATACAAAGGAATAGAGAAATCAAAACAGAATCAGATCAAATAAAAACAAAGCATTCAAAAGCAATTGTAGATATCCATTTATACCTCCTGAATTCACCAGTGTTTTTTCTAATTCAATATATCATGGATGCCCAAGATGAAGAAAAGAAAAAAACAACCAACAACAAACTTTTCTTTAAGCTGTAACCCAGGCGTAACTGAGAAGAAATTGCCATACATATTTAAAGATAATAGCTTCCGTTTCTGAAATGTCTTCTCTGCCCCAGACTCTGTTTACTTCATTACCGATTTCATATCATTTATCCTTCATGAGTACTTTGCAAGGGAGGTGTCGGTAAAGTCCTTCAACAGATTTAAATCTGAGTCTCAGACAGGTTTACAAACATGCTGGGGGCAACCTAGCTGCTCAGTGAAGGGGCTGAAAAGTCCATGCTAGTTCTGACTGCAGTCTTTTGTAACAACACCTTCTCTAAAGACCACCAGGTAAGCAAACAGCAAACTAGGAAATTCCGTCATGATTTTGTGGACAGTATCCATCCTAGGCATGGTTCTAGTTTCGTACGATGTCTATGACAGCTTTGCTGCAGACAAAAAGAAAATCATCAATTATAAAATGAAAAGTCTCTATTTTGATGCAAAATATTTTTATCTGGTTTGAGGGGATTTTACAAACTATCAGTATTGTTTTTCGTATTGGCAACTATTGATCTCTGACTGTGCCACTCTGTCTCATTAACACTTTTATTACCTTGTCAATCAAAGCCCAACTTGCACCAAAGAGGGACTGAAAGGGTTTGCCATTATTAACAAGACTGTCTGGTGCCCAGGAGCCATGAAATCCTGCTGAAAGTATAAGGATAAATCAGCAGGGATTTAGATAGCATTCTAGATGCAGAAAGCAATTCAGAAGCTTAAAAAACAAGTATTCAAAACTCATTTAAAGAAACAGGTTTTTCTCACTTCCTTTGACTGTTTAGGATTTTAGTTTTTTTAAATAAAACCCTTATTTCAAGCAAGTAGAGATAAAAACTTGTGTTTGTTAAACTCTTTTGGGGCTGATTTTATTGTACAAGTTTGCTGAATTGCATTGGTCTCAGGGCAAAAGTAATATGTAGGCAATAAATGTTTCTTATGTGCATAGCTAATTTTATCATTTCCTCTAATAGTGGCCTATTAGAGCAAACAGATTAGCAGTTAATTGGTATCCTACGAAGAACTATTTTGGCCCTTATTTGCTACTTTTTTTGTTTTCATTAGTGATCTTAGTCAATACCAGTACAAAATCTTAGATTCCAATACTTGCCATTACCTTCTAAAAGTGCTTCATTTAGAATGTCATTATTTGCTAGGTGTTCAACAAATTACACATAAATTCACACCTTTGGAGATTCCTTTATTTGTCTCATATTTAGCCATCAATAATTTCATGGTGATTACTTTCCCAGTATATAGATATTCGCAAATGTGTGAGCAGCTAATTGTGTTTTGTGTCTTACATTAGCTTAACGAGTATTTATTGAACAGATAACCTACACAAAATACCAAACTGGGCCAATTAGAGGATTCTTAGATGAAGATAAGATGACTTTGCTAAGGAATTTATACAAGTATCCATAATACAAAGCAGATATGCTAAGTGCCATAAGAATGATATGCCCAAAACTTCATAGGATTCTAATGAACCGTCAGGTCCCAAGTACTTGAAGGATTAGGAAGATGTCATGGATTTTAATCCATGGATAAGACTGGTCATGAGGAGATTGTGGCAAAAAGAAAGTCAAAAACAGAAGTCTTAGTTTGGGCTGCTGTAACCATATCATAAAAAGAGTGGCTTATAAATAATAGAAATTTATTTCTGGAGTCTGGGAAGTCTAAAATCAAGGCAGATTCTATATCTGGTGAGGCCTTACTTTCTGGCTCCTAGATGGTACTTTTTGCTGTGTTCATATGTAGTAGAAGGAACTACTAGTTCTCTGAGGTCTCTTTTACAAAGGCACAAATCCTATTCATGAAGGATCCACCCTCATAACCTAATTACCTCCAAAAGCCTCAGCTACTAATGCCATCACCTTGGAGGTTAAATTTCAACATATGAATTTTGGGGGTACACAAACATTTGGACTACAGCAAAATGATAAGTGAACATGTTGTTTGTATGTGTCCATTTGCTGAGGTAGTCTGGAAAACAAAACAAGTACAGAGAAGGAGAACATACATGTAGGAATGGCCAGATTCATGAATTTTAATTTTATATACAGTAAGAAACTTCGAAAGATTTTATATCAGACAATGGCATAATTAGAGATATGCTTTAGGAAAATTAACCCAGCAATGATATATTTCAGCACATCTGCAAGCTCAAACAATGTACAGCATACTTTTAAAGAAACTGCCACAATTCTCTTGGATTTCTAGCATGGATGTGAATTATTGTTAATACTATATAAAAATGTAAAACTGTAAATTCAGTAAAAATTCTTATGATGATAAATCTTATAATAATTATAAAATGAAAATAAATATGAAATTAAATACCAGCGAGACATGAAAACTAAGATAATTCATAAGAGCAATATTAAATTTTATGTGCTAGATTACCTGGCTGTTCTCAAAGTGAAGATGGTACTGACTACTAGAGGGCAAATTTTCTTTTACTCAGCCTGCCCATATTCTGCTGTGCAGAGTGATCACTCCATTCTCTCATCATGTTTCTTTTATTTAAGCTATTGACAAATTTTTGTTTATACAACGTGTTTGTCTTAGAAGGAATGCTTCTTCGCCAGAGAGAATCCTAGTAATTCTGGAGCCAACAGAGACTTTGATTAGAGGTCAGCAGTTGTGTAGCAGTACTCAATCCTGGGGCTCTTTTAGATAATCCAGAGATTATCTTCTAAAGGAACATAATTTAAAAATATGGCAGTGAATCTGTAGACCTTTGGAAATATTTATACAACCTTCTGTTTTTTTCCTTAAATAGAGCTTGTTTAAGAAGCCATTGCAATTTTGAATATAGACTAGTTTGAAGGTAAAGAGAAATTTATCAGAGTGAAGAATAGGAAGAGTTTTACAGTAGAGACTCTTGACAGACTGAGCTAGGATGATTAAAATATTAATGGAAAGGAATTACTGACTATGAGAAGTTACTGTAAAAGAATCGGTGGGAATTTTCAACCAATTGCATGTGGGGGTTGGCAAAGTTTGGAATGAAATATAGTTTAGAAATTTCCAAATTGAGTTTAGGGAAATTGTTGCTAACAATTATCAGAAATAATGAATTAAGGGAATTTAATCTGCTGGCTTATATAAGTCCATGCAACAATTGAATAGTGAAATCACCGACTTTATCAGACACATCTTAAGTGTTTCCTCATATTCTTTTGGCCTCACCTGTCCGCAGGACCCTCAGCCTCTTGTTTCCTTTCTGCCACTGTCATGGATGCCTTACTCCTTGCATACTTGCATGGTTAAACTGCTTTGGACCTACTAGCCATAGTGTGGGACACAGGATTATGCTTCTCAAGAGGTTGCCAAAGATAGTATGCAACCCAGAACCATGGGGAGCTATGTTCTAGAGGGACAACTTTGAACAGCAGAATACAGGAGATGGTCTAGACCTGTGAAGATTACTACATTCTTTCTTCTTCCACTGGGCTATTCCGTGGCCCACTTTTTTTTCCTTATAGCTCTCCAGAGATATTCTGCATGGCTGTACAGATGCACCTGCTGAATGACTAGGGGTATCTCTTCATGACTCCTCTTAAAACAGTGGCCAGTGTAGTAACACATCACCTTGAATTGCTTGCCATTTTTGATACCTAAATCCATTCTCCCTCACTCTCACTGCCCTAGAATTGCACACGCAAATTGAGCTCTGGTACTTACTTCCATGCTTTGACTTCTGTTTCCTAGAGAGCTTTTAACTAAAACATAGTAAGAGCTTTTAGCGTTCGGTGTCTGTTTTCATCGGAATTATGTCTCCTGCGGTACTTTATCATCTAGTAAGCATTCTAATGTCAAAAAAGTAACAAAAAATTGACTAAACTCATTTGCTTAGTCATTTATATTTCACTAACTTATATAGAAAAATTCCCTGAATATTTAAAGCTCAATTTTAATAGATGTATTTCCATTAAATTTTAAAATTCTATTCTTTTTTATATTGATGTCTAAATAACTATAAAGTGAATTTAGACAAATAAATTCGCAGCACCTAGAGATTTTATTGATTACTGAGAAACATTGCAAGTACAGTTGACCCTTGAACGACATGGGTTTGAACTATAAGAGTTCACTTTACATGCAGATATTCTACCTCTGCCATCCCTAAGACAGACAAGCAAGACTAGCCCCTTCTCTTCGTCCTCCTCCTTAGCCTATTCAACATGAAGATGATGAAGATGAAGACTTTTATGAAACCCACTTACGCATAATGAATAGTAAATATATTTTCCCTTCATTATGATTTTCTTAATAACGTTTTCTTATCTCTAGCTTACTTTATTGTGAGAATACAGTATGTAATACATATGCAAAATATGTGTTAGTCACCTGTTTATATTACCAGTAAGGCTTCTGGTCAACAGTAGACTATTAGTACAGTTTTTGGGGAGTCAAAAATTATATATGGCTTTTCGACTGCGTGGGAGGGTTGGTGCCCCTAACCTCTGATTTGTTCAAGTGTCAACTGTAATTCTTTCTTGTTTTATGCTATAATAACAAGAAAAGAATCTCGGAGTCAAGGACATGGAAATGAATTCTAGTTCCATCATTTACTAATTGTCTGACATTGATTTTCAGTTAATTCCTATGTAAATGAGCATAATAATGTCACATATCTCAAGGCATAATATAAAAAATACATGTTATTATCCCATTGTATATAAAATCACTATGCAAATAGTTTTGTTCAGAGAGTTTACATTTCTCTAAGTTACCAGGTTTACTTCACCACCTTTCACCCCCAGATTGCCGCCTATGCTATTTTCTCTGAATCATAAACACTTTTCTCTTCTTAAATTACAGTATTAGACCACAATATGGAAATCTGGCCATAATATCCAAATATCATGTTGATATCCAAGTTATCTGGTCTAAGTCACTGAGCCTGTTTGTGTTTTTATTTCCTCAAGTACAAAACGTAAATGAGAACACTTGACCTCTCTCTATTGTTTAATGATCTTTGAAAACAATGAGGCAATCATGAAAAAAAGCCATTTTTCAAACACTTTGGAGAGTGTATGCCATTAGTCAAATTACTGTTATTCTTCTACTTATTTTGCAACATTCAAAAACAGCAAACATGAAGAAATAAAAAAACACACCTGACAATCACTATGCCTAAGGACTGAAATGGGAAAAAAAAAAAACCTGTAAAAACTAGGATTTTTTTCTTTAATGTAGCAAAATCTCATTTGTATTATCTCTTTTCATTAAACCATGTGACTGATTTTAACAGAAGGATGATCACCCATCCAGTATAGGGAAAAAGCCTATTTGACACTTTTTTAGCCCTCAAGGGCAAATTATCATATGGATATGATTTGACTCGTATGTTAACTGGAGTGGATATATTTTTCTATTACAGACATGTCTTTATTGACTATTACTTGAAGGAAGATTTTAAAAAATATGCTGCTGTAGGAATGAAGGAAAGGGGAGTTGAAATTTGAAAGTTAGCAAATGACTAAATTTGCTAGTTTTTGAAACATTTTAACTTGAGTAAACAAATGTTTTAATGTTTTTATTTTTATAAATGTTTTTCTCTCATGTTGTTTCTCCACTCACCACAAGAAATGTTTTGGGATCAAGTAATTTATAATGTGTCTAAACATACATTTAAAATAGAAAGTATACGGCAAAATTTCCAATCACATGTATTCACCTACCAGGAGACAATTTAGCAGTGATTAAGAGCAGTGACCGTGGAGGCAGGCTGACTAGAGTGTGAATCTCCACACCACCCTTATCCATGGGACTAAGCACAGTTGCTTAACCTCTTTAAGCCTAAGGACATTTCATTTATAAAAGGAGGATAATGATTATCTTTTTGTAACAGAACTGCTTTGAAAATTAATTTAGTTGAAGTGTAGAGGGCTTAGCACAATGCCGGTCACCAGTGCAGAGAGCTATCGTAGCCTGAGGCAAAAGGAAAAATCAGTATACTGTCTTTAGTTATAGACAGTAAGGAGCTTTTCTTTAATTATAATGTTCATATTTTGTTCGTCATGGATTTTAGGCATGCATTTGACATTTGAAAACAGAAACAATAGAAATTCTTTTCTCACAGTTCTGGAGGCTGAAAGTCTACATTAGAGTGCGAACACGGCCAAGTTCTGCCAAGGGCCCACTTCTGGGTTGCCAACTACCAAGGTCTTGCTGTGTCCTCACATGGCAGAGGGACTAACTAGCTCTTAAGTGTCTTTTTCACTTTTTTTTTTTGAGGGGAGATTTCGCTCTTATTGCCCAGGCTGGAGTGCAGTGGTGTGATCTTGGCTCACTGCAACCTCTGCCCCCTGGGTTCAAGCCATTCTCCTGCCTCAGCCTCCCAAGTAGCTGGGATTACGGGCATGTACCACAAGGCTCAGCCAATTTTGTATTTTTTTAGTAGAGATGGAGTTTCTCCATGTTGTTCAGGCTGATCTTGAACTCCTGACCTCAGGTGATTGACTCACCTCGGCATCCCAAAGTGCTGGGATTACAGGCATGAGCCACCGTGTCCGGGCTGGTGTTTCTTTCACAAGGACATTAATCCTAGCCATGAAGGGAGAGCACTATGAAATAATCACCTTTCAAAAGCCTCACCTCTTAATATCACCTCCTAACAGCTTCACACATTGGGCATTTCAACATGAATTGTAGGGAGACACAAACACTCACACTATAGCAAGTGGGAAGGAGACTTCTAAGTGTTTTTTGAAAATATCATTATGATTTTTCAACTATGTGAATGCTTAGATAAAGATAAAATATAAAATAAAAAGAAAGGTACACAGTCAAAAGTGATACAAGGCACAATCTATGGAATTTCGTGACCGAATGTAGGAGTTGGTGAGGAAGAGGGAGGAGTGAAAGGTGACTGTAGTGGTCCTTGTGGCTGAGTGCCCACCATCCATCCCACCACTAATGACTAGTCCAAGCCGATGGTCATAATCCATTCTCATTGGCAGTGATCTGTTTAGGAAGAGTCATGTAACCCGATCTTGGCCAACAAGATGTGCAGGGAAGGCCTGGAAGTTGTATTAGTTGCTGCTGTAATAAATCATGACAAACTGGGTTGCTTAAAACAATAGAAATTTATTCTCTCCTAGTTCTGGAGGCCAGAAGTCTGCAGTCAAGGTGTCTGTAGGTTTGGTTCCTTCTGGAGACTCTGAGGAAGCATCTGTTCCTTGCCTCCCTCCGAGCTTCTGGTAGTTGGAGGCAATCCTTATTCCTTGGCTTGCAACTACAATCCCCAATCTCTGCCTCTGTCTTCATTGATCTCCCCGTGTGTCTCCTCTGTCTTTATGTGTATTCACATGGTTTTCTTATAACGATGCCCATCATTAGATTGTGGGTTCACTCTAATGGAAAATAACCTTGTCCTAAGAAATTATGTCTTCAAAGACCCAATGTTCAAAGAAGGTCACATTCACAGTTATCAGAGGTTAGGACTCAAATATATCTTCTTTGGAGATACAATGCAACCCATTTTAGGGGTGTTCTGGAAAGTTTTCTTGTTCCTAAGTAGGAGATTTGAGAAAATAGTTCTTTTTTCTCCTTTGGATATTGTAACGTCTGAATATGATGCCTGAATTTGCTGCCACCACCTTCCTCTTAGTCGGGAGATAAAGCCAATAGGCAAAGAAAGACAATTCCGAGAAAAGCACAGAGAAGAGGAGTTAGTGCTAAAGAAGAGGTGTTATGTGAGAAGAATCACTATAGTCTAAACCAGTGCTAGTCAGGATGTCTATTAGTTGCAGCCAGTAGCATCTAAATGAGATAATGGCACTCAGATTCCTTATTAATCAGGTATGTGGTGATACTTCTTCAGAATACTGAAGAAAAATAGATCTGGGGATAAGATGTCTTAATTATGTATGTATATACATACACGTATATATGTGTATGTATATATGTGTCTATATATCAAGAAACAATGATACTTACCTTCTGACATAATGTCACTTTTTTCCATAGAAAATATATGATCAAATGACTGTTGTTCATGACTTGTAAAATTTATTTTAATTTAAGAGTTTCTCTATGGGGCATTCCATCTCCAGCCAACTGAAAGTAAATTTGTGATTATGCATGACACTTGTGAACTTTGACCAACTTGGAGCTCTGCTGTCAACAGAACTTTCATTGAAGATTCTGAAGGTCTCCCTGTGAGATCTGTAGTGCAATCACAGCCATATGTATGCAATCACTTAGTTCTAAGTACGGAAAAGCGAGGAGTTTGACAAGGAGGCCACTCTCTGAGAGAGGTGATGAGAGCTTGATTTAGAGCAGTGGAAGTGATATTGAAAAGGATGAATAGACTTTCAAAGGGGGAATTTAAAGTTCTTGAAATATGATTGGTAAATGGAAATAGACAAGGTATACAGAAGAGCCAAATCTGATGCCAAGTGTTTGAACCCCTCCACGCGTCGTCCCTTCTTAACACGCTGTCAAAACCAATCAAGCACACCAGGCATGTAAAATTGGTTTGAGAACACTTTGTTTGATGTGATGTTCCAGCTCTTTGATTTTCTTTCCTGGATAATAAAAAAGGGAAATCATTTTTATTTAGTTTTTATGTTAATTTGTGCAATGCTTGGATCCAGATGGAATAGGTGGGAATAAATGGGTTCCCTTTAATCTCCCATTAACCTCCAAATATCTTTAAAAATGTGTTGATTGTTTCTAACAGTTGGGCTTTCTTAATGGTTTGAATGGCTTGATGGTAGGTCTCGTTAAATCACGAAGAAAAATGGTATTTTCATAGAAATCATACTGCACATTTAATTAAGTTACAGAGATAGCAACTAATGATTAGCATAATTCTTAAGACTGTATAATAATGTCAATTTGTGTGACAAAGTTTATTTTCATGAAAATACCATCTTATTTTTGACATACTGCAAATTGTTTTAACTTTAATTTTGCATCTAAGTCCAAATCTGAGAACTATTAAGAGCAGTGTACACAAAAATCCAGTAAACATAGATTGGGTACCACTCTGTACTTTTTTTCCCAATTTTTAAAATTGTGGTAAAATTCACATAACATAAATTTTACCATCTTAATTAATTTTAAGTACACAGTTGGGTAATATTAAGTACATTTATAATATTGTGCAACCATTATGGCCATCCATCTCCAGAGCTCTTCATTTGTGAAACTAGAACTCTATACCCATTAAACAATACATTTTGCTTCTCTCCTATCCCCAGTCCCTGGCAACCTCTATTCTCCTTTTTGTCCTTGTGACTTTGACCACTCTAAGTACCTCATGCAAGGGAAACAACGGAGTATTTTTGTTTTTGTGACTGACATATTTCACGTAGCATAGTATCTTCAAGGTTCAGCTAATGTTGGGTCCATTGTATATATATATATATATACCACATTTTGCTTATTAATTCATCCATCCACTTATGAACATTTGTTGCTTCCTCATTTTAGCTAGTGTGAATAGTGCTGTTATAAACATGGGTGTACAAATATCTCTTTAAGATCTTGCTTTTAATTCTTTTGGGTATATGCCCAGAAGTGGAATTGCTGGATCATATGGAAGTTCTATTTTTAAGTTTTTGAGGAATCTCCATAATGTTTTTCACAGTGGCTCTACCATCTTACATTTCCACCAACAGTGAACAAGTGTTCTAATTTTTCCTCATCCCCATCAACAATTGTTATTTGTGTGTGTGCTAATAGGAGCCATGTCAATGGGTTTGAGGTGGTAATATGCATTTTCAAATGTATATTTCTGCTAAAACCCATGCTTTCTTACTGCTGCAGGGGTTTTGTTCTATCAATAATTTCCTTGTTTTCCTGTATCTTTACAATTCTACCTTCTCTGCCTCTTTTTCGTCAGTATATACATATGTTCTGCTATTGTTCATACTTATAAATTTCTTCCATGAACTTCTGCTTCCTTAATCCAATTTTTTCATTTTTTAAAAAAAAATTCACTCATTTTATTTATGCAACAAATACTCAGCACCTATTATATGACTGGCATGTTCTAGGTGCTGTAGATAAAACAGTAAATGAAGCAGATGAAAGTCCCTGCTCTGATATAGCATCTACTGTTATAGTGTGTAGAGATAAATGATAAATTAAAAATGAATAAAACAGGTAGAATATTACCTGATGATAAGTGCTATGGAAAAAGAGAAAAACAGGGAATGGGTGTAGAGAGAAATTAAGGGATGAAAGAGGAGTTTGGAGATATACCTAATGCTAAATGACGAGTTAATGGGTGCAGCAAAACAACATGGCACATGGATACATATGTAACAAACCTGCACATTGTGCACATGTACCCTAAAACCTAAAGTATAATAATAATAGTAATAAAAAGAGGAGTTTGGAATTTTATATTGCTCAAGGAAGACTTCAGTGTAAGAGTGCTATTTGAGCAAAGACCTGAAGGAAATGAAGAAAGAAATTTAAAAAATTACAGAGATATCAGATGGAAATAGCAATTCAAGCAGCAGGAACAACATGCACAAAGGTCCTGAGGTAATACTATATTTGGCATATTTGAGGAATATAAGGGGGGGCAGAGTGGTTGGGAACTGAATGAGGAAAGTGGCAGTTGTAGAATTTGAACTCAATAAGATGGTAGTAGGAGGTATATTACGTAGGGTTTTGTGATTATTGCAAAGATTTTGAGTGAAAGGAAAGTTATACTGTGAGTTTTGATTAGAGAAGTAATATTTTAACTAGAAAGTACTTGCTGCTGTGGGAAATATGCTATATAGAAGGGAACAGAGTAAGTGGAATGGCTAATTAGGAGGCTTTATTAACTATCCAGAAAAGGGACGGTAGTGGCTTAGATTTGAATGGCATTGGAAGGGATAAATAGCAGTGAGATATCGATACATCTTCAAGGTAGAGGTGACACAACTTCTTGATGAATTTAATGTGGAGGGATGCAAGTGTCATTTTATTCAAAACAATTGTTCGCATATGCTGGATTTTGTTTTCACCTCTTAATCATTTCCTCAATTTGCTGCACTCTGGGTTTTTGGTTGTTTTGTTTCTGTTTGCTCCTACACTCCCCCTGAAAATCCTTTAAAGAAAATAATGGACAGGCATGGTAGCTAACACTTGTAATCCCAGCATCTTGGGAAACTGAGGTGAGAGGATTGTTTGCATCTGGGAGTTTGAGATCAGCCTGGGCAACATAACAAGACCCTGTCTCTACAAAAAATAAAAAATTAGAAGGGTATGGTGGCATGCCCTGTAGTCCCAGATACTCGGGAGACTGAGGCAGAAGGATTACTTGAGTCTAGGAGGTCAAAGCTGCAGTGATCCATGATTGTGATACTGCACTTGGCCTGGACAACAGAGCAAGACCCTGTTTCAAAAACAAAACAAAACAAAACAAAGCTATGAAAACTAGTAGGTGCTTCTTGCCTTGATGTTATATGTCTACTCTAGCATTTGGTGGTTCACCCTTCCTCCTTCTTTAAACTCTCTACTTCTTTGACCCCATGGGGTATCTCAATTTCTCTTGGTGTGACAAATTCTACTGCTGTAAATTTTCTTTTTTTTTTCAGGAAACTAAATGGGCTTCTCTTTTTCGGGAGTTTGCTCAATATTACTCTTTCAGTGAGGCCTTTTTCTGAACTAGTAATATAAAATTGCAAACTCCTTCTTCCCTGTGACTCTCTATATTAAAAGAGATTAGTGAAGTTCCATTTCTAATTTTCATCATTAATCACTGCTCAGAGTTTTAACTTCATAATATCATTCGATGATGTTAGGAGGATGGTGTCCATATTATACAGAGATGATGTTGGCCTTTTCCCTGCAACTGTGGGAATCTTGGATTGCTATTGTCATTATTTTTAGTATTGGAATATTATAATTGTAATATAATATACTATTATATATATAGGCTTTTTACAATGAAACCCTCAAATGGGGCCTCTTGAGTAAGTTATAGTTAATGGTAATAATGGTCCAATAGTAGATAGTAAACAGTGAAACTCTATCAACAGTAGATAGTAAACAGTGAAACTCAAAAACTGAAGAGCCATCTTTAACATAAATATTGGTTTTCTATTACACAGAGAGCACGGAGTTCCTTATTAATTGAAGAACTATTTCTTGAGTAAGATATTTACCCTCTCTGAGTCACACTTTCAACTTTAATAGCTTTAAGATTGTTTACTGAACAGAATTATTATAGCAGTCAAATACATTGTCATGTAAAATGTATAGTTTGACAAAGAGTTGTTAAGTTCCTCCATGATCCAAGTGACATAGTTATAGATGATCTGGTTAAGATGACAAATCTTTTTTTTTTTTAAATTTTCTTTTTTATTATTATTATTTTTTTTGCACACAAAACAATAAACATTTTCTAAAAGTACATACAAACAAAGATGCATATCAAACATATTAGGAAGTTTGCACATGGGAAGAAGGGGAATAGAAATGGGGGATGGGAATTAAAGAAAATAAATGAGAGAGGGACTTTGTATGGATCAATGATAATAACTGAATCCTCTATTTGACAAAGAAGAAGGAGAAGGAAGAGGAAGAAAAAGAAAGTGGGATAAAGGATCAGAAAGGGAGGAAAATAGAAAAAATTAGAGTATGACTCCAGGGTAGACCTGTTTTGTTGTCGCTTGGTTGGTTGATTGGTTTGAAGATGACAAATCTTAAAGCAAACCATTACTGAACATTTATAAAATATTCTTTAAAAAGTTGACAGAGCCAGAGGAGGGATAAGTGAGTTAGAATCTTCCTTGAGGAGATGCTGCTTTGGTTGAGTCTTGAAGTCAAGATGTTATTGGGTTTATACAAAAGTAATTGCGGTTTTGGCCATTAAAAGTAATGGCAATTACTTTTGCACCAAACTAATAGTTTGACAAGGTTGGATAAAGGACCCAAATCAAACTAACACACATGAAATAATAAGCACAGTATGAAATAATGTCTCATTCATGTTGTAGGAAGCTCAGTACTGAAATAAAGAAAGCATTTAAAGAAATCGCGAGACTGAGAATAAAGATTTCGGTAGTGGTTTGTGTGGTAAACTAACCTGAACTGAATTTTTGGGTTTACTGTGAAAGGACAGAGAATTAATGGGATTATATCAATAATTTTGAAAGGTCACTTAGGGAGCAGTGAAGTGGATGAATTAAAGGGAGGCTAAGCTGGAGAACAGGGAGAATTCTAATTATGTAAATCAAGAAAAAAAATGATGAAATCTGAATTAAACAGCAGTGACACAAGTGATATAAATGTGAGGTATATGTAGGAGGTAGAATAGACTGACCGTGGTGACTGACTGAAGGTTTCTTTTAGAGCCGGGGTAAAGGAAACCACTCACTAAACGTTAGGAACTAAAATGGGAGAAATCAGAGTCCAGGGTGAAGAAAGATTCTTGTTTTTCAGCGTGTTGCATCTGAGATCTCATGAAAGGTCCAGTGATCTTGGATAAACATGAAATTTTTTGACATGGCTCTCAAGACTGCATGGTCTTGTCCCTCCAGGTTCGTGCATGTGATGGTGCTGCCTGCCGCTCTCTGCTGCAGCAACACAGGCCTTCTTCTCATTTCTTTTTTCACCGTCATAGCATCTTTTTACATAGTATTCCCACAGCCTGGGTTACCCTTCCTTCCCTTCATTGCTTGGTTTATTCCTACTTATATGTTACAATTCAGTTTCAGACTCAGTTGCTTAGGGAAGCCTCTTCTGACTTCCTTAACAAGATCAAATCCAGTAAATTTTCATAACACTCTCAGAATTCCTCAAGGCTTTATCTATTGTGGGAGACAAATGCATATTGAGTAGTCAAAATACAACAGTTTTTTGTTTTTTTTTGAGATGGAGTCTCCTTTTGTCACCAGTCTGGAGTGCAGTGGCATGATCAACAGATTTTTTTTAACATCTTTTATCTTGTTTACCCCTATGTGTCTAGTCTCTGGCTTTCAGAAATTCCTGGTTCACATAATTCTCAGCAAACTATCACAAGATCAGAAAACCAAACACTGGATGTTCTCACTCGTAAGTGGGAGTTGAACAATGAGAACACATGGACACAGAAAGGGGAACATCACACACCAGGGCCTGTGGCGAGCAGGGGGCTAGGGGAGGGATAACATCAGGAGAAATATCTAATGTAGGTGATGGGTTGATGGGTGCAGCAAACCACCATGGCACGTGTATGATGGATGCAGCAAACCACCATGGCACGTGTATACCTATATAACAAAACTGCTCGCTCTCCACATGTAACCCAGAACTTAAAGTATAATAATAATAATAATAATAATAATAATAGTAATAAATTCCTGATTCAAACCATGCTAATGTTGATCGCAATAGAAATTCAAAGGAAGATGTTGGATCTGAGAAATATCCCAAAGGAAACGACATGACTTGATGCTTAAAAGGATCTGGATATTATATCTAGATTTTTCTTCCTAGGTGACTAGAGTGATTATAGTAGTATTGACAGAAACAGGGGAACCAGGAAAGTGAGTTGGTTTTTCAGGAAATATGATTAAAAATAAATGTGAACATTGAGAAAATTATAAAGGACCCTATGCTAACTGTGAGACTGATAAATTCTATCAACTACATTTCTTCATTAAAATTTAATGAAAACTTTGTAGCTTGTTAATGATTCCTTTCTTCAGTGAGGTATATGATTGATCGACAAGGAAGGTATTTCTAAGAAATTGGTGGCTGCTTGTACCTTCCAACCCTTTTTTTTTAAATCAGACCTGCTATAGAAAATATTAGTTGAAAGAAGTCATTTTAGTAACAATTTTGTTTTCTTTCATAATTGGCAGTATTAACTAACATATTAGGCAGGTTATTCTGATGTAAGTTATTAAGACACATTAGGAGTTTTATTGTACCATGATGTGCTCAGCAGACATGACCTCTTGCTCTACTTTTCCAAACATCTGTTCTTCAGAGTTCACTTATAATGTCACTAACTAATTAGACTCTAGCAGCATGAAAGTTTTTTGTTAAATATAAAGTGGTTATGATAAACCCTGACATTGGAAAACTAGAGACTTGACTTAAATGAAAAAGATTATCTCTAAGTTTAAGTCTCATTAGTAAGTAGATAATGCTACCTTTTGACCAAGTCTGTTTTGTTAAAGGATTAAAGATTACTCACACAATATTTTTAAAGGAGAAAAATGATACAGAAAGGCCATAGGAAGGGCTATGACCCAGGTTTATTCCACCTATTATAGTAACTGTTCAACTGTAATAGCCTTGAAATTACAAAAAACAAAACCAAAAATTGGAGCTCTGTGTGCTTGTTCACATCCATGTGAAGCATGTGAGTGTATACATTTATGCATACATGTGCAAAAAAGTCTTTGGTCTAAGAATATAGGTGGGAAATTATCATAATACATAAGAAAAGCACAAATAAAAAGACAAGAAAAGAACAAAGAAAATATATAAATGATTAGTAAAACTTGCCTTAGAAGGCTCATGCAACTTTGCCACCAATAACCTGGAAAGAAACAGTGTTTCCAGGATCAATTGATCTTCCATAGGGTTGGTTCTGATGCTTCCACATAGTGGTAATGGCTATTTCAAAGCCTTCATTAATATTACATTCATATCTAATGCTAATTTTCACTAAGCTTCCCAACATTTTTGGGAATGGCTTACTATACAGTCACTCAAAAATAACATAGTCATGATCATACTGACTCTCATTCACTAACATTTACCATCCAATATTTGAAGTAACATATTTTAAAGTTTTTTTGTGACTTGTCACGTGTTTAAAATTCACTGCTATTTGGCTGTAAAAGTTAAGTTGTTACTGGAAAATAATTTTAAACAAAATTGCTATAACCCTATAATCAGATTACAGAACTCTGCTTCCCAAATATACATTTGTTAATTCGACAAATATCTGTAAGCAACTGTCATAGGATAAAACATGTCAAATAGACATTTGATCTCTGTATTTTTCTGTTTAAAATATTTTTTACTAGTAGTTTATGTAGGGAAGCCTAGGGTTTAATGCTATCCTTGTATATTATGCTTTTTTTATCCCCCAACAATAGGCCTCTCAGACCTAATGGGATTTAGAAGAAAACTTAGAATTTATACAATCTAATTTAGAATAAATTGATGTGTTCTTTAATATTTATAGTCAGCATTGTTGGTATTAATAAGGAGGAAATTATTATTTGTTCATTCAGTTTATCATTAATTTTCCACACACTTATACAGACTTTCACACTGACATATTGTTCTCCAACATTAACAAAATCTAGAAATCTGTTCAAGTTTCTTCAGATACTGTCATCATGATATATTATGAAACATATCAAAGCCATTTGTGATTCCTTTAGCTGTGGTGCAGACTGTTGAATGAATATACTCTTACGAGAATGTGTATCAAGTAACAAGTATTTTACCTTAAAAATAAGTTTGGGTTTTTACCTGAAGATCTCATAATTGTTACAAAAATAAATCCCCGGTGTATTTGTGTAAATTATTTCCAGCTTGAATTAATAGTAGATTTAGAAGTGAGGAGGGTAAAAGAATAGCAAGGTTATTCAGGGGTCTCAACAATTAAATGTCTCATAAAAAGGATTCTTTCCTACACATGTTCTTACTCACTGCACATTGCACACAGATGATTCTAATCACCATTACTCAAATCACCTGATGCCTCAATTACCTTGGCTTCAATAAGCACATTCCAAACTCCAGAGCACCCATATACCTACTCAGATAATAGGCTGCCAATTAAGTTATCTTTCTCTGGAAACGTATTATGGCAGCTCAGTGAATATAATATCATTAGTGCCCTTATATCATCATAAGCTGGGCAGTTGCTGACACCGCATGAATATAACTGTTAAGCTATCAAAGTAGCCTCTCAATTACAATAGCCTCGAAATTAAAATCTATAGCTATGAGTGCTTGTTTACATATATGTGAAGCATGTGAGTGTATGCATTTGTGCATATGTGTACATCTTTTGTATAAAAATGTAGGTGAGGAAAATTGTCATAATACATAAGGAAAGCACAAATACCTAGAAAGAAGATATATAAATTATTTGTAAAAATTGCCTTAGAAACCTCAGGCAAGTTGGCCACCAGGAAAAATGACATCAACTGTAGCTGTGGTCAGTACTACTGTAACATGGAGTACTTCCAGACTGGATTACTCCATGTAAAAATATTCTCTAAATTATGATGTTTATCTAGTTTTGTTCCACAGAGTTACTGGAAATTAAGATTTTTAATTTGAAACTCTAAGAAAGTTTTAAAAGAATTTTTGAGAATGACTAAACCCTCACTCTATAATTAGAAGTACATACATTTTTTAGAAAGTTGAACATGAGGTTATACAAAAATTACAAATGGTATTTGCTGAGATTCGAATGTAAATTAGAGTCATTCATTCCTATGAATTCATTTATTTAATTCATCCTTATTAAGGAGCTGGTGAAAGCCATCAGGAGAATAATTTGTTGACAATACTTCTAGAGTGTCAGGGAAGAGAGTATGATAAAGGAGTAATTCTGACTGGGTCAGAATCTTGTTTTTACTAGCATTTATCCTTGGGCAAATTTCCTGGCCACTCTAAGCAACAATTTCTTCATTCATAAAACAGGCATTAAAATAAGTACCCACTGCAATAGATTTATTGTGAGGATTAAATAATGCAATGAATATAAATTGTTTAGCAGAGTGTGTAGAAAACAGAAATAATAAATGATAATTTTTATTTCTATAGTTATTGATATTTTAAATTATTCTTAAGTTGTTCAAGTTGTATTGATTCTTTTTAGTGGTTCTTATATAAAATTAGCCTGTGCTTATTTCTGAAACTACTTAGATTAGAGCCATTATTGCAATCCGCTATTTACTTTTACATATGTTAATGTTTCCCTGTAGTAAGGTATTTATCAATTGTATTAATAAGGAGGATGGCATTCTACAAAGTGTCTGTGTTTTGCTATTTTATTTTGTTTGAGGTTTATTTGTTTATTTTATTTATTTATTTATTGAAGCTCCAGCTCTGTTTTTTAAAGTAATCTCCTGGTCTGGTTGCATATTTGTTCAGTTCCTTTGTTCTCTGCTGGAATACAACAAAAGAAAGAGTGCTTAGAATACCTTTTAGAGGGAGTAACTTCCTAATTGAGAATTTCATTAAAAAATTTGTTACCCTTTTAATATCCCATCCCCCACCAGAGTTTAGAATTTATAACATTTCCAGATTAAACCATTTACTTCACTCTCTTGGCTGCAGCAGCTCAATGTATTCTTGTGACTTAAGATATTCACAATATGCCTAGTTGACCATTTTGTATTCAATATTGTATAGGCTGTACTTCAAGTTTTCTCCTACGATTTATATTCTGTATAATAAGATATCTTAAATGTATCTAGCCACAACAACAAAAATGTACAATAAAATATTTAAGAGAAGAATAATTCTAAAAATAAGTGCAAATTCTTAAAAACTAAGATTAATTTTATAGTATTTTTCCTTGCACTAAGCTATACCCAAAGTTTTTAAATATCATATTTTGGCAGATTCTACCGGCCCTACTTAAGATAAAGAGGTTTTCTAACACAAGACTGAATATATTTAGACATGATTTAGTTATGTAGGCATACAATATGGCAAAATCATTTTTCAATTAAATATCTTTACCATATGCCTTAAAACATGGCACAGTCCAGCTAAGGCAGAAAGCCCTTTCCTTATGGACTGTAAAGGAGGTACTGCAATGCTAGATCATGAATCCCTGTGACCTGTACGAGAGCATTCTCTCTGCTGCAATTAGAAACATTACTGATTAAGTGGCCCCAGTACCAATCAGCATGGCTGAAACTAGAATATGGCTAGAAAAATAGTGACTGGAACACTGGTTTCCACTGAACGATCATATTAAAAACACAATGTGAAATTCAGTATTCTGTAAAAAGAATGTCTTGAAAAAGCTCTATGTGGAAATCAAATGCTTATCGAGAAATCAGGGCAAATGGTGTTGTGGGGAATCAGAAGAAGCTGTTTCCTCATCAGATTTGGCTTTCACGCTTGCGCTTCAGAGCTCTTGTAAAGCACATCACACGGAAAATGGAGAGACAAGAACCAAAATACAGATCCCAGTAGGCAGCTCCTCTTTATAACCATTTCATCAGTAATAATTTAGGACTCTATTCTGAATCTTATAGGGCATGGCAGTACTATTCCTGGGATGAGTGGACACATACTTTACCTAATCTTGATTTATGCCCCTAAGCATAGAGAGGACTGGCCTTCACTCTGCTGAATCCCCTCATGCTTCCTTCGGTGCTCATGCGTGAAAGTCTGAACTCCAGCTAAATTCCCCCTGTGGCCATACAGTATTTGGAACATCTGACTATTATTTCCAAAAATAGTGGAATACCAAAATAATAGAGAAACAAGTAAAATCCTTTGCTGAAAGCAATATTAAATGTTGATAGTAAAGGGAAAGCTAATATTTTCTGAAGTCAGTTTCAGAGGACTTCTCTTTATGTTTGACCTGCATTTTCAGATAATATGGTTGCAATTCATTCCAACCTCATAAAGATGAAGGTGAGGTATTGGAAGTCACTCAAAGGCACAGGAGGCAAGCACAGGAGAAGAGCCAAATCTCAGCTTTGTAACTAATATGCTGGATCATGAAAAAGTATCAAACTGAACCTATTCCTATGGAAGGTTTCCTGAGGGTCAGAACTCATTCAGGAGGCCCATGACTCTGATAGGAACTTATACAATCTTGAAGAAGGAAGGCAGGTACACTGCATATTAAATTAATCCTTGGGTAGAGACCTTAATTTTAGAATTCCAAAAGGGACACACATTTTTTTTGACTTGGGACATTTTAAAGTCTATTTTTTAAAAGTCAAAGGAAATTAGAAATACAGCATGAGGAATGCTTGTATGTATGTGTTCATATGCTGTCTAAATCCTGTACGTATGGTTCCACAGGTGGTAACCAACAGAACTCTCCCAGAAACCCTGGAGTCACTCATTTGCCACATCTAGTCAGTTCCGAAGTTCTGTTGATTGTGTTCCTTCCGTGCTTAAGTTCATTTCTAGTTCTCCCTGATCTTATCAAGGTTGCTCGAGGTTGAAACACCAGCATCCATCACCTGGGTGACTGTAATGATCCAACTGCTGCCAGCTAGCAACCTTGTCTTCAACTTTTTTGGCACATTGCCGCTAGAGGGGTTTTCCTAAAGTGCAGATTTGATCATTGTGCTTTTTTTTTTTTTTTTTTTTTGCTGAGAACGCTTACCTGGGTTTGCATTGCCCTCAGAATAAAGTTAAATTTTTAGCATCCCAGGGTAGCTTCTCCATTGTTTGGCCTCTGCCTATCTTAGAGATGCATCTTCCCCACTGTATGGTCCCACCATTCACAGGTCTGTGAACCATCCTGTTCTGGGCTCTGGGCCTTTTCATGGCACAGTCCTCCTTTAGTTATCAAATCCAGCATCTTTTTCCCTGGGCATTCTTGCCACCCCTCAAGACTGTGAGTGTCCCTCCTATGCGCTTTCATAGCACCCCATGCTTATACCTATCACAGTATAAAGCTACTGAAACAGCCTGTGAACCCATTCATTTCCTTTATCAGACAAGTCTTGACAAGATCTGTATCTTGTCAACATTTTTATATCCTCCTACCTATTAGAGAATATTGGTTGAAAGAATAAATGAATCAACATATATGCAGTGTAGACAATCAGGCAACAACTTTTTGGGGCCAACATATAGAGAATTCAGTGTGAATTAGACTGAAATGGTCTCTGCCTTCATGGGCTAATGCAGAAGAAAGTAAATAAAGACAGGAGTGCAGAGTATTGAAAAGAAGAGAAGTACAAGATGAAGCAAAAGAGATTGAGGGACAGGGCCTCAAGGAAATATAAGGCACAATCCTGCATTCTCAGGCTAATTCTCCAAATGGGTGTGAAGTGACAGGCACAGCTGTGGAAGTATTCTTCCTTTTTAGCAGACTAAATCTGACCAATATATAATTACTATGGCTTAAGATATGTGAACACTGCTAAAACCTATGGGCATCTACACTAAAGGAGGAAAAGTAGCATCTGTATTATTCTCTGCTCTTCTTAAAGCCAATTTGAGTAAAATTTTTATAAAATTCTGCTTGCCTGCCTTTTTTGATATGTAGTAATGTGAAAGAAATTTATTCACTGTACCCTGAATAGGGTCAAAAACTTTTCAAAGTGGATTTCCACTTTGGCCCACAATTCTGCCACAGAAAAAGTAATAATGTGGTCACAATCCTCCTTCCTCTTTGCTGCAGTGTTATCTGTTAACTTCCAGGACCTTCAGGACCGCTCTATGATGACCCTAAGAACAAAGGAATCACAGCAACCCTAGGAACATATGAAACTGGGCAACTGGAGATTCTTACTTTCAGATAGAAGACTGGAAGCAGTGCAAACAGTATTTGGATTTGGTATTATATTTAGTAGGGTAGAAGGCATGTGAAACCTCTGATGAATCTTTATCTCTTGGTGTCTTGAAATATCTATCTCATTGAAATAAAAGGAATTGCTGTATTTTCTGCCCAAGAGAGATGAAGCATCATGGTGTGTCCAGTTAAAAGCATAGGCCCTAGGGGAAGGCTGCCTGTGGATGAAGCTCAGCTCCTCAAATCCTACCAGCGACACCTGGGGCGAGTTTCTCATTGACCCCAGTTTCCTTACCTGTAAAAAGAGACAGTAACAGTACATATTTCTTTTGGGTTGTTGTAGAGACAAATTAATAAATACATATAAAACGTTTAGAACAGAGGCTGGCACAGAAGTAATATCCAATAAGTATTAGGAATTATTATTGTGGTTGTTGCTGCTATTGTTGTTGTTACTATTGCTATTTGTATTATTTCCCAATCTGGCCAGCCTGTAATAATGGCATCAGGAAAGGCTTTTCTGTGGAAGTGATGTTTAAGTGACAAAAGGAGGGAGGGAAGAGCTTTTCAGACAGCGCTAAAGGGCATATGGGGAAGCCTAGAGATAATAGAGACCATGGTGTGCTCTAGAAACAAACTGTCTAGGAGGTGCGAATGGAGCAAGGAGAAGTTAGTGAGGAGCAAGACCACAGAGGAAAGTGGAAGCCAGCTCCTTTATGGTCTTAGAGACCATGTTCGAGGATTGTGTTCCTTACTTCAAGACTAATGGGAAGCTTTAGAAGGTTATAAGTGATAATATTGAGAAATAACAGAATAAGCTAGAGGTTGTGTGCAACCTGGAGTGGACAGATGAATTTTATCCCAAAGGTTGAAGAGGAGGGAGTGGTTTGATAGAATGGAATAGGGACCTGTACCTAAAATGAGAATTGGCAATGACATCAATTGTGCTAAGTCTTTAAACTTGAGGTTAGGAGTTTTGTTTGAATTTTAGAGCCAACATATAGCCACCTGAGCTGTCCGAGAAGCAGAGCATAAAAGTGGGTTGTAAGGCATGTATAGCTGACGCTGCTTGGAGAACATTGCACCCATAGAGGTCTGTGACACGGCTAAAACCAAGGCGGTTGTACTAAACACAGCATAATCTTCTGAAAGGGCAGAGGAGAGCTGATTATTTTGCTAAACTAAAACTTTTTCTATCACTTTATGTGTAAGATAAAGTATATGGAGAAGTATTTTATGAATTGTATAGCTTTTGGACTCTTGTTTAGAACTTGTTTAGAACTTTTAATCGAGTTTCACTTATTAAGGGCCAACATGTTTTGGAAAACTAAGATTTAGGCGTTCAAAAGCAAAATCTAGAGAACACAGATAATTTTTTTCTGTTTATGAATAATGTTCATAGAAAGCTTAACCATCATTCAAGTAACTCACTCCACCACCACCCAGTACACTTACACATGCACACACAAGTCCAAAGGCAAGCAGCCTTTTCCTACCCTGAAAATGGAAGCTGTGCATGGCTGAGGGTGCCACCATTTGTAATCACAATCGAATCTCCATTTTGGCTTGGCTTTTTTTCTCTTTGTGGCTGTGGCCCCAGAAAAATCCTCCAAGTCTCAGTACCCACCTTTGCAAAGTGGAAGTTGTAAATGACAGTATTTGAGGAATATTTTCTAAAGTCCAGAGAAAAAAGCCTTTGTGTGAGCCAAGAGTGATTGTCAAGGCTCCATAGGGAAGTAGAGCATCCAGCTGCCCACACTCCTCCTCAGGCTGGCAGCTGCATCCGCATCCTCCACTCCATGTGCTGTGTCCTGTGCCAGACTCCAGCATCAGCCAGGGGCCTCTTCTGTGTGCTTCCTCTGACTGTTGATCCTGCTCATAACTCACCTCTTTATTTTTTAAGTGATCTGAGTGTCTCTCCGTCTATCAATACCGGGCAGTTTTGATTACTGTAGCTACATAATAAGTCTTGAAATTGGATAGACCAATTCCTCCCACTTTATTCTTCTTCTCCCAAATTGCTCTAGTTATGTTTCTTTGCCTTCCCATATACGTTTCTGAATAATCTTGTGTATATCTACAAAAAAGTGCTGCTAGGATTTTGATAGAAATTGTTTTAAACTGGCCAGTCAATAATGAACACACACATAATTATCTTCCAATTACAGAAATCCTTACTAAAGAAAAAGCTGCTATTTAGGCATGATGAAGACCTATATAGGATATGAATAATTTCCTCCTTAGATGTTCTATAAGGATTGGCATTGTAGAATAGCCTGCAAAACTAAACTGAAATAAATAGGTGAGAAGAAAATGGAATTTTCTGTGTAGTTTGCCAGGTTCCTAGAGCTGATCTCATTTCTGAAATGTCTACCTTAGTGCCAGTTTGTCAGATTCCTCCAGCTCCCAATGCAGTGTTGAACAGGGACAACACATCTGAAGGATAAAGCGTTAATGTTGTGAAGAAAGGTACTGGCAAGACGGTGCTTCTTGGCTTTTCCCACAAGAACAAACTAATTTCATCTCTTATTTAATTTTCTGTAATTCTAAATGTAAATTGGAGGGAGCTAGTAGATTTTACAAGGCAGTGTCCCTGTTGCAGTGATATAATGATGAACCATGCTGAAATAATGGGAGGTTCCACTTCATTACACCACTGTTTGTCATTTTTAACAGTCCGCAGAAAATGTATGGGACATATGGTATTTGAAAGAAGAATTCACTGCATCATTATCTGATTCTAAAGACCTTTTGAAACAATTGTGTGGTCGCCTTAAGTGTGAGCTTATTGATTGAATTTTATTTTTATTGAGAATCAATGAACTTTTGATATTTTATTAGCTATTTAACACTGTCAAATGTTTTTATTCATCACCAATTATTTATATTTAATATGTGAATGCTTTGCTTTCATTAAATTGTAATAGGCAGTAGTCAATTGTGCACAACAAATATCATTTTGGGTACAATGCTAATAAAAGCTAGGTGTGCATACTTACAGCTGTTTATAATTCACAATGAACCACGCACAATATAGTTATGAAATTGTATTACTTAATGATTTTATTAACCAGGTTTTTTAACTGAAAAAGTAATTTATATTCGTGGTAAAAAATGCAAGCAGTTCAAAGATGATACAATGAAATTAATTCTTCTCAATGCCTCTAGCACCCAGTTTCCTAGCTGGAGGAATGGCTGTGGGTCCAAGGCAACTGCTATTTACAGTACTTACATGGCAAAAAATAGTTTAAACCTCACTAACTCATACTAACTGAAAGGAAGGTCACTATGCCTTGATGTAAAATCTGACTTATGGTATATTTCAAAAGAAATATAGCTGTATTACTTTGGGCTATAATGAGTAACTGCTGACTGAGAAAGAAGATGGAGCAGAACACTTATTTTAAAACATCTGTTTGTGCATTTCAAACATTTTTACCCATATTAATTTTTTAAATGTAAAGTACTTATTCTCTGGCACTTCAAAAATAGTTTGTTGCCCCTCGTAGTCACCTAGGCTAAGTATGTGCCATGTTTAGAGTATTCTTTGCTGATCAAATTTTATTTTACAGAAAGCACAAAAGTAAATTCTAGCTCAGCAGTCTGATTTGCGGTCATGCTCATTTATATATCACTCATTCAAATCACTGAACTTATATAGATGTCTTGCTATGTTTTTGTTGAGG
The DNA here is from genome assembly GCF_006542625.1 of Nomascus leucogenys. NCBI lineage: Eukaryota > Metazoa > Chordata > Mammalia > Primates > Hylobatidae > Nomascus > Nomascus leucogenys. The sequence continues at coordinate 36,885,141 of NC_044389.1, forward strand.
ATTGCATATATTATTTGTGAAAATACTTGTGGAAGCATAAAGACCTCATGTGTAATACATTTTAAAGATTATGAGGTGTTTTTGAGTACATGCTCTAATTTTATCCTGACAACGCCCCCAAAAGTGCATATGGCAAGCATTAGAATGCTTATCTCTAAACTGAGGCAATTGTTCTTCTTAGGGGATATTATTGGGTAATTATGATTTATAAAGGACATTGACAAAGATGAATGACCCTTGATAAAGAAGGTATAAGTACAGAAGGAGAAAGATGTCAGAAAGTCAGAAGAAAAATTAAAAAAACTCAAGGGCACAAAGGACAAGCAGAGCAGGCAATGGAGCATACTGTTATGGAGTTCTTAGATTGTTAAAAATGGCATCATATTATTTGAGAGTATACTGTGATAAGTTAAAGGTACAAAGATAAAGTCAACAGGAACCACTAAAAACATAAAAATAAAACATATAAATAATTACAACAGTGGAGATAAATATGAATAAAATATCTTAAAAAAAAAACCCTCAATACAATGAAGGCAGACAAAGACAAAAAGGGAGCAAAGAACACATGGTACAAATAGAAAGCACAGAGCAAGATGGTGGACCATCTTGATAATTATAACTGCAACTATATGTATAATTACATTATACATAAATAGTCCAAATATTCCAATTAAAAGTCAGAGATTATCATACTGCATTACAAAGGAAGCAGGAACCAACTACATGCTTTTACAAAAAAAATGCAATTCATATGTAAAAGCACAGATAAGTCAAAAGTAAAGGTTTTATTGTGCGAACCCTAATTATAAAAATGCTGCAAAGTTTATATATCTATCTGTATATACATCAACGTGGGAACAATCACAAATATACAAAGACCTCAAACCCAGTCAGAATCTCAGTGGGCTTTTTTTTTGGTATAAATTAACAAGAAGTTTTTAAAAACTAGAAGAAATGCAAAAGCCTAAACAGTTAAATTTTGAAAAAGAAGAAATTTGGAGAAGGTATACTGCTTGATTTCAAGACTTACTATAAACCCTAGAAATCAGGGCAGTATGGTGTCAGTATAAGAATAGATATAGAGATCAATGACCAGAATAGAGAATTCATAAACATATAGAGGCTCATATGTGGTCAAAAGATATTTAACAAGAGTGACAAGGAAACTCAATAGGGAAAAGATAGTCATTGAGGCAAATGATATTGGAAAATCTAGCTATTTGTATAGAAAAGGCTAACCATTTATCTTACTTCACACTTTACACAAAAATGAACTTGAAGTGTACTATAGACGTAAGCAAAAGCAAAGCTAGTAATTCTTCTAGAAGGAAAAATAGGATAAAGTCGTCTTGTTCTTAGGATGTGAATTCATAAACCATCAAGGAAAAAATTAATATATTGAATTTCATCAAAAATGAACAAGTCTGTTCTTCAGAATATTGTTACAAAAATAAAAAAGCAATCTACAGATTGTGAGAAAATATTTGTATTACATGTATCTGTAAATGGATTTGCATGTAGAATATATAACAAATTACTACAACTTAATATTTCAATATAAAATGTGCTAAAGATTTAAACAAATAGTTCACATGGCAGATATAGAAATGGTTGATAATCACATGTAACATGCTCAACTGCATGGATAGTCGGGCATATAAATTAAAACCACAATGAAACACCCACTTGAATAGCTAAAATTAGACTGAAAAAATCAAAGTGTTGGTGGAGATGTGGAGGAACTGGAACTCTCATACATTGCTGAGGAGAGTATAAAATGTTCCAACCACTTTGGAGAACTATTCAACATTCTCTTATAGTGTTATACATATAAGTTCTATATGATCCAAAAATTCCAGTCATGGGTATTTACCCAAGAACAATTCTAGAAATATACCCACAAAAGAGACCTGTAGAGGAATGTTCATAGCAGCTTTCTTTTTGGTAGCCCAAAACACCAGAAACAACCTCAATGTCTATTAACAAGTGAATGAATAAGCAAACTGTGGTATATGTATACAATGAAAACTAATCAGCAATAAAAGGAAATGAGGTATTGATATAAGCAATAATATGAATGCATCCCAAAAATATTATGCTGAGTGAAATGAAGCAAGACACAAAAACATACTATATGAGTCCATGTATATGAAGTTCTACAACAGGCAAAGTTAATTGACTTTAACAGAGAGATTAGTGGTTGCCTGTGGCTGTAACAGGGCAGGATTAGGGAAGGGCTTAACTGCAAGGGGCACATGGGAATAGTTTGGAGTAAGGAAACGTTATTATCTTAATTGTGGTGGTGGTTATATTTGCCACCACTCATTGAAATATAAGTAATAATCAAATGGGTACACTTTATTATTTGTATTTATACGTCAATGAGATTGATGGAAAAGAAAAAAGAATCCTGGAGATCCTCTTATCTAAGATAAATCTACCCCCAATAAGTAATAAATTATTCCCTTTTTCTAATAATATTACCCTATATCTTCAAAATGCCCCTCTAGATTTTTTTTTAACTTTTGTTTTTGGTTTGCAATACATGTAAAGGTTTGTTTTATGGGTAAACTCATGTCACACGGGTTTGTTGTACAGATTATTTCATCACCCAGGTGTGAATCCTCCTACCCAGTAATTATTTCTTCTGTTTCTCTCTCTCTTCCCACCCTCCATGCTCAAGCAGCCCCAGTGTCTGTTGTTTCCTTCTTTGCATTCATGATTTCTTGTCATTTAGCGCTCCCACTTATAAGTGAGGACACATGGTATTTGGTTTTCTGTTTCTGCATTAGTTTACTAAGGATAATAGCCTTCAGCTACAACCATGTTTCCACAAAAGACATAATCTCATTTTTTTTATGGCTGAATAGTATTTCGTGTTTTGTATGTGTCACATTTTCTTTATCCAATCTGTCATTATGGACATTTAGGTTGATTCCGGGTCTTTTCTCTTATGCATAGTGCTGTAGTGAAAATTCAGTTTCATGTGTCTTTATGGCAGAATGATTTATATTCCTCTGGGTATATTCCTAGTAATGGGATTGCTAGATGGAATGGTAGTTCTATTTTCAGCTCTTTGAGGTATCACTGTACTGCTTTTCACAGTGGTTAAACTAATTTACACTCCCAACACCAGTGAATGCTAGTGATTTTTGTACATTGATTTTTGTATCCTGATGCTTTGCTGCAGTTATCAGCTGAAGGAGGCTTTGGGTTGAGACTATGGAGTTTTCTAGATTTAGAATCCTGTCATCTGCAAACAGGGATAATTTGACTTGTTCACTTCCTATCTGGATGCCCTTTATCTCTTTCTTTTGCCTGATTGCTCTGGCCAGGACTTCCAATACTGTGTTCAGTAGGAGTGGTAGGAAGGGCATCCTTGTCTTCTGCCGGTTTTCTAGAGGAATGCTTCCAGCTTTTGCCCATTCCCCTCTAGTTTTTTCTATGAATCCAGATATTCTCAGATTCATTCAGCAAATACTTTTTGAACAAATACAATGTGCCACAAAATATTCATAGACCTTGTGTATATGAAAAAAGCCAAATAAGCATATACATATCCATACTGGATTGAATGTCTTACCTGAATTTATATCCTCCTAAAACATGTACATGTACATGTAACCTTATTGGGAAATGGTGTCTTTGCAGGTATAATTCAGTTAAGATGAGGTAATACTGGGTTAGGGTGGGCTCTAATTCGATAACTGTGTCCTCACAAGAAGGAAATTTGGACACAGACATGCACAGAGGCAAGACAGTGTGAGACACAAGGAAGATAGTCGTGTGAAGACAAAGGCCAGAGACTCAGGGATTTATATACAAGGTAGGGACTGGGAAAGATTGCCAGCAACCACCAGAAGCAAGGAAGAAATAAGAAAGAACCCTCCCCTAGACCCTTCAGTGAAAGCGTGGCCCAGCTGACACCTTGATTTTAGACTCCTAACCTCCAGATCTGTGAGAGAATAAATTTCTGTTGTTTTAAGCCATGCAGTTTGTGGTACTTTGTTACAGCAGCCCTAGAAAATTGATGTAATACCGAATTTTTAAAATATGGTGCAAAAAAGATTATTGTGCTATGAAAGAGTTAAAATATTATTAGCCTAGATTTCCAACGAAGATCTCTTATGAAATGACCTCTAGCTCAGATGAGTAAGAGTTTAGAAGATGAAGATGAGGGTATGAGGGAGAAAATATTTATCTTAATACTTTTTTAACAGATGGAATTAAAGCACACTAGAATATTGAAAAGGATGATTTGGTAGAAAGAGAGGGCTAAAGATGCAGGAGGCAGAAGGGATTACTGGAGTTGTCTAGTGTCTAAGAAGCGGAAAGGAGAGAACAAGTGAGTGTGTAACTGGAATCTGATAGGAACTGTGCTTCAATAGGGAGGAAGGAGAGGCAGACGGGGCAACCCATCCAGTGCTGGCAGAATTTGCAATTCTAAGCAAAGGTAAATGTCTTTTAAAAATATTCACATTTTAGGAGCCAATCTTCAACTCAATTTTAAAGCTCCGTTTCAGGAGGTAGGGATTTGATACAGTTACTTATGTAATCCCCAGCCTGAAAAACTTAATTTTGTTGAAAAGAATTCTATTAGGCTTTCATCTGCTTCATTCAGATTTAGAGGGCAATTTGACTTAAATTTATAAATTTTCCTTTAAAATACCTGGGTCAAAATTAGGAGGTGCTAAAAATTTCTCATCTTTGTGCATCAAAGTGACGGATCTTTTAAGCAAAGCTACACTGATTATTTTCATTGATTCACGCCCTGCCCTGCTCTATGCCTATAAGCACCCCAGTCTCTGATCCTCCTGTCCAAAAGCATTTCCAGAATCTCCTTCGCAGCTCAACAGCCCCCTTTGCTGCAGGGACTAGTGGAGGAGACATCACAAGCATTTTGGGGGAAAGTGTGGCTATAATTTATTTTCTAGGGAATAAGTAGTAGTTCACACATCATGATAAAAACAGATGAGCATAAAATGATTTATTTCCTAAAAGAACACGGGGATGTTTTACAAGTGTGGTGTAGTTGTGAGGATTTGTCCCTGGCCCAGTCTAATGTTGATAGGGACACAGTTGGCATCTGTTTGAAACACTTTCCTCAGAGTTTATTGAATGGCAAATGTAATTCCTGGGGGAAAGCTTGATGTTCATAGCCTCTGAAGTACTTACAGCTGGAAGTCAGGATAAAAGCTTATTGTATAGCTTTGACAGCTTGGTGGATATATTCAAGCTACATCTTGGGGTTCTTAATAATTCTGTTTTCACAATATTAATTGTAATTTCCCGAGTTTTTGTTAATTTCAATTGCTTTTATAAGGAACGTATTTTTAATCATTCCTGTATTGAAAGACTCTGGCAGGAGGTCCCTATATTTACATTTCAGGAGGTGGTGGCAGGGAAGAAAAGTGACCTTTCCAAGCTCTTATCTTAATATGATGACAGAAGAGATTTATACTCTTATTTCTAATGGATATTTTAGCTGTGAATATTTATTCACTGATTAAAATGCTTTATGTTGCTTTATGTTAAGTTCAGGGTACTTTAAAACTAGAACAATTTAAAAATATGTATTTAAAGTGTTGCATCAACAACAAAGCTGTATAGCTTTATTACTACTATATTCTGGTTTTAAAAAAAGAATTCAGAGTTTATTGAAAAAATGTCAAAAACGTACAGGAACCCTAAAACTAGAACACTCTGTTGAAAGCCATATTACTATGTGTTGCTCATAATCTGTGACATATGTTTGTACATATCCACCTGGAAACGTTTTTCTAAATATATGGGCAATCCTGCATTTGGCTGAGAAACTTCTTTATGCTCAAAACGCAGATGCAGAGAATGTTGCATAATGACCCAAACTGGGATTGATGACCACTGCTGTACTTGATATATTGCTGTACTTGATATATTGCTATACTTGATAACATTTTTTCCAATTTCTGCTTCCCTCATTTTATCACTATCTCATTTTAACTTAACTCCTTAAAAACATAATCATTATAAGCCCATGTCTCCTCTTCCTATTCTTCACAATCTTTTTCCTTTTCCTCTTTTCTCCTTCTCCTTATTCGTTTCCAACTAACACATTAGCTGCATTAAATATTCAGTATAAATAATCTTACAGGCTAGATTGCCATATAAATTAATAAAATTACTTAAAGATGTCCACTGTATTATACGCCCTTTGATTCTGCACCTTCAGTAAATGTCAGGTGTCACTCATACCCATTTGGATATTATCTCCTGTTGCATGTCTATATGCGTGGCTAAGTACATACATAAAGTGCTGTACAGAAGACTAATTCATGGTAAACACTTAAAAAATTATAAATGTCTAACAATCTCCTCTCCTTTCATGTAAACTGATATTGGCTCATATTGACCAAGTGTATTGAAAAGCCTAAAATTTCAAGTGCTGCCTTGACATCTTTGAGCCTCCCGTTGCTCAAAAGGCCTATCTGTGAGTTCCCTTGTTCTCAGATAAGCTTTTCACCCAGCAGGAAAGCCTCCCCACCTGGCCTGGCAAGTTCCCCATCAGCTATACCTGCTGCGTTCTACCTGCTCCTTAGGCAAGCTCCCCATCAGCTATACCAGCTGTGTTCTACCTGCTCCTTAACCTAATAGGTTTCACTTTGCTTGTCCACAGAACTATTCAAACAAGCCAATCACAACCTACCTCCAGAACCAGGGGAAACCTAACCCTCTTGTTACTACAAATCCTGCCTCCAACAGCTCCTGTTGGGTCACCCTACTCCTGAGTGCTGTGCGGCATGTGATGACCTCCTTCCCCTCCACCTCCCTGTCGGGCTGTGAGTACATGTGATTAACAAACTGCTGTCAGTTTCATCACAGAGAAGTAATAGAAACAGCTCATTTCTATATTCACAGAATAAGAGCAATCATCATATGCTGCTAGATTTTAGTCAGACTGAAAGTCTGTTTCTTTTCTTTAGCCTAAATTCACTTTTATCTTCATATATAATGTTAAAAGCATGGGAATTTTTGACACTATTTAGAAATCTGGATAGATTTAGGCTATTGCTTTTGTCCTTTTCATCCATGTTCAATAATTTATATGCATACATGCATGCATACTTTGTTACTTCAGCTTTTATAATGATTTTGAACAGTTAATAGAAGTTGTATTTACAACAATTTGACCAGTAAAGAATACCTGACACAAAACACAATTGATTAAGTTATTTAAAAAAGTATTGCCTATCAAACAAAGCTGTCGTTCAAGTTTGTATATGTATATCTAACAGTGGTCCTGCAGAAACAATGTTGTGTAGAAAAACTCTTCTGGAAAAATTTTTTAAAAATTAATGATTTACTTTTAAACCTAAGTAGAATAGTGACAAAGGATTTCAAACTGTAAACAATAAGTAGAAGTTATAACTAAATCTCTCTATCCATATTATACTTTCTAAGTCGGCAAAAACTTACTTTAATCAACCCATGCATTCATTTATTCAGCATGAATTTGTTATACTTGGATATGTACTAAGTTAACTACTTCAGTAGGTACTGAGAGAATAGTAAAAATTACGTATAACACAATACTCGGCTAAGAAGGAAAGCTAAAATGACATACAGCAGGTCCTTGAATAACGTGGTTTTGTTCAGCATTGTTTTGTTGTAAAGTTGATGAGAAAAAGAAAAACTGGTTTCAGTGTGTGTCATATTTTGCTTAAAGTCATGGTTTCCCAGAACCTCTCAATGCCAGTGAGAGAAGAGCTACTGTATGTAGATAGTCCTTTTAATGAGAGCCCATGAAGAAAGTAAATTTTAAACTGGGCCAAGGGAATGGTTCAATATAATTTTTATATGCAAGGAAAAAAGTGAAGGACATTTTTATTGAAAGGGATGTCAGAAGCAAAGTTCTCTAGAGTTAGCAATGTGGTTAATGTAAACTTGGGTCAATAGGGTCCTGACTGAATTAGAGATTAAATTGCTTTCTAGAAGTGAGTAGATAGTAAAATAAAAGTTTGAAACGATAGTAAATAAGTTAGTTAAAATGTTAGTAGAATAGTAATATTTCCACGGCTTTTGAGAATTAATGTGGTTGCAGGATACTTTTAAAATAAGCAAAAAGAAGCTTAGACACCTGAGAAGTCAAGCTCAGCATTGAGTAAAAGGTTTGGATAGTGAGAAGTTTGAAAGACCAATTAGATTTTACTTCTGTGAGAGCTGGAAAAGTTGTTTTAATCTGCCTTACTTTAACATTTTCCATTCCTCACCAAAATTGATTCCTGTTAATTACGATAATGTGTTCACAAGTGTTTGAACCAATATTAATAATAGTTACTACGTATTGAACACTTACTGCATGCTCATGCACTTGATACAAGTTCAAATACATTTTTTCTCATATTGGAGAAAGTGGTGTCTTGTTAGGATAGATGTATGCTTTTCTCTTCTTTAGCTAGAAAATGAAAGTTATCCATCATTTATGCCTAGAGAAAGTGGGGTCCACATTTCGTACCAGCATCTTGAGAGTAACTCATCTTAGAAATTGACTCATACTTGGCTTTGAAGCTGTCATTTCCCGTATGCGAAGATAATTATAATAGGGCCAGAACTGACAAGTGGTATTTTGATGTAAACAATGAGCAAACCAGCAGATCAATAAATGCTGAGCAAGGCATGCTTCATCTCAGATTATATTGACTTACTGCAAAAATAATGGAGCGACAAAATGAAAATGTGTTATGCTTTATCTGAGTTATGGTCATAGTAATATATAAGGCAATAGATTAACTCAGGTAAGACTTGCTGCAAAAGAAGCATCGAGAACAACTATGAGAAAATCAATTTGCAAACACCTTCATAAAATCAAGTTCCGGAGAAACAATCAGCACACCTTACTAAAGAAAAACACCTGTCACACTTACCTGTATAGAGGACCAGGATGGACATGAATTACATTTTTATTTTAGTTAAGGATTTGACCTTCAAAAGAGGTTATTTTAGCAATGTCATGACCCCAAAGCATCTGGTCAATGTCTTAGGGGGGTCCAAAATTCAAAATTCTGCTTTTTGATGATGTTTGGGGAAAAAAAACCTAAAATATAAAATATGGCTATGACAGGCAGTGGTATGCACCTTCAGGGAGTACGGTGAATAGACAGCCTCTGACTGTTAACTCTTTCATTTCCACCTCAGCATTTGTGTCAAGATCATGTTCTTCTCAGCCTTAACCAATAAATAATCAATACTATGATATAAAGCACAAGCTATGTCCACCCAACATAGGACTGCTCTAACAGGTAATTTTTGCACCAGAGCTGTCAGTTGGCTGGCAGAGACTGTCAAATCTAACCAGTTCAATTTTTTTCCTTTTTTTTTTTCCACAAACACTACTTGTGAATATTTTGTACTCTTTGTCTCAGGATCTGCTTTCTGGAGAACTCAATTGACATAGTGGTACTGTAAGTGGTCCACTAAAAGAGCCATTCAGAAGGAATTTGGGGCCTTGGTTGCTCACCATCTTGTTGGCAATGAGGATGGTATTCCAGGTGGCATCCCTGGCCCAAGGACTCTATTTCTGGCACAGGATGGTGGCTTAATTGCTAAAACTTTCATTGGTAGTGACTCTGGAGAATTTTCCAAGAAAGGAGACAGGGTGGCAAAATATAAAATGCTGATGACCAAACTCAGGTGAGAATCACCAAACTTCAGAGATGTTTGAATTCTCAGCCAAGGCAGGATTTTCATGCCAACTCAGCACTGTGTCTTGGCTGAGTATTCAAACATCTCTGGAATTTCATGACTCTTGGGAAAACCTGTACCTTGATAAATCTGGGTGGATGTTTCTAAAGCTTTTGGCCTCGCAATTCATTTGGTCCTTCCCATCCTCCAGAGGTGGTCCCTGTTTCCTTTTTAAGAGCTAGTACCATGTAGAAAGGTACTGCCAGGGTGTCTTCCTTGTAAGACAATAGAGATTCTTCTCAGGATTAGCCCCTATGTCCTCTCTTGGCTTTCGGGCCAGTAACTAGAGTTAAATTGAAGCATAATCAAGCTGGGGATATGCTGGCCATGATATGTGAGAAAAAGGCCTTAAATCAAAGAATCTCAAAGAATTAGCTAGCATGAACCAATAGGACCTGCAGGGATACATTTAGGACTACATTTTGGGGGTGTCAGAATTAAAGGAGGCTGAATATACATGTTAAAAAGGGAGAGTATATTGCCTTGGAACACATGCTCAAAATGCTGTCTTAACCGTCTAGCAAAGACCCAAGGTGATGGGACAAACTCATTGCAAGGGTGACTCCTAGAAGTCTGGAGAAAACACTGACCCTTGTTGAACAAGTTGAAATGACTGAATTGCCATGGAAGCTGGCAGCAGAGGGAATAAGAAAGCTTGGAAATGATCAAGCTAAATTGGATATATTAAGTGAGCCCAGAAGACCCATCAAAAGACTGTCAGTAAAACAGGATATGCCATTCACCAAGCCCATCAGGAATGCACTGATGAGGGGGGTCCTAGCATCACCAAAATGTTTAGTGGAGGTTCTCATTTGAAAGTCAAGATTATGGGAGGAGGTTGTAATGGAACTTTGCTTTTTGATAGCGGTGAGGATGATGTAGCACTGAAGCAGTAGAGGCCAGGCAGTGGCACTTAAATTTCAGAAACTAGGGGTGCAGGGGGTGGGGGTCAGGGGGCAGTCACAATTATTGTAACAACTGTTAAGGTCAGAGTGGCAGCTCAGGGGACTTTATGTGCAGTGAATTGTGGAGATACTTAATAGAAAGCAGCATCTCTAGGGACAAAATAGATGGGCAGCAAACACAGACACTGCTTTGTACATAATCAAAAGAAAGCAAAAATGATGAACAGGAAACTGAAGGTCATAACTTTCATAAAAGGTCACATCCTTTGCCCAGTTTCCAGACCTTAGTCGGTTTTCAGACCTGGAGCCAATTAGAATCCTTCCTCCCACATCACATCCAACATATAAATCTCTACCTGGAAAAAGAAACTTAAAACAGTGCAGAAAGAATATTGTACAATGATTTTTCTAGTCCTTCCCCAGTTGGACTTAATGGCCAGTTACTCAGGTATATTTGGAAAATATACCTGACACATATTGAGTCTCAGACATAAGGCCTCAGTTGTCACTGATACCCAGAGGGCTGAAGCATAACCATTGCTCCACTCTCATTTAAGTGACAATATGCAGGGACCAGGTAATACATGTAGACTTGACCAAAGTCTAGCAGAGAGTGGGTCCACTGGGTCTTTGAGTTCAAACAGTCCTTATTTCACTGGTCTCTGAATGTATAATTGTGAATGTCATGCTTGATAGTTGGAGAAACCCTCATATTAGGTCCTTGGTCTGCCTGAAGAAGGCCAAGCTGAAGGCACTGAAACTGCCCCTTGCTGTGGGGGCAGGGTAGAGATTACTTCCACCTTAAGAACTTAAGGGATTCCTACATATATCTTTTTAATTTGCCAATCTGGCCCCTGCAGAAACCAGATGGATCCTGTAGAATGATTATCCACTATTTTAATCTCAACCAGTGATAGTCCCAACTGTAACTGCCATGCCATACATGATATTATTACTAAAGCAGATTGGTATGGCCTAAGGCACAAGATATTTCCCCATTGATTTGGTGAGTGCATTATTTTCTATTCCAATAGAAAATAATATCTTAGTTTGCATTCATATAGAACAGAGAATAATATGCATTTACAATTTTGTTTCAGGGGTATACAAACTCTCCTACTCTCTGTTAAATTACAGTTCAAAAAGATCTGTACTGACTCAACATAACACAAACATGTCATATAAAACATCACATTAATGTATGATATAAATGATACCATGCTGATCAAGTAGGATGAGCAAAAGGTGGCAAGAATGCTGCAGGCCTTGATAAGACATAAGCCTTCCAAATGATGGGAAATAAATCTGACAACAATAGAGCTCAACCATAAGTACTTGGAATGACACTATTCTTTCAGAAGATCAACCAGCTGCTTGGTAGCAAGTTAAATATTTTGGGCCCCTTCTGTCTTGGAAACACCAGCAATTCTTTCTCATAGGAATAAACACTTATTCTGGGTAGTATCTTTCCTTCTTAGAGCTCCTTAATCAATACCGCTATCCAGGAGGTTATGCAGTGCTTGGTCCTCAGTCATTGAGTCTCTACGAGATAGCACCTGACAGAGGGATCCACTTAGCAGTGAGGAAGCTGAAGAGATGGGCTCAGACCATGAGACCCACTGGTTGAATTATATACTGCACCATGTAGCAGGAGCCAGCCTAATAGAGTGCTAGAATGGTCTACTGAAGCTACAGCCACAGCAGAGGCTGGAGATAACACCTGTGAGGATGAGGGGCTATACTCCAGAATGCAGTATACCCACGGAATCAATATAGTGCTGTGAGCTCAACAGAAATAATTAATTGGTCTAGAAACCAAGGGGCAGAAGCAAGTATGCCTTGACTTATTGTCATTCCCAGTGACCTGATCACTAAGGCGGGGGCAGGGGGGTGTTGTTTTTGCTGTTCCTATAACTCCAGGCTTTGCAAGTTAAAGGTGTTCGTCCTCAAAGGGACTCTGCTCTTGTCAGGAGACGCAGTAAGTGTCTTTTTGAACTATAAGCTCTAGTTGCCACCTGAGCACATTGTACTCCTTATTTCCAGGAACGAGCAGTCAAAAAGAGGAGTCACGACATTGGCAGGGATAATTTACCTGACCACTAACAGGATGCAGGGATATTGTATTATGGGGGCAAGATATAAGTGGAACTGTGTACCTATTTGGGTACATATTGTTACTTCCTTGTTTAATTGTGGTTATAAATAGACAGTTCAGCAAGCCTTATATAAGAAAGGTATAGTTATTGGTGCTCATATTTCTTAGAAAAGAGTTTAGGTCATACCCCCATGTAAGCCACTGTGATCATTAGCAGTTATAGCTAATGGTAAAGAAAATTTAGAATGAATAGTGGAGGAGGGAGATGATTGGAACCAATTGTGGTGACAAGAAAATTAAATGTTTATCTTAGAGAAGAATATCCCAAGAAAAGCTCAACTGCCTTCAACTATTTGAAAAGCTGATACTGAAATAATAGAAGGAAGCAGGTATTAACCCAGTGCAGAAAAGAGATCTCTGCAGAAGTATCTTCACGTGGCACTAAGCTTCCTGTCACTGGAGGTGTTCAAGCAAAGGAAAGGCAAACACATCAAGGGTGTTTTGGAAGAGATTCAACTTTGGGAGGGAGTTTATCTAGATGAGTTGACAACTTCTTACTAGTCCAAGTTTAGAGAATTGGAATTAGAGTCTAACACTACATGAAAGCCTCTTCTCTAGAGTCTGAATTACATGTTTAGAGAATTCAGAACAAAAGAAAAGGGACTGAGATACAGAAGATACAAGATATATAGAAGATGTAGGAGACATAGGATGGATTTTGAATAAATAAAGATATAATAGCAACAGTGCTAATGGTATGTTATAAGGTTGTAGAATCTATTTCTCTAGAGAACTTAAAATACAGACAGTCCCTAACTTAAGATGGCTGGAGTTAACAATTCTTCAACTTTGGGATGGTATAGAAGCATTCAGTAGAAACCGTATTTTGAATGTCCATACAACCATTCTGTTTTTCACCTTTAGTGGACTATTCAATAAATTACATAAGATATTTAACACTTTATTATAAAATACGCTTTGTGGTAGATGATTTTGCCCAAATATAGGTTAACGTAGATGTTTGAGCACATTTAAGGTAGGCTAGGCTAAGCTATGATGTTCTGGTAGGTTAGATATGTTAAAGGCACTTTCAACTTAGGATATTTTCAAATTACGATGGGTTTATCAGGACATAACCCCACTGTAAGTCGAGGAGCCTGTGTACATAAAATCCTCATCTCTTAAATAAGAGATCTCTTATTTAAGAGATGAGGATTTTATGTAGCATAGCAGAAATGAACAGGAGGGTGGCATAGCAATGGGTAAATTTTTGAGGGTCTTTTAGTGTGCTGCCTGGTCCCAAAATTTGATTCTTTGAGTTTGTGCTATATTTTGAAGAACATAACCCTTATCAAGGAAATTTGTATTTTAAGTTCGGGAAAAGCTTTTAGAACTACAGTAAAGAAGGTTATCATCTTTAGTTTCTTATGTTATAAGATAATGTTTTATTATAGATCACATGTGCATATGATGAATAGCTGTGGCATGATTAAAATCATATTGATGTTTTATGTGAAGAAACAAAAATGACAATAAATCTGTATTATGTTCTAAATTACACAAAATAAAATTACGACTTTTTTTTTTTTTGAGACGGAGTCTCGCTCTGTCGTCTAGGCTGGAGTGCAGTGGCACAATCTCGGCTCACTGCAACCTCTGCCTCCCAGGTTCACACCATTCTCCTGCCTCAGCTTCCTGAATAGCTGGGACTGCAGGCGTCACCACCACGCCCGGCTAATTTTTTGCATTTTTAGTAGAGACGGGGTTTCGGGGTTTCACTGTGTTAGCCAGGATGGTCTCGATCTCCTGACCTTATGATCCACCCGCCTCGGCCTCCCAAAGTGCTGGGATTACAGGCATGAGCCACCGTGTCCGGCCAAAATTATGACTTTTAAAAGTAGTTAAAAGCTTAAAAACTTTTAAAACCCAAAGAATGGTGACTAAAATAATTCACAACAGTATGGATGTCATTTGTTAGATTTTATTTTCATGGTTATATAAAAATTTCTGTTTATACTTTGTGTAGATGTTTATAGGTGGGTTAAATCACCTTAGATTTGAATGACTGACTTCTAGAAATTGTATGAAAAAGTAAATAGGCAGCATGAATTTAGAATGCACTCTTCTTTAGGTTATAAAGTTAGAGAAAAAATAAAAGGCACAAGCCTTTCAGTTGTGAAAATTGACTAATAGAAAATGAATCAAATTTAATTCAACAAAAATTTCTTGAGTTTCAACAATTCTCTCTGCACTGTAGACTATATGCTGCCAGGAATTACAAGTCTAGCAGTTGATAATTTAGTTTGGGAAATAGGACTAACCTTCATAAAGAAAGATACCATGGTATAATAGAAATAGAATAGATGTTAGAGACCAATTTTATTTTTAAAATGTTGAAATGCAGAGTAAGAATTACTTATTTCCACTTGTGCGGAACTATACTTATTGTGCTTTCTTAAGTAGACTTAAATTTTTTATCATTTTAAGGAATATAATTTTTTAAATGTTTGGGATGGATCAATTGGTCAAGTAGAAAAATTTACATCCAACTACTCTTTGGTGGAGTTATATAAGGGGACTAATTAACATACCTACATACATTCAAGAGGCATACATTGAAAACAGGAAAAAAATAGATCCTAATAAATATGTGAGGTCAAAACTTCAACATTAATTGGTTCAGAAAAAAATAGCAGAGGAGGTTACAAGCATGTATTATACTTTCCCTGTCTAACTCACTCCCACTTTTATTCTTGTTTATGGTTCATTAAATCTCTTAATTGAATAGTTCTTCTCTTTCCTTGAGTCACTAACCTCCATTTCTACTCCACCTCCACACAGCACTGGTATGAACCTAGTCATTATAAGGCAGCCCCACCTCTAAGATACAGAATTTGCCCCTTCTTCTTGGTCTACCATTTCCTTATCTATCTTCCCTATTATTAATCTAGGTACTTCAGACTGGGCTCACTCACTCTCTCCATACTCATTATCCTGCTTGGATTATTTTGTTTAGGCAAAGATATCATTATATATTTTCTGGCATTGGTGACAGTCCATTTTAAATTATGATAATTTTTCATTTGAGAATATATTTTCTGGAAAAAAGCACAATTGGATCATACGTTCAATGTTATGTAATAGAGGTATTAACTTGTAAGGATGAAACTATTTGTTTCAACCATGTCATCTTGAGTAGAGGTTCTTGGATTGTAAATGACATGTGGATAAATAGAGCTGAGTAAACAGAAATCTTATAAAAACAATATTTAGTGGATGTCTTAGTCCATTTTGTGTTGCTATAACAGAATACTTAAGACTCCATTATTTATAAATAAAATTATTTGGCTCATGACTCTAGAGGCTGATAAGTCCAAGAAGCATGGCACCAACATCTGCTCAACTTCTGGTAAGGATCATATGCTGCATTACAACATGGTGGAGAAGCAGGAAAGTGAGTGGGTGTGTGCAAAGAGACACATAAGAGGACGTGCTAACTTTATTACAACCCACCCTCACCCATTCCCAGGACAGTGAGAGCTCACCCAGTCCCCAAAGATGGCATTATTCTAATCATGAAGCTGGTGGCCTCATGATCCAAACACCTAACTCTAAGTCCCACCTCCCAACACTGCCATGTTGGAAATCAAATTTCAACATGATTTTCTGGGGGAAACAAACAATTCAAAACTACTTCATAGTTTTATTACTTGCAGGCACAGACTGTATGTTTAATATACAAACATTTACTAGTAATATGCAAAGTAGAATATCTAACCGTACCTCTCCGATCATTGTGTCGTGCATTCTTTACTGTCTTCTATCCTGCTTATGCCCCAGGAGACTGATAACTATAGTTTGCATCCTGTTGGTTTTCTTGTCCTTGGATTGGTTTCAGCCAATGGGAAGCACAAACAGGAAATCAGAGGGCAGAAGAAATTAGAAAATCTGAGTATTTACCTTCCTTTACCACTCTCTTTGCCTGCTACAATTCTGTCAGCAGTTGGTCCTACAATTATGGCTTGTATCATGTGGCTCCTCTTTCATGGCCCTAAGACCTCTCTGGGATTCACCACTACCTTACTTTCCCCTGATTCCTTTGGTTCCAAGGGATTATAACAGGTTCTTGTTGTTTTTCTGTATGTGTTTTGCCATTATTAGCTTAAAATTTCCTTAAATCTACTTACAACTCTGTAAATAGTCCCTTTGTTCAAGAAACAGAGTTATCATATGTTTCTTAGAAGACCCTGAAAATTCATACCTTAATTTTTATTTACATTGTAGAGAGTGGAGGAAGGGCTGAGGAGAATGACAATTTTGGGGAAAAAAAGAATCAGTTTCACATCAACTTCAGATATACCAACTTCATAACAATAAAATGGGACTTTAGCATTATAAAACATCTATCATCTATCTATGTATCTATCTATCTAATCTATATACCTACCTACCTACCTACCTATCTATCATCTACCTGTTATCATACTGCAGAGATAACAGAGCCTATTTGAGGACATTGTTTAATCATAATGCTATATGATGTGGAATACAATTCAGTTAAATAATAATTACCACTGATTCTTTTAGACTTGAGTAGAATGGAACTAACTTCACTGATGCCACAGTTGCATATCATGAATATATTGTTGACTTACTCAACCAGCCTTTATAAATTCACTGACAGGAGTGCAACTTAGCCAATGGAGATGTAAGATGAGTCTATCAAAACCCAATTTAGTTTCTATACTGCTGTATAACTTCTCACAGTGTTGGGATAGTTTCATAGATGGTGTCACAGTCTAAAAATCACAACGTATTTTGGTTCTAAAATGTTAAGAGAGCATGTAAATCTGCAGCACACAACTCTGATTATTTAAATTTATTTGAATTACTGATTATGGTGTTACAGGTGTGGCAAATCATAAGTCACATCAAGGTCACAAGTTGACTTCAATAGTGGCCTTTTGATATGGGCTGCTGAAGGTAGCAAAATAGAAGTGCTTTTTGCTTAATTATCATATATGTGGTGTTATGACTAATGTTACATGCACCTTTATACCTCTTGGGATTTAATCCCCTTCTCAGTTGGCATTTTTATGTTTAAATTGCTTTGACTACTTCAACCAGATTGTAAGAGCCCCAGGCAAAGACCAAGTCATCTTCTAAGTCAATACAGAGCTGAGCACAGCGTCAGTGCGTTCCAAGAAATTCAGGAGTAAAATTTGCGAGAATCTTGCCTAACTGACATCAGCTGAATAATGAAGGCAATTGAAAAGGGACTAAAATAGATTCTTGTTATAATGTTCATAGTTTTTCTTGAATAATACTATTAAAATTGTTTTTCCTTTTCCTTTTCTGCATGCGTCTGGACTGAGTGCTTGGGCTATAGCAGAAAGAGCTTCCTCAGTCTTCTCTGACTATTGTTTGCTATTTTTCTCCTTGATTTATAGTGATAGGCTTATGGCTCACAAACTCTCACTCTTCCCATTTAACATCTGTCCCCTTTTTATGGCACCCTTCAGGGAACTAAGATTGAAAGAAAATATTTTAAACTTAATAAAGGAATAACCTGTCTGAGACATGAAGATATTCCCTATACATAAGCTACATTTTAGAAATGAATGAGTTGTTCTAATTTGCACTTGTCCTTGAAAATTAATGGTATGCAATTAATAATGTGCTAATTCATTTTATTCTCTGTTCCATATGGTATTGGCTTGAGTTTCATGCTAGTTTTGCCCTTTTGAACATGATTTAATAATAATTCCTTACCATTGAGAAGTTTTAAGAGGCAGTGTGGTCTATTGGGTAGATCTCTGGACTAAAATCAGAGATGGGTTTTATTTATATGTTTATTGTACAATTTGGCATGCTACTTACATTTTAAGAATTTTACTTACTAGAAGATGGAACTAACTTGGTCTTTTTATAGTTGTTCATTCTAGAGCTCTCCTCTACACAATATTGATAAAACATATAACCCCGAGATAGTGATTGCTAACAAGCTCACTTTACTTAGTTGTACTTCAAACAAGTTTAGATAGATTGTAAGGGATGTCTCATCACAGAGAGTGTAAGAAATATCTCTGTTTCAAGGATATAGATCCAAATTAGGTCTCTTCCTATTTGTAAAAACTCAAGCTTTCTGCTTGACATTATCATTAAACAATGAGCTTTTCTCAGCAAGACCAGGTTGCCATATAATAGGAAGATGTTTGCAAAGTGTTCAGATGGTTGACAATTCTCTTTGTTGTCAAGTTTCTGGAGCTCTTCTTCATACCTCTGGGTTTTGAACTATAACTCATTCCATACTTAAAGTCTTTCCCTTACTAATAATTAGGGAGCAATCCCATACCCTTAAGGAGGGTGATATTTTTAATCTTAAACTAACAGAGCATGGCTATTGGCCAATCAGAACAGACACCAGCTGTAAATAACTGAAACAGCTAGGCAGAGAAAACCAGCTGAATATTAATTCTGCTCTAGTTCATGATATGCAACTGTGGCATCAGTGAAGTTCCATTCTACTCAAGTCTAACAGAATCAGTGGTAATTATTATTTAACTGAATTGTATTCCACATCATATAGCATTATGATTAAACAATGTCCTCAAATAGGCTCTGTTATCTCTGCAGTATGATAATAGGTAGATGATAGATAGGTAGGTAGGTAGGTATATAGATTAGATAGATAGATACATAGATACATCCTAGATGATATATTAACCGATGGTCAATATATGGTACTGTGTGATACTCAGAATACATAGGTCCAGTATTCTGAGTGTAAGAGACCTTGCGGTTGCTCTGCCTGTGTCCCCTCCCCTGGCGCTCAATATTTCATTAAATGAACAGGTGTCCTATGGGCTCTCTGCCTAAGTGCTTACTCTCAGACTTTGCATGAGACAGACCAGGAGAATTAATGCCGACAGGAAAAACTCCTAGTTAGTAGTGAATGGAAGCTGGAGTGTGAATACTCTAGTGTTTTTGTCCTTTGGATGGGCAACTCTCAGACATCTTCTACACTGTTTCTGAGATCATTAGCAGGATTGAGCTCCTGCTGTCCATGGTGATTTCTTGCTCCTTAACACACTCTTTTTTGGTTTCTTGTGTCGTGTCACCTCTTCCTTTCCAGTCTTGGGGTCACCCAAGTAAACAGGTAACGTAAAATCCAGGCTGTAGCAAATTTCTATAATTTTATGTTGTTTTGGAATCCATTTTGAATATAGGTTTTAACTTTTTCACACCAGAAGCAGGTTTTAGTTGCCTTTGACAATTTCCAATTCTTTGTCTCCTTCCAATTCCTCTATGTGGTGAATCCAGATATTTGTGTTTTCTTGAGATAGGGTCTCAGTCGGTTGCCCATGCTGGAGAGCAGTAGTGCGACCATCGTTAACCACAGCCTGGACCTCCTGAACTCAAGGGATCCTCCTGCCTCAGCCCCTTGGGGAGCTGGGACTACAGGTGCATGCCACCATGCCTAGATAATTTTTGTATTTCCTGTAAAGACAGGGTCTCACCATGTTGCCCAGGCAGGTCTTGAGCTCTTGGTCTCAAGGCAATTCTCCTGCCTTGGCCTCTTAAATTGTTGAGGTTACAGGCATGAGTCAGCACGCCTGGCTCAGATATTTGTCTTATACAATCACTTCCTGATGGCCACCTCTCTCTGAGACAGATAGATACAATGTACTTGACTTGTCCCACTGACCCCCACACAACCCACATGGACTGCACAAATATGCTGCAGTGACTAGCTCTCAGTCACAGTGTGACTGTATGGAACGTCTGCCTGCCTAAATCCACCAATTAGAACTGACCTCAGGAAGCCTGCTTGAGTAAAACCCTGAACCCCAATAAGGCTGTGGCCTATAGGTTTATCTTTCTCTGGCTCCATATCTGCTGGTTGAGTGCATTGCTTTTGTGACCCTCTTGTTGTCCCTCATCAGTATCCCTCTCTTTCATGGACCTATGAGAATAAACTTCTTTTATTTCATGTGTTTTTGTTGTGTGGGTTCTCTGGGTCTCACCCAGCTGACACACCGAAACCTAACCTTTATCTGGGTCACATTCTCTCTAGAGAGTGGCTATCTTTGCAGAAGTAAACTAGTCACAGATCAGACAAGAGTCACTAGGGCATCTGCCAGTATAAACACATTTGCTGGGAGAGGGACAACTGGTCATGAGGCAGACATTTAGGCTGATTGCTAGGATAAAGAAGTTTCCTGTGAAAGACACACTGTAAGCATCTATGATCAAATCTCCTGGAGCCCTATCAGGGATGGGCTAGAGTTTATGGCCACTCTCCAGAGAGAGATGTGAAGGTCAAATTTGAAAGAAACAACACAAGAGGTGGCCCTGAACTCTGGAGGGGACAGTGGTTTCTCATCACTGGTATTCATATGTTTCTGAGTGTGGGTTTTCTTCCACTTCCCACATTCTCTTAATTGGCATCATTATCTGAGAACTCATAGATATGCATCTCACATCCTGCCTTAGAACATAGGAACCACTTTTTTTGTGTTTTTTTGCAAAGGAGGCACATAATCATGAGATTCACTCATCCTACCATCTGTTAACCTTGAAATGGTTGGCTTAATTTCAAGCAGGGTAGCATTTGAAAACTATTGCTAGGTATAGCCCTGCAGAGTTGGGGTACTGTTCTTTAAGATATGATATAACTTTGAAGCGATGGTCAATATATGGTACTGTGTGATACTCAGAATACATAGGTCCAGGTACTGGGGTGGAATTCAGAGAAGCCCCTTTTAGTATTCCCAATGCCATACCTGGAGAAACTTTGCTTTCTATGCCCTGTTCTGGATTAAAGGTCTCGTTTCCTGGGAGGGAGATTGAGCATTTCTATCAGGGGAGACAGTAGTTGTGGTGGTTAATACCGAGTGTCAACTTGATTGGATTGAAGGATGCAAAGTATTGTTCCTGGGTGTGTCTGTGAGGATGTGGCCAAAACAAAAGAGATTAATATTTGAGTCAGTGGACTGGGAGAGGCAGACTCACCTTCATTCTGGTGGGCACCATCTAATCAGCAGCCAGTGCAGCTAGGTTAAAAGCAGGCAGAGAAATGTGGAAGGACCAGAGTGGCTAAGTCTTCTGGCTTCCATCTTTCTCCTGTGCTGGATACTTCCTGTCCTCAAACATCACATTCCAAGTTCTTCAGTTTGTGGACCCTTGGACTTACACCGGTGGTTTGCCAGGGGCTCTCAAGCCATTGGCCACAGGCTGAAGACTGCACTATCAGCTTCCCTACTTTTTTTTTTGAGGTGGAGTCTCGCTCTGTTGCCAGGCTGGAATGCAGTGGCACAATCTTGGCTCACTGCAAACTCCACCTCCCAGGTTCAAGCAATTCTGCTGCCTCAGCCTCCCAATAGCTGGGAATACAGGTGCATGCCACCACACCTGGCTAATTTTTGTATTTTTAGTAGAGATGAGGTTTCACCATGTTGGCCAGGATGGTCTCAATCTCTTTACATCATGATCTGCCCACCTCGGCCTCCCAAAATGCTGGGATTACAGGCGTGAGCCACCGCGCGCAGACGGCTTTCCTACTTTTGAGGTTTGGAGACGTTGGCTTCCTGGCTCCTCAGCTGGCAGATGGCCTATTGTGGGACTTCACCTTGTGATCATGTGAATCAATTCTTCTAATAAGCTCACCTTAATATGTTCATTTATCCTATTCTGTCCCTTTAGAGAACCCTAATACAGTAGTGTTCCCACTAATAACCATTTCCATGTCATTTGAAATTCTTTGTGCTATTAGATTAACCAAGAAAGAAGTTACCATACCAATAAGTAATTAACCAGCATTATAACAAGAAGATGAAATTGCTGCTATGCAATAAAGATAGGAAAGAGTATTTGAAATCCACAAGTTTTCTGGAATTCTCTTTTAAAATTTATTTTTATTCATATTAATTGACACACAATTGTACATATTTGTGTGGTACATGATATTTTGATAAATGTATACAATGTGTAAAGTTCAAATCAGGGTAATTAGCATATCCATCACCTCAGAACATTATCATTTTTTTGTGATAGTAACATGCAAAAGTCTCTCTTCTAGCTTTTTGAAAAAATACATTATTGTTTACCATATTCACCTTACCATATTCACCTTACCATATTCACCCCGTTCCTGGAGTTCTTGATGCTTTAATGTGTAATGGTAACTACCAGTGGGCTATGAAAGCCAACACAGAGATACAATAGGCAGGGCTTATACTTCTCAGAGACAAGCTGAAGTACTGCTTAAGGTACTTAAAGGAAATAGAGTGAGTGATAGCGGGAGATGTACAATGTCAATTTTAGCCTCAACATCAACTGCAATAGTGAGGACTGTAGCTTACCCCATTTTCTGTTATAAATTCCCATTATTCTTCTTGTTGTAAGTCTTATTTGTTTTTAGAAATTGTTATGGACCATCAACTTGAAGAAGCAGTGATAGGGCAAATTGAACTTATCTTGGGAGATGAGTGAATTTGAGAATTGCAAGTGGCAGACTGTGGCAGAAGCCACTGGAGCCAAAAGCGTATCCCCTTCAATGTTGATTGTCGTAATAACATTCACTGTTGTAGTATGGGTATATATTATTGGCTTTTAAAATCCTGTGGCTCTCTGCCTGAGAGCTTTCTCTTGGCCTTTGCCCAAGGCAAGCCAGAAGTGCTGGAGAAGTTAATACCCATAAGAAAAACACTCAACCAGTGATGAGAGTTTGAGCATAAATAATCTGTAGATTACAACTAACTTATGTGGAGTAACTCTGAAGTTCCTTTCACACTGTCTCCCCATGTTTTCAGCCGCACCAAGCCCCTGGTGTGTGCGCTGGCAGTCTGCTCGTTAATACATCCAATATTAGGTTGCTTTCCTTCCTTTTTTTCATTTGCCACCATTCTAATGGAGCTTCCTAGTATCAACTCCTAACCTCCCAGATGAACCACTTACACTCAAAGCCTTTGAGTTAAACAAGTTAAAGAGGAGTCTGGAATGCTCCACTTCTCAGACATTTTATTATATTCTAGTATACTATATATCAACAAGTGGAAGATCTAGAAAAGCTTGTTAATCTTATTCAACCATAGCACATTTTTTCAGCAATTCCCTTTTGTATCTTGAGGAAGTCGGCCTCTTTGGAGAATACTTTTTGGAAACATTGAGAAAAAGAACCACCATGACAGATACAAATTTTCTAAATTAGATCAAGCTCTTTGTAACTGAATATCTAATTAAAATTTATAGACATAAATAGGTGTAATCTATGTAAGAACCAAAATCTTCTTCCCCCATTCAGTTTAGGCACCGACAACTGAAATCATACCTTACTGTCTATATTAATATTACTTTTATATTCATTAACATGTCTTTATCCTCCCAGGGCCATCTTCCTCCAGCAAGTGGTGTGATTGTTGACTACAGGCACTTCTAAAAAGACTCATCAACTCTTTAACAGACAATATCAACAGAGAGTTCATGCCCTAAGATTCTTGGAATCCTTCAAAATCATCATCTTAATTTTCCACCAAACCTGGAATGGTTTTATTATGATTCCTACCCTAATGAAGTCCCTGCATTGAAAACCTCACCTTAAACCAATTTCCAATTTTTAATAACTTCCAATCCCACTTTTCCCCTCTGAAATACTGTAAAAGCTTTGAAAGATGATATTTTCCCTTGTCTTTAATAAGCAATAACTCAACTTTGTCTTATTACCAAATTGTGTTAACGTTTGGAGAGCCAGCTTTTGACATATGATAGACTATTTCCTATTATACTTAACAAAGCTGGCCCAAGTAAGAGTAAGGAGCTACATATTACCTATTAAGAAAAGAAGATGGCATAAAATTAAAGCTGATTCTCACTGTGGGTCAAATCACTTATTAAGCACTTTACATGTACTATCTCACTTTATCATCACGAGAGACTAAATGTATAAACTGATGTGACCAGAACTTAAATAACCAGTAGAATTCTGGCCCATATCCTCTGCAGCAACCAGGGAAACTAAATGTCAACCTCTGCAGTAATCAACCCAGAAAGCCAGGACTTGGTCAACAACAGGGAGCTTCATTATTCCACTGCCCCCACCCTTGCTTCCAACTTAAGACCAATCAAAGAAAACCAGATATGTTCTCCAAACCAATGACATGAGATAGATGTTCTGCTTCTAGTTAGCCTGTTTCCAGCTTCACTATGCCAACAATCTGCAATCAGAACATATCTAACGTCTTCCCTTTTTACCACTATAAACATATTTTCCTCCCTTGTCTACCGTTGAGTCTCTGCCAAATGTGAGGGATGGTGGCTGTCTCCCTTGCTACAGCAAACTCTGAACAAATAGCCTTGTCGTTTTCATTTTGGTGCTCTTTGTTTATTTCCACAAACGTAAGAGCCCTGTGAAGTAAATACTTTTGAGAAATGAAAAAACTGAGGCAAACGGAACTTATGTAAATTGTCCAAGTTCACAGAGCTGGTAATGGCAGGCCTGAGATCTGAAATTAGTTTTTCTTACTCTACATCTTATTTTAACCACCACTCTGGAAATAGTGCTAAACTTAGATTCTAGAGATACACTGCCTGACAATGCTGAATTTTACTGGAACCTATGATCCTGGAAAACAAGGACAGTTAAGAAATCCCCCACCCTTTGTGTCCCAGGAAAATAGCTTATCATGCAGAACCACCTTTCCCCATATGACTCAGAGAAGGCTCATGGACACCCCCCTTGCTTATGCTAAGGCCAGACACAGACCCTCCACATTCCCATTTCTTTGCCCTATAAAATATTAGCTGATTTGTTTGCCCCATTGATCAATTGGAACAAAATGCTATTAAGTTGACTAACTTAAACTTCTTCCTTGAGTCCCTGAACTTTAATACTTCCTAGCCTGATACAGCAAACAAACTTTTGTGTCTTGTTCTCTTAACTGTATTTCTTGTGAATCAGCTGACTGCAAGGAAATACATTCCTTGAACAATTGTCCAGACATGCCACCCACTTCCCCACATTCATTTCTTTCTAGTCTTGTTTGCCCCTCTGATAAGTATATGTATATTCCTTTCTGCCTAATCTTTGAGGTTTTTGCAGATCTTGTGTTTAGAGCATTCTCTGTATTTCAATAGTCCCTTTCCTCTTATTACAATAATACTTCAAATAATTGTTTACTTATTCAAATCTGAATTTAAAAACATTTGACATGTCCTATAGAAATGTAATGTGAGCTAAATATGCAATTTAAAATTTTCCAGTAGTCACATGAAAAAGTCATATAAAAACAGGTGAAAGTAATTTTAATGTAGTTAACCCACTGTATTCAAAATATTATTTGAACATGTAGTCAATATGAAAATTATTAATGAACTATTTTATATTCCTTTTTCTCATACTACATTTTGAATTCCAGTGTACAATTTTATATTTATAGAATATCTTAGTTTGGACTAGCTACATTTCAAGTGCTCACAAGGTGGCTACTGTATCGGACATAGTATCTTCAGTGTGGGTTCCCTTTGTCTAGCTCTCCGGAAAATTTGTTTTCCTCACTGGGCTCAAGTTATCTCCTCCTCATACTCCTCTTAATTCTCCTTTTCTACTTTAGTCTCTCTTCTCTTTGCCTACTTATGAAGCTTGCGTATCTTTAGTTTGGATTCACTGCATGAAACATAGTTTCTCTTCCTCCGACTTAGATAAATATCTGAGTTCTCTGACATTAGAAAAGAATAAAAATATAACTCAAAATATACAATTATTTTCTAACAGATTCTTTCATCTCAGCTGGGGGAAAAGAGATATTTTTGCTCATTTAAAAAAAAACCTAGAGATACTTATTTTTGCTTATTTGAAAAAAAACCTAGAGATACTTAATCCATATGCACAGAAAGAATGAGGATGATAACTCTAAAATGTCTCATAATTAGGCACATTCAATAGGTTAAGTTCGTTGGGGACTTAGATTTGAATATTGGGGTGATAACCTGTAGGGCGCTAGAAAGGAACTAGTGGGGATTTTACTTGACCAAAAAGCGTTGAATTATGTCCTCTCTGAAGTTTTTGTGTCTTTTTCTGTCTTTTAAAAAAAGCATAAAAATAACACCTGATGTAATGGAACAATAGCTTGAAACTCCTGCTGGTGCTTGAGTGCATCTCTGGAGATTACTTTGAAATATCACTACATACTCAGCATTTGAGAAACTGAAATTGATTTGAGAAAAATTGCTGCTTCAGTGGGCCATGGTACTCAGCAAGTTTCCCCAAGTGCCTGGCAACTGTCATCACTAATGTGACATTGTTCGCCGACTGCACACAGGAACTCTTTGCTTGGCTCGCCAGCCACAAAGACGATGGAGCCAGTGTTCAGGCACTCTTCCTCAAAGGTTGGGCTTAGGAATCACGTTCTTATTTAGATTCTGCTCACTTCCCTATCCTTTTCTTCTTCTCAGTTTCCGCATTCAAAAAGCTGTGTGAATTTCACACTACCTAAATGAAACTTTAAAATTATCCAATTCCACCAAAATTTATTCAGAATGTAGTGTGTGCCAGGCATTTTGTTAAGCACTGGGTATGAGGAACTGAGTAAAATACTCCAGAATCTGATGTGTCAGAAGGAATTTAGAAAAGTAAATACATAGCTGTAATAAAATTAGGATCGCTCCCACGGTAACACTGTTTTTAAAATGGGAGTGTATAAGTGAGCAAGGTTAATTTCATTGGGTAGTGAGAAGATAGGGAGAAACCAGAGAATTGTAAGTACATTTGATCTGATACTGGAAAGAGGTCATGTAGACCAGAGAAGGAAAGATACCCAGATACCTCAAGGTGAGGAACTAGCACTGGGAAGAAGCACGGTGTGTTCAAGGTAACGAGCTGTTGGGGTGAAGCGGAAGAAAGCAGTCGATGGTCTTAAAGCTATGAACTGTGGATAAGTTGTGGATCTGCTGGAAAGCCATAATGAAGAGTTTGTAATTAATTTTTTGTAGTCAATTGGGAACAAACTGAAATTATGAAGGTAACAACATAATGTGTCCTGTCATTTATGACTTGTGATTGTAACAATTGTGATTTTGGAGAGTGTGGAACATGGTTTGAAAAGGAGCCTTAATATAATATATAGAAAATAATTTGATTTGGACATTTGCAGATGCGCCTTTTTAATGCTACCTTTTCTAACATGGAGCTTTTATTTTAATTTTTCAGTTCTTTGCCCAAGTGACTATGCACTTGTTATTGAACAGGCCCTTTATGTCTAGTTATGTGGGACTGCTGGTGCTAGAAAGAGTCTGTATGTAAGGTGGGATTCCTCTTATTTCAAAACTGCCCTCTATGGAGGATCTCCAGTTACCTTTGATAGACAATCAAGATTCTAAGAAAAAGAACCAATAATCATTAAATACAGTCTTTCTGTAAACAAGTTCACACATCTACTGTCTAAGTCTCTTGTAGTGTTTATGTCTGTCTGTCTGTATACACAGGTACACAAATACACTCAGAGATGAAGAGCCTAGCCAGTATTTTTCTAATAAAAATACAGTTACCAGAAATTGAGAGAGGGAGTAAGAAATATGCATACAAAGACATCTAGGGAGAGAGACACACACATGCTCAGACACACTTGAAGATACAAAGAAGCTAGACTAGCACTTATTTAAAAGTAAAAAAGAATGAAGCACTGATTCATGCTACAGTATGGATGAACCTTGAAAATATTATACTAAATGAAAGAAGCTAGACACAAAAGGTCACTTATTATATGGTTCCATTTATACAAAATGTCTAGAATAGGCAAATCTATAGAGACAGAAAGATTAGTGGTTGCTAGGGGCTGATGAGAGGAAGAAATGGGGAATGACTGCTTAATGGGTACCATCTTTCTATTTAGGGTGATCAAAATATTCTAGACTTAGTAGTGGTGGTTTCATATCCTTGTGAATATACTAAAAAACACTAAATTGTACAGTTTAAACTGATTAATATAGTGAATTTTATGTTGCATCAATTTTATCCCAATAAAAAAAGAGAGACACCCACACACCCCATGGAAAGATATAAGTACAGTAGCTACACACAGCACACAGAAGAAGAATAAACTTTATACACACAAAATGTATACAGAAAGATACAAACAGAATCAGGGAGAGACACACTCATAGACAGATATACAGAGAAAGAGAGAGGCAGAGAACGCATGGGCATCAAAGTTGAAGTCAGGGTGCAAAAGACTATATAGAAAATAATAATATCAAGGTAAACAACAACTTCAATTTATACATAAATTTCTTAATTAGGCGGTGTTGATATGTCTCAAGAAGGATTTAGGTCATATAAAGGGTGACTTTTTAAACAGTGGCATTTATCAGACTGTGGCAATGACACAATATGCAAAATGATATTCCAGTCACTAAAACCATTTAATTATAGCATAAAGGAATATAAGAATGGGAATAATGAGAATTTTGAGCTTGTGGGAATATGTGTTGTCATCATACAGAAGTATTCATCTCTAATGTTCGTGACATGGTATTATGAATAAATAATCAGTATGTCAATATGGTATGGAAAGGAATAACATTCTTCAGTAATAAATTTAACTAGTTTCCTGTATATAATATTTGGACTTAATTTTCTTACAGTTTAAGACAGTTTTATTATTTCAGATGATAATATTTTCTTGATAAAGGGCTGTTATAATATTGCCATGCCTTGAAGGCCTGCTATTAATTTTAATAAGAATTTAATAAGTGTAAAATCCTTTGGGAATTTGCAGCTGAACATTACCAGATGTTCTGTGTGAGGACACTGTGGTTTAGGTGTAATTGAAAGCTGTTGTGTTATTCTTACCTTTCTGAAAGGAGCTGAGTATGCTGCTGATATAAACCTTGTTCATGATCATGGCTCTTGCTTGGTTTACTTCTTTTTTATTCAAATTGCATCGCTTCCTATTTCTTTGATGCAAACTTTGCATTGGTTCAGAACAGATGTTGTCACTTCCCCAGTGAGTATTGGAAGAATCTAAGAAAAGTTTAAGTCTTATATACTGGGGTTGGAGGAGAATAACTGTTCTCTATAGCAGTTTGACTTCACCTTATCTTTCCAAGGTTATGCACTGTATTGCATTCTTGAAAGAAGGCTTCCAGCAAAGTGCCTCCTTATTATGAATGAGGACCTGTAATTGTTCAAGGAGTTCTGGAAGCCACCTTTTTTCAGCCTCACTTCTTTTATTATCCTCTTTTATCTTGCTCACTTTCATCTTATGCCTTTTTTTTTTTTTTTTGGCTTATAAAATGAGTAAGCCGCAAGCAAGGAGGGGTAAAGGCCACATATCAGACAGTGGCCAATGGAGACTTCTATAAAGTCCAAGTCTTTTGATGAGGGTTGCAAAGTAAAACACAAAGGTGCTACCATTTCTATGGAAGAGATAAAATAATGTTTTAAGGAAAATAAAGGTATGTCAAATTAAGAATTATTAAAATTAATGTTCGAGAATTTTACATGTTTATGGAGTTACAGGATGACTATCTTGATAAAGGGAAATGGCCCAAATTCAGCTGATCCTATGCTCTAGGGAACAAGGACTTTCAATGATGAAAGCAAAGGGCTTTGTTTTGGAGCATCTGTTTTATTTTAAGAGGCCATATTAGCCACAAACTACAGAGACATGGAAATGTATATTGAATACATGAAAATTAGTTTCCTATTGGTGTATAATGAAGATCAATTCCTAACAAATAGGCTGCATAAAGCAGTTCTGTGATAGCCACCAAATTATCAGCTGTCATATGTTATCTTTCAACCTTACTGTTTTTCCGCAGGGAGTGACATTGTTGACCAGTTTCTTTTTAACTCTCCTTTCTTACCCTTAAAGATTTCAGAATTCTCCTGCTGATTCCCTATGTATGTTTTCAAGTCTTTTTCTCAGGTTGCTCTTCCTCCGCGTGATCCTTAAAAGTGGGTGTTTTGCAGAGCTTAGATCTCAGTGCTACTCATTTCTTGTGCTATGTACTCTCCTTGGGCAATATAGTTTTATGGACTCACATATTTAAGATCTCCAAATTCTATAAAGCCATTTACATGTATGGTTTTAATGGACACACATATACTTATGATCTCCAAATTTCCACCTGCAGCTCAGATCTCTTCCAAACGGTCTCTTCTTACTGAATGTTCCACTGGGATGTTCCACAAACTTCTTAAATGGCTTAAGTCTTATGTGCTGCATATTTATCCTAAACACAGTATGTTCAGAATGGAAATTTTGCATTCAATTTCATTTTCAACTTATTCCTTTTCTAGTTTACAAGCTATCAAAATATTTCTACTTTCTTAACCTGAAAATCTGGGAATCATCCTAAATTACCTGTTTTCTCTTGTTTCAAAATGACCTTAATATTATGTTGGTTTAAACTATTTCCCATCTCTTACCTCTGTATTGCCCCTTTTCATTTATTTTCGTGGGAAAATCTCTTATAAATTTACATACATTATTTCAGTAGCTTTCTAACTCCCATTTTCTAATCCATCTACCCAGAATTATTTTTTGATTGCTAATATGACCATGTTTAAAATATTTCAGTGGCTTTATGTAACTTGCAGGCTACAATACAACCTCCTTTGTGACACACAAAGCATATGATTTTATGATATCCACTTATTTATTCAGTCTTCTCTTTGCTGATCGTCTATCATGAGCCCAGAGACCCAAACCTAATAAACATCTCTGAGTTTTTTAAATAAGCTATCTTTCCTCTTATGCTCTTTCCATTGCACACACTATTTCCCTTTTAGATATGCTTCATGAGGCTTCTATTATCCATTGTCAAGGTCTAGATTAAGTATCATCCTTCTGTAACATCTTCCCTGCCTCTTCCTCCTGCCTAGAATCATTCTTTTCCTTCTTTAACCACCACAGTAATTTTTAATTTATTTACTCTCTCTCATTTCCCACTTTATGCTGCATTATAAATTCCTGAAGGCCAAGAATCTTGTCATATTAATAATAATATAGGCAACAATAAAATTAATCCCACTGGTCGGTTTTGAGGACTGAGTAACAGGATGTGATATGATTATAAAGGATCACTGGAAGCTGTGTGTAGGCTAAGATATAAGACAAAAGACCAGCTCTTAAAAGAATCCAGGTAGGATGTGTGTTGATTTAAATTAGAATTGTTGTGGGAAAAGTGGGAGAAAAGTTGTTGATGGGATTTGCTAAAGAATAGGTGCTGTGAATGTGAGAAAAGATGAATGGTGACAAGGATTTTGGTCAGATCAAGCAGATGGATACAGTAGTCACTTTCAAAGCTGAAGGGCAGTAGGAATTAATGAGTTTTGAGGGAGTGTGGGGAATCAGGAGTTGAGTTTCGACATGTGGTTTAAGATATCGGATATCCAAATGAAAATATGGAGTTAGTAATTAAATATGAGCCTGAAATTTAACGTAGAGTTCTGAGACGGTATAAATTTGGCAATTAGCATAGCATGGTCTTTGAAACCATGAGGCAGGAGATCATTTAGAAATAAGAGTAGATAAGGAAGAAAAAACCAAGCCTTGGTGACTACAACATTTAAAGGTTATGGAGATTAAGAAAATCCAACAGAAGGGCCTGGGAGGAAGTAAGCAGTCATGTAGATAGAGCACCACAAGAGCCAAGAGAAAGAAGTGCTTGAAGAAGGAAATGATCAAATATTTCATATGCTATTAACAAGTCATTATGAGAACACAAACTTGATCATAATTTTAAAACAAAACCTCACCATTCATTGATTCCAGGAGTACACTTGAGAAGCCTGAGAAGCACTGGTATGAGAACTGTGAATATAATATGGAAGAAAAAAACCCCAAAAGTACAACACAGGAAATAATGGGAATCTCCTAATTAATCTCAGAGTACACACATGTTCATGCATGTTCCTGCACCATCAGATAAATATGAGACAAAAAGTAACATAAGTAGAGGTAATGCCCACCCCTACCATATGTGGGAGAACTGACCAGCATATTTTCTGGAATTTTCTTCAGTAAAAATAAAGGCAAATACTATTTCAAACTCTTACAATGTAGCTGTACTCTGCAGCCTTATTGAAAGTTTATTTAAAACAATTAATTGTTGAGTGAAAGAAGACGGAAGAAGTTTGTTTGATTTGATTAGGAATGGTAGAGTGGATTTGAGTAACATCCGATAGTCACTGGCACTGTGTGAACATGCATGCATAATGACATTTTTACAAAAGGTTAATGCATGTATTTTGTAAGCATGGCTTACTTTAAAGCTGTGCAAATTTTCTCCAAGAAATAAAAGAGAAAGTCAGCCTCTATTCCATCACAATGAATTTAAGATTTCTAGTACAAGACAGTGGAAATACAAATAAATACATATAAATTTTTTTAACTGTGAAGAATAGAATTCTTTTTTAAAAAAACTGCAGTTGCTGCATTTATTATTCCAAATTTAATTGAAAATAAGCAATATATTTAAATGATTCTAAATTTAAATGCACAAAGGGAAGAAATTTCTGTTCCACTAGTCTCCCCTAGTTGATCTGTTTTTTCTTCCAAAAGGAAAACAAAATTGCTAGTTAAAATGAAGTATTTTAAGTTCATTTAACAGTTATTTGAGTAACTTCCACATACAGGATGCTGTGTTTAATGATGTGTTACCTGCCTTAAACATTTTTGAAAAAAATTGGATCTGGTCTATGGATGACTCCAAACAATACCCCTCAGTGACCAGAACTTCAAATCTGAAAGGAGAAAAAGCCAGAGGTATAGCTCTATACTGTTTCATAGTCAGCGATTCTTGGTTAGATCGGTTAGTCAGTGACTCTTGGTTAGACTGGATAGTCAGGAAAGAGGTTTAATTGACTCACAATTTTGCATGGCTGGGGAGGCCTCAGGAAACTTAGAATCATGGTGGAAGGTGAAGGAGAAGCAAAGCCACATCTTATGTGGTGGCAGGCAAGGGAGAACAGAGTATGTTTGGAGGAACTATCAGACACTTATAAAACCATCAGATTTCACGACAACTCACTCACTATTACGAGAACAGCATAGGGGACACTGCCCCCATTTTCCAATCATCTCCTACCATGTCTCTCCCTCAACATGTGGGGATAATGGGGATTACAATTCAAGATGAGATTTGGGTAGGGACACAAAGCCTAACCGTATCAAGGATCTTCATAATAATATGGACAAAATGACACATTCTAACTTCAGCCATTCTTTTTCTTGCCCGATGGGCTCACAAACTGTACATGGTAGTGGGAATGCAGGTTATGCATGGATTCAGCAAATGGACTTCCAGTCATTAACAGTGACTAGCTACAGGTACTGTTGAATGCCTGATCTGTCAAGAGCAGAGACCAACATATGGGCCCCAATATGACACCATTCATTGTGGTGGCCAGCAGCCAACTGTGACAGACTTAAATTAGATTGCTTCCTTCATGGAAAGAGCTAGAACTTTTTCTCATTGACTCTGGATATGGATTTACCTCCCTTTCTTCAATTGTTCTTTCAAAACCACCAAACATGGACTAACCAATGACTTAGTCACTGTCATGGCAATCCCCAAATATTTCTTCTGACCAAGTGACCCATTTTAGAGCAGATAACATGTGACGATAGGCTTTTGATTGTGGGATTCACTGGTTTTATCATGCTTTCCATCAACTTGAGGTATCTGGTTTTGATAAATATGTGATGTGACATTTTGAAGACTCAGTTTTGGTGCCAGTTTGGGCAACACCTTGGAAGCTGGGGTAAGGGCCATCAGAATATGGTATATGCTCTAAATTAGACTTCAATATATGGTGGTGTTTTTCCCATAGTCAGGTTTCACAAGTATAGGAATTAAGGTGTAGAAATGAAACTTAATTCTCTCACTGTTACTTTTAGTGATCTGATAGTGAAATTTTTGCTCCTTTCTCCCTAACTTTGGGCTCTGCTGGTTGAGAGGTCTTCATTACCAAGAGGTAAACTATTCCACCAGCGGCATAGAAATAGTTCCATTAAACTGGAAGTTGAGATCCCCTCAACCTTTGGCAGGTTCTTACATGTGTGGATAAACAGGCAAATAAGGTTACTGTACTGGCTAATGGTGATTAACCCTAACTGACATGAGGAAATTGATTTTCTACTGCACAGTAGGTTAAAGAGGAGTCTGTATGTGAATGCAGGAAATCTTCTGGGAAACTTCATAGTAGTTTCAGTTTCTGCAGTTAAAGTCAATGAAGAAACTACAACAATTCCATACACACAAAATGACTAATGGCCTGACCTTGAGAAATGAAACTTTGGGTCACTCTACATGCCAAGGT
This sequence comes from Nomascus leucogenys, assembly GCF_006542625.1. Lineage (NCBI taxonomy): Eukaryota > Metazoa > Chordata > Mammalia > Primates > Hylobatidae > Nomascus > Nomascus leucogenys. The sequence goes on from NC_044389.1 coordinate 36,920,188, forward strand.
GCTTAGTGTGGGCAAAGTATACATGAAATTGGCAGTGAAAGAAAGACATGATGAATATTAGCTGTTATGCATCCAGTTTTCAGAAATAAGTACTGTAATAATCACAAGTTTTTTCCTTATTATTTTGATATGGAAAGATTTGTGTCTATTTTAATAATTTTTTCCTTCTAGCACTCTCCTGTGATCTAACATAAAAAGTAATAAAAATAGCTAACCTCAAATATTAGTATTTAACTTACAGGATGTCAAAAAGGGACATGACTGTCCTAGATGGTAAATAATATCATTCAAAAGTATGACTGCATCCTTTTTGGGGAGAAGGTTAGCATATTTTTGGTTGTACAAAGGATAGTGAATACATGATTTTGATATTGTTTTTGTGTGGAAATCAAGTATGACTAAAAGGGATATATATGATGCTAAGTTAATAAAGGATGGACTGTGGTAATTTTATAGTATGTTCACTTAGCTAATCTGGGGCTACTTTTCCAGAATTCTCTACCCTGGGTTGGAGTTGATTACAAGAGAAATTTGTGTGGGATTTGGGAGGTAGAAGAGAAGCAGCAGCCATGTTCACACTCAGCAGGTTGGTGTAGCATCAGGCACCTTTTTACTATTTCTATATTGTTGTGGATCTGCAGGTTCACCTCCAGGTTTTGCTGGATCTTTTTTTTTTAATCTTCTTCAAACCCTGGGAAACATTCGTTCACAGCACCATGTTGAAGCACAATAGATCTGCGGAAAACTGTAGCACTGAGGTTGGAGGCCAGAGGCTTGGAGGAGATATGAGATCAGGGAAGGTTTCTGGTGAAAGACAGATGAGGGTTTGTTTATCCTTGTAGACTTAAGCCTGTCTTCATGGGTCCAGGTTGTTCTTGCCTTCCCCTTATTTGTATTTATCTTCCCTTCCTGACTGCGGGTCCAGTTTGTTTCAGGGCCAGACAGGGATAACAGATGGGCTTGCAGTAAATAAACCTCTAATAAGCCTTTATATTACCCATACAGATTCTGCGACTCTGATCAAACAAAATTAATAAATATGCAAGTCAGAAAGATAAGATGGTATGAATATGGATATAACATATTCTATCACGTTGAAATAACAGGAGAGAGACAGAAGGAGGGAGAGAGAGAGAGAGAGAGGGAGAGAGAGACCCAGGAGATACTGAAAAAGATTTTGTAAAGGGCGTGGTATTTCCTCCTCTGAACGTGAAAGAATGAATGGAATTTCTACTGGAATGAGAAAAATAAAAATAGAGATAAGGAAGTTATTATCTACTGCATATTTAATGACTTCCAGGTGTTAGTACAATGGGAAAGAAGACAGGAACAATTCCTGATTTTTGGAATTTATCGTCTAGCAGGGATGATTCATATTGAAAATGTAATGCACTTCATCTAGTGAAGGATTCTAAGTATGTGCCACATATTTCACTCTAATTCTAACTAAAGGACGCTTATATGGTTAGCTGAATCTCGAATTCCCTAATATTTTCTCAATATGCTTAACTTTTGTAAGATACCACTAACAAGGTATAAGGAAGAAATCTCTGGGCTTTTGGTTTCCTGTCCTTGATTCCCATTCCCACTCTTATCACCAGCTGCTCTCTGCCATCTGTCTCCACTATTCTCTGAAACAGCTGTTGTATAGGCTACCAATGCTCTAATTGCCGACTCTCACACATCAGTTGGTTTTTACTTTATTTGACATTACTTTGCCATTTGACATTGTGGTCATTCCTTTCTTCTTTAAATTATCTCAGGCCCTGACACTACTATCTCTTGGCTTTCCTTTTATTCCTCTGCTTCTTCTTAATCTGCTCAATTTTTGTATTTAATATTTGGTTAATGGCACCTGAAAGTGCCAAAAATGACCTGAAAGTCAATTTATCACTCTTTTTGTCTATCATTCTACACATCTAATTGATGATTATGTCCTGTGCTAATAAATTGTTGAATTCCCTTGTGATTTGTTCCCTCCTATTCAGTTTGACTCTCCCTGACTTATATTAACCCCAAAAGCCTTGTTCTTCAGCCTCTACAAAACCCTTCTTTCTTATCTACCTGCTCTATTTTTATCTTTCTCTAATCCACTCTTCGCATGGCTATCAGACTCATATTTCTAAAATGCAAATGTGATAATGTAAGCACTCTCCTTATTCCTTAGGGACCTCAAGATAAGTATCAAATGTCTTAAAATGACATAGAAAGCCCTGTGTGATTTGGCACCTGACTACCTCTTAATATTCAAATTCTAATACATGCTCTGACACCCCCAACCATGTCAAATAACTGAAACTTCCCCAATGATTCTATAATCTCTGAATCTCTTCAAAAATAATCTTCTGCCTCTTCATCTACTCAAACACCCAATCATGCTTCAATAGTAAATTGTAAGATCATAATTAGCTTATTCCTTTATTCAGTCAAAATTGATTGACCACCTTTGATGTGCCATATACTGTTCTCTCATTCTCCTTCATAAAGCCTTCCCTTTTTAATTGCTGTCTTCCCTTAGGCTTTCCTCCCCATTGCTTTGGGCTATCCACTGGATATTCACTGCTATTCACTGAAATTTGGGTTCAAGTTCTCTCTTCTACAGTTAACATCTTGTGCACACATGTGTCTTTGCAATTAACCGTGTCATAACTCGTGATTCCCTTTTTTGCCTCTCCTATTATATTGTAAGCTTGTTTATGGAAGGAACTGTATCTTTGTATTTTCTATGTACGTATGTATGTCATTTCATTGACTAGTATGATTTCTGCTTTATAATTTCTTAATACATTTTTTTCTGAATGGAGATGATTTAGAATCAAAAGACCTGATGGAATGAATTATTTCATCTCTCTGAGGCCCATCTGTAAAGCAAAATAAAGATAAAAGCAAGAGTAATGATTGCTCTGAACATTTATATGGACTCTGGGAATTCAGATGAAACATTGTAGAAGAAAATATTTTTAAAATGGCAAAGAATTATTATTTTAGTTCACTTTGGTTACAAGGAGTAGGGCTGTGTAGGTAACTTCAAAGAATGGTTTTATGGAAAGAGCATAACTGCAGTTCTGCTCCAGGGCTAAGCTAAGCCTTTTTTGTCAGTCTGTGTCTACATAACCTTTATCTCTGCATTTCACAGTGTTTCTAGCACCATCACATCCTCATGCTTCTTTTGTGGATTCTATTACGTCCGCGACTGGGACTCTGGTTATCTCTACCTGGTAACTAGGGCCAGTGAATGGAGAGAGGAGAATTCACTGCATAGCCCTGCCATCAGTATAATTGTCTTATGCTCTTGGATGCTCTCATTTGACACTCCTGTTCTTTCAGTAGTTTACTTAGCAAGTCTACTTAATTTCCTTCTCATATGCAATTCTTGCTTTGTACAGATACCCTTTGTACTTATTTTTCGACTTAATAGCTTCTGCTAGCTAAAAGGTTTTATCTCCTAAATAGGTTCGTTTTCTACATGACCTTTTCATAGCCTCCTAGTCTCTTTTCTACATATTTCTTTAATTTCAATCACAGAAGTATTAGTTATCTCCATATTTTCAGTTTCAGATTCTAAATAATTGACCAAGCTTTGGACTAAATTCTTTTATGCTGGATCACCTTGCTGATCTGCTCAGCTTGCCCATAAGATGTCCATGCCAGGTCATATCTTCTGGGATATAATGTCGGGTCACATGGTGGTTGACAATGGCCTCAAATATCAGGGCTTGACTGGCTGACAACATGACTGACACATTTAATATAATTTTATAAGCCTAGAATTTTTTGTTGAATAATGATGATGATAATGGAATCTATAGAGCTATAGATTACTAAACTGATGAAAAATACTTCAGCAGAAGTGTGATTAATTGGGTATTCTTATATACAGGCATACCTCATTTTATTGTGCTTTGTAGACACATTTTTTGCAGATTGAAAGTTTGTGACAACCCTGCTTTAAGCAAGTCTGTTGGTACTGTTTTTCCAACAGTATGTGTTCACTACATGTCTCTGTGTCACATTTTGGTAATTCTTAAAATATTTCAAGCTTTTTCATTATTATTATATCTGTTATGGTGACCTGCTATCAGTGATCTTTGATGCTACTATTATAATTGTTTAGGCACACCATAAACTGCACTTAGATAAGACAGGGAACTGAATCGATAAATGTTATATATGTTCCGACTGCTCTATCAATCAGCCTTTTCTCATTTCTCTCCTTCTTCTCAGGCCTCTCTATTCCCTGAGACACAGCAATATTAAAATCAGGCCAATTAATAACCCCATAGTGGCCTCTAAGTCTTCAAATAAAAGGAAGAGTGGAACGTCTCTCAATTTAAATCATAACCTAGAAACGATTAAGCTAAGTGAGAAAGGCATGTCAAAAGCAGAAATAGGCTGAAATCTAGGCCTCTTGTGTCAAATGGTTGGCCAAGTTGTGAATGCAAAGGAAAAGTTATTGAAGGAAATTAAAAGTGCTACTCCAGTGAACACACGAATGATAAAAAAGTGAAACAGCCTTATTGCTGGTATGGAGAAAGTTCTGGTGGTCTGGATAGATCAAACCAGCCTCAACATTCCCTGAAGCCAAAGTATAATTCGAAGTTTAGGCTTTAACTTTCTTCAGTTTCATGAAGGCTGAGAGACATGAGGAAGCTGCAAAAGAATAGTTTGACGCCAGCATAGGTTGGTTCGTGAGGTTTAAGTAAAGAAGCTGTCACCAGTGCAAGGTGAAACAGCAAGTGCTGATGTGGAGTGGCAGGAAGCTATCGAGAAGATCTGGTTAATATGGTGGATGAAAATGGCTACACTAATCAACAGATTTTCAATGTAGACAAAACAGCATTATATTGGAAGAAGACACCATGTATGACTTTCATAACTAGAAAGGAATAGTCAATGCTCGGCTTCAAAGCTTCAAAAGATGGGCTGACTTTTGCTGGGGCCTGTGTGGCTGGTGACTTTAAGCTGAAGCCAATGCTCATTTACCATTCTGAAAATCCTAGGGCCCTTAAGAATTACCTACTCTTTCTGTAGATTGAAATAAAACATTAAAACCTGAATGACAACACATCTGTTTACAGCATGGTTTACCAAATATTTTAAGCCTCAGTTGAGACCTACTGCTCAAAATATTACTGCTTAAGGGCAATGCACCAGGTCTTCCAAGAGCTCTGATGAAGATGTATGAGGAGATTAATGTTTTTATATCTGCTAACACATACCCATTGTGCGGCCCATGGATCAAAGAGTAATGAAAATTTTCAAGTTTCATTAAGAGATATATTTTGTAAGTCTTTAGCTGCCATAGATGGGTGATTCCTCTGACGAATCAGGGTAAAGTAAATTGAAAATCTTCTGAAAAGGTTGAACAGTTTAGATGCCATTAAGAACATTCATGATTCATGGCAGGTCAAAATATCAATATTAACGGGAGTTTAGAAGAAGTTGATTCCAACCTTAATGAATGACTTTGAGGGGTTTGAAACTTCAGTGGATGAAATGACTGCAGATATGGTAGAAATAGGCAACTGGAATTATAAGTGGGGCCTGAAGATGCAACTAATTTGCAGCTATTGTATAAAAAAACGTGAAAGGATGAAGTGTTGCTTTTTATGGGTAACAAAGAAAGTGGTTTCTTGAGATTGAGTCTACTTTTGGTGAAGATGCTATGAATACTGTTGAAATGACAACAAAGTATTTATAATATTACATAAACGTATTTGGTAAAATAGCAGGAGGGTTTGAGAGAATTGACTCCAATTTGGAAAGAAGTTCTACTGCCAGGAAAATGTCATCAACATTGCATGCTGTAGAGAAATCATTCCTGAAAAGACAATCAATTGATCCAGTACACTTTATTGTTGTCTGTTTTTAAGAAATTGTCACAGCTAACAGTCAGCCACAACAGTGCTCATCAGTCAGCAGCCATCAATATCAAGGCAAGACTCTCCACCAGCAGAAAGATTGTGACTCACTGAAGGCTCAGATAGTCATTAGCATTTTAAAACAACAAAGTATTTTTAAATTCAGACATCATCCTATTGCACACTTAATAGACTACTTTTTTTAGACATCGTTCTATTGCACACTTAATATACTACAGTATAGTGCAAATGTAACTTTTATATACGCATTAGGAAAGCAAAAAAAGAAAAAAATAACTGTGTGGTTTGCTTTACTGAGATATTCACTTTACTTGGTGATCTGAAATCAAACCTGCAATGTCCCTCAGGTATGCCTGTATTGTCCACAAAAGTAAAATTGGCTCAGCTCATCTAGAACTCATATTTGTTATATGTTGTAGGAGTCTTTCCTAAATTTATATCTTTATTTTCGGAACTGTTAAGCACGTCCATATGAGAGACCACCTGAGCAGGCTTAGTGTGAGCAACAAGGCTGTCTGTTCACTAGGGTGCAAGTGGGCTGAGTCTGAGAAAGGAGTCAGGGAAGAGTGGTGGGATTATCATTGGTTCTTATAGGTTTGGGATAGGCGGTGGAGTTAGGAGCAGTTTTTTGCCTGCAGGGGGATGGATGTTACAAAGTACCTTCACAAGAGTTGGGGGGGTGTGTATTGTCCCAAGAGCGGAGAGGAATGTTACAAAGTACATTCTCAAGGGTGGGGGGGGGGTGTATTGTCACAAGGGCAGAGAGGAATGTTACAAAGTACATTCACAAGCAGGGGAATATCACAAAGTATATTATCACAAGGGCTGGGGAATGTCATGATGGCTTGACCATGGTGCAGCCAGCTCAGAGGACCTTAAAAGAATTATTTCTGAGAAAACAGGAAATAAACAGAGATATTTGCAAAACTATATACAAAGACATTTGTTGGTATGTGGTTTGTGATAGTGAAACATTAGAAGAAATCATGATTTCAAATGGTTAAAAACCATTAGTCAAGGATTTTGTCTTTGTCAACTGCTCTGTTTTCGGTACTAGAACAGTAACCAACACATAGGAAATGTGCAATAAATACTTGATAAATAAATGCATGTCGAATCTTTATTATGGACAACTGGTCAGTCATTAAAGATAATGCTTAAATGTTAAACCTAAAACCATAAAAACCCTAGAAGAAAACCCAGGCAATACCATTCAGGACATAGGCATGGGCAAGGACTTCATGTCTAAAACACCAAAAGCAATGGCAACAAAGCCAAAATTGACAAATGGGATCTAATTAAACTAAAGAGCTTCTGCACAGCAAAAGAAACTACCATCAGAGTGAACAGGCAACCTACAGAATGGGAGAAAATTTTTGCAGTCTACTCATCTGACCAAGAGGTAATATCCAGAATCTACAATGAACTCAAACAAATTTACAAGAAAAAAACAAACAACCCCATCAACAAGTGAGCGAAGGATATGAACAGACACTTCTCAAAAGAAGACATTTATGCAGCCAGAAGACACATGAAAAAATGCTCATCATCACTGGCCATCAGAGAAATGCAAATCAAAACCACAATGAGATACCATCTCTCACCAGTTAGAATGGAGATCATTAAAAAGTCAGGAAACAACAGGTGCTGGAGAGGATGTGGAGAAATAGGAACACTTTTACACTGTTGGTGGGACTGTAAACTAGTTCAACCATTGTGGAAGTCAGTGTGGCGATTCCTCAGGGATCTAGAACTAGAAATACCATTTGACCCAGCCATCCCATTACTGGCTATATACCCAAAGGATTATAAATCATGCTGCTATAAAGACACATGGACATGTATGTTTATTGCAGCACTATTCACAATAGCAGAGACTTAGAACCAAGCCAAATGTCCAACAACGATAGACTGGATTAAGAACATGTGGCAAATATACACCATGGAATACTATGCAGCCATAAAAATGATGAGTTCATGTGCTTTGTAAGGACATGGATGAAGCTGAAAACCGTCATTCTCAGCAAACTATTGCAAGGACAAAAAACCAAACGCTGCATGTTCTCACTCATAGGTGGGAATTGAACAATGAGAACACATGGACACAGGAAGGGGAATATCACACACCAGGGCCTGTTGTGGAGTGGGGGGAGGGGGGAGGGACAGCATTAGGAGATGTACCTAACGTTAAATGACGAGTTAATGGGTGCAGCAAACCAACATGGCACATGGATACATATGTAACAAACCTGCACATTGTGCACATGTACCCTAAAACTTAAAGTATAATAAAAAAAGATAATGCAATCCTAAAATGTTTGATATCATGAAAAAGAGGACTTATATTATCAAGGGATAAGGTAGGAGTGCTCTGCCTCTTCCTATGAGAAAAGAATAAACAAAATCAAGTATATTTATTTCGTGGAATAAAATTACAGGTGATCTTTTCCATTATCTTCTTTTTTGTCTTCTTTTCAAAAATTCCTAAAAGTGCATGTATTATTTTTAGCCAGAAATATACAGTATATTTTCTGATATTTTCTTCGATTTTTCTGATTCATCCTTTGGCACAGTAAGAAAGAAGAGAAAATAACTACTCCATGTTAAGTTTCTGCTGCGTAGTATAATTTTACATCTACAGAAATTTTCATAGAATCTTCCCAATTATATAGAGTAAGAAACATCCCAAACAGTTAAGTTACTTACCCAAGATCACACAGCTTATTACACAACAGGAATTTAAACATAATTCATTCTCATTCCAGAGCCTGTTTTCTGAAGCACTAATCTGCACTGATGCTGACTAACCTTTCTTGATTAAGCCAGCCCTCCCTGATTTTTCCCTTCGTTGAAGCTACATGTTGATTTGACCAGTACGTGAACTACTTGGTTATATTCTAATTGCTTTGCGTAATTTAGATTTGTGTTCTTAACTAAAGAGATTGTTTAAGCAAAAGCAATATTTTATATTCCTTCATATTTTTCTAACATCTATCACACCTATAAATACCGTGTAATTATTATTTTTAATGAATCTATATAAGCAAGAAAAATTAAAAATGTGAATAGATGTAATTTTTTTGCTTTATATAGGCCAGCTATTGCCAATATTCCTATGAACTTCAAATATACTATCCTGTGGGTTTTAAATTTTATTCTTATCATTTTACATTCATTGAAGGCCTCAAAAGTTCAGTTCTTCATGTTATATAGAAACATAAAATCTGTACTGCTTAGTTTACCTTCCAAGGCATTCTTTTTTTTTTTTTAACTTTTTTTTTTTTTTTTTTTTTGAGATGAAGTCTTCCTCTGTCACCCAGGCTGGAGTGCAGTAGCATGATCTCGACTCACTGCAGCCTCTGCCTCGGGTTCCAGCGATTCTCCTGCCTCAGCCTCCTCGGTAGCTGGGATTGCATGCACATGCCACCACGCCTGGCTAAGTTTTGTATTTTTAGTAGAGAGGGGGTTTTACCATGTTGGCCAGGCTGGTCTCGAACTCTTGACCTCAGTTGATCAGCCCACCTCAACCTCCCAAAGTACTGGGATTACAGGTGTGAGCCGCCATGCCTGGCTGACATTCTTTTTTTTTTTTTTTTTTATTATACTTTAGGTTTTAGGGTACATGTGCACAATGTGCAGGTTTGTTACATATGTATCCATGTGCCATGTTGTTTTGCTGCACCCATTAACTCGTCATTTAGCATTAGGTATATCTCCTAATGCTGTCCCTCCCCCCTCGCCCCACCCCACATTCTTTAACTGTAGCCTGGTCATTCGAATCCTACTTTCTATTTCTCCTTTTACCTACCTCACTCAGGTTCATATGAACTACTATTTCCTGAGTGCTCCAAGATTCCTTCCTCTATACTATTGCTCATGCTGTTTTGTTAGCCTGAAACAGTCCTGCAAATAATCTCTAAATGTTCGTATCTTATGTATCTTTTAAGGCCTGTGACTTATTCCATCTCTTCCTTGAAGCTTTAGAGAAAGCTTTACTCACAGTAATCTTTCCTTTTTCTGAATTCTGATATCACTTACCTGTCATTTCACTTTATGTGTGTGTATATCTGTATATCCTATACATATACTATATATGCAGTATACATACATTGTGTATATGGTACATATATATAGTGTGTGTGTGTGTGTGTGTGTATATGCACATGTGTATGTGTATAGTGGTAAAAAATACAACATGAAACCACATGAAATTTTGTTGAGGACAAAATTTTATCCTCAACAAAGTTTTAAGTGTGAAGTACAATATTGTTAAGTATATTCACGTTGTTTTAAAGCACATCTCTAGAACATTTTTACCTTTCATGACTGGAACTCTATATTCATTGGAACAGCAACCCCCTGTTTCCCTCCCCTTTCAAACTCTGGCAGCCATCATCCTACTTTCTGCTTCTTTGAGTTTGACTTGTTAAGATATCTTATATAGTGGAGTTATACAGTATTTGTCCTTCTGTGACTGTTATTTCACTTAGCATGATGTCCTCGAGGTTCATCCGTGTTGTAGTATATAACAGAATTTCCTTCATTTTTAAGCTAAGTAATAGTCCATTGAATGTATATCCCATATTTCCTTTACTCATTCATCTGTCAATGGACATTTATATTGTTTCTACTTTTGGCTATTGTGAAAATTGCTTCAGTGAACATCGGAGTACAAATATCTCTTCCAGATCCTGATTTGAATTTCTTGGGATAAATACTCAGATATGGGATTGCCGGATCAAATGGTAGTTCTATCTTTCGTTTACTGAGGAAACTTTATACTCTCTTCCCTAGTGGCTGATGCATTTTCTATTCCCACCAATAATATACAAGGGTTTCCTTTTCTCCACATCCTTGCCAACACTTGTTATTTTCTGTTTTTTGGATAATGACCATCTTGACAGGTGTGATGAAGTATTTCATTGTGGTTTTGATTTACTTTTCTCTGATGGTCAGTAATGTTGATCATCTTTTCATATGGCTGTTAACCATGTCTATGTCTTCTTTGCGGAAAAGTCTATTCGAGTCCTTTGCTCGTTTTTAAAAATCCGGTCTTTCTTTTGGCTACTGAGTTGTGGGAGTTCCCTATATTTTGGATATTAATTTTTTAATAGACATATAGCTTGTAGTTTTTTTCCATTCTATAGCTTGCCTTTTCACTGTATTGATTATTTCCCATGCTGTGTAGAACCTTTTTAATTTGGTACAGTCCCACTTGTCTATTTTTGCTTTTGTTTCCCTTGCTTTTAGAGTCACATCTAAGAAATTATTGCCAAGGTCAATATTATGAAGCTTGTTTCATGTTTATTTTCTAGGAGTTTTATGATTTCAGGTCTTACATTTGATTCTAATCCATTCTGAGTTGCTCATTGTGTGTGTGTGTGTGCAAAATACTGGTCCAGTTTCATTATTTTGCATGTAGATATCCAGCTTTCCCAAAACCATTTATTTAAGAGACTGTCCTTTCCCATTGTGGAGTTTTTGCACCTTCTCCATTGTATAATCTTGACACCCTTGTCATAGATCATTTGACTGTCTATGCCTGGGCTTATTACCAGCCTCTGTATTCTGTTTCATTGGCCTGTATATCTGTCTTTAAGCTAGTATGGCTCTTATAATTTTTAACTTTGTATTAAAATTAGGTAATAAAAGACTCAGCATGCCTGATATTTCCCCCTACTAAATAGTACATTTTAAAAGATTGCCACATTCACATATACACCATGGAATACTATGCAGCCATAAAAAAGATGAGTTCATGTCCTTTGCAGGGACATGGATGAAGCTGGAAACCATCATCCTGAGCAAACTATCGCAAGGACAGAAAACCAAACATCGCATGTTCTCACTCAGAGGTGGGAGTTGAACAACGAGAACACATGGATACAGGGCGGGGAACATCACACACCAGGGCCTGTCAGGGGGTGGGGGACTTGGGGAGGGATAGCATCAGGAGAAATACCTAGTGGAAATGACGAGCTGATGGGTGCAGCAAACCAACATGGCACATGTATACCTGTGTAACCTGCACGTTGTGCACATGTACCCTAGAACTTCAAGTATAATTTGAAAAAAGATTGCCACATTATAATTATTATATCCCTCCTACTAATTTTCATAATTGTGAGTGCTCAACAGATTTTCTGAATAAAAAATTTTATTTTTTTTACTTCTATTATTATGGCTTATAAAAACAGGTTTTTAACAATCACAAAATTAGCATTATTTTTCCCTTCTCCACCCACCCTTTTTCTTTACAGCTATACTCATGGCTATACCCTGGATTACTTCCTGTTTCTCTTTTAGCTTAATAAGGCCACTTTCAATAAATAATCTTTTAAAAATTAATTCAAGTATCATGACCATCAAAAATTTTAAAAATGTTTAGGAAATATTGACAATTTTATTACATGTTTGTATTATGAAAAATAAGTATGATCAATAAAGAAAATACAAGTTTTTTTAAAAAAATCAGAGTATTGAATTTACTGTTGGTACCTAAAAGATATGCTGAATAGCTCAGCAGCATTTATTTCCAAAGAAGTAAAATAAAAAGGAAAAGGAAGAGCAAGAAAGTGAGAGAGAAAAAGAAGTGTAGAGTTGACTTTACATTGCAGAAATATTTTGTTTCATATTTACCCCATATTGCTGGGAATTGTTTTTTATATTATACACACACACACACACACACACACACACACAAACACACACAAATGTATATATATTATATAATGTTTTAGTATCTATAGATGTAATATGTAATATATACATTTACTATATATAATGTTTTTACTACCAGATTCTTCACAATTTATTAATGGTGATTGTAAATAGTGACTGAATCTAGAATAATGCCTTGCGGCATGCCTTATTCATGTAATTCTCTACCTCGAGGTACTGTTGTATTATCATTTTTGCCTTTCACCTTTTATACTATTTTCTGTCTGAAGTTTCATATACTAGACTAGGTTATTAAAGATTAATTTTATAAGTAACATTTTGAAAAATATGTTAAACACCTTTTAAAGTATATATAACATTATGAATCAAGAATTTGGTAAGATCATTCTATTGCCACCCAAATTAAAAATCAAAATTCTGCAGTTGGGATCATGGAGAAATATACTTCTCTCATGAGAAATATGTATTCATATTTTTTCATGTTTTGTAGTCACAGTTTGTAGAACCCTGAAGGCTAGGAAATCGGAAATAAATTCAAGACCCTGGATTTTCTTGTGTCTGGAAGAGTGAAGTGTCTTAGATCCAACTGTGTACCTGAAAACATCTTATTTTACATTTTAAAATATTTGAATTTTACTTTAATTTTCCTTTCTCATTTATCTCATTTATATTTTAGCATATGTAATTCTTGCTGCTTGAATTACCATTTCCCTTCTATCTCATTGCAAGAATCAAAACCCTCTAATAAAGAAAGTTAATTTTCTGAGTTTAGCTCTCATGGAACACAGGAAAAATCTGACATGGTTGACAAGGAAGACTTTGAAAAGGGCAACGATTAGTGGATTTCAGGGACAAGGTTTCCTCAAAATTTATTCCCATCCTTCACTATTCAGTTGATTCAGCTGCTAACATTGCTTCCATATCTCTGTTTAACTTATTGAGAAATGGCAGAGAGAAGATAATTTTCCTATCTTGAATCAGACATTCTTTTTCATTCAATTGCCTATGAACAGGAAGGCATAGTCTCATCCATTAAGCTGGGGGAAAATAAGGGGTAACTTTAGTAAATGTATAAAACTGTTATGTCCTTAAAGACCTGTCTAACATGGTGCTTCTCTGACCCCTGGTATATCTATTTGCCACTGGTTACTTATTCCTTAGGTTCCTAAGATTTCAGCACAGATTTCTGCCTGTAACACTTTATCATTGCTTTATCTGACTCATTGGCATGTGGGATCCTTCACAGTAGGAGCATATTTTATTCGTATTTACTCTCCTAATGCCTATCAAAGTGTTTGGCATATAGCAATTGAGAAGTAAAATATGTAATGAATGGATCAGTATAGCTAGAAGATAGTAAATGCCCATTGCCCAGTGAACTAACGTTGGACTGCACATGTATTCCATTATAGCTGAACATACTCTGTGAGTGACATAACTTCTTTTAAAGGAAAAAGTGGAAGCAGTGTGCACTTATTTTATAGTTGCCTTCATAACTATAACCTCCATAGATCAGGTTGATATAATACCTGGCCTTCTGGCAGGTATGTGTTTTATTTTTAGAATTTAGGAAGAATCTGATTTTTGCCATCAAATATAGTTTTTACAGCAGAATTGTGTTTGTGTATGTGTGTGTTTTACCTCCTTCTAAAGAACTATTGATTTTTTTCTGCTCTTTTGTAACCAACAATTCTCAGATCAAACAAGTAGAGTTTATTTCTAGGTTTAGAAATAGATATCTCAATTCCAATGGAAATATTAAAGCATTCAGATTCTACTATCTAGTAGATACTATTTTTTAAAGCCATACTTTTTGTTGAAAATGAGTTATCAAGTTAGTTGTAGAGCTATTTATATTTGTGTTGTGTATATATAAATGTGTGTGTATATATTTAAGACATTCATGATATGCGTATATATTTAAGATATAGACCCATATTTATATTTAAGAGGAATTAGCCTATATATATTAAAGTCAGCGTATCATTGTTTTAGAGTAGTTTTTCTAGATTTAAGTCCCCAATATTTAATAAATAAGAGCATTTTTAATTTTTAGAGTAATTTGTTAATTTACGACAAATGTTTCTTAGTTTTTTTTTACTAAAGACTTTGCAATCTAGTTTAATCTCTAAAAGAGGCCAACGACCAAACATATTCATTTTTTATCTCAAGAATGTAGCTGTGTGCTTGATATCCATTAAACTTTTAAATATGTATTGAATTTGAATGAATAAGTTGCCATTATATGAAAATGACCTATTATCAAAACATAACAGAGCAGATAAAGTGATGATATTTTGATTGGCAGAGAGCAATTTGTAATTAATTGAAATGATCGGGGAAAAGGTAGTTATATTAGATTTACATTTAAACTGCTAATGTGAGTAGGCAAAGGAAGAGAAGATTCTTAAAATGAGAGTTTGCTTTTAGGGGCTGTGGACAATGGGAATTTGATACAGTCAGCATATAATTTTGTTCAGATTAAGGTCTTAAAAACCATTTTTTGTTTCCTTTGTCTACTATGTAACTGCTTACATGGAAAACCCTCCCACCATCTGGGTCTATTATTCTCTCAAAAAGCATCTTTGACATATATACTAATCTAATATAAAGAGTATAGCTAGATGTAATTTAGTTTTCACGTAATTTCTTAACTTCTCTTGGTGTCACTATTTTTTTGTAAACAAACACTTACATAGTCTTTACAATGTGGCAACCACTATTCTAGGTTCTTAATACATATTTCAATCCCATAACAATTCTTTGAGGTAGGTACTATCATCATTCTTATTTTACGACAAGAATCCAAAGCATCCCGGAGAGTTTCAGTGCATACGTTAGAAATTGGCTAGGAAGTGGTAGGGCCAGAATTTGAAGCCAGCTGATGTGGACCAGTAGTCTAGGCTCTTAACCACTAGCCTTTCTGCATTTGGGATATGCAAAAACACATTTTCCAGAGGTCATTCTTCAGAATACTATATCATGAGACACTGTGAAAAAAACCTCTACATCTAAACTGGTTTGGCAACTGTCTTAGACTGTATACACTTTATATGAGTTTCCTATTGCTACCATAACAAACCGCCACCAATTAAGTGAATTAAAACAGTACAAATCTGTCTTCTTACAGTTTGAGAGATCAGAAGTCCTAAAATCAAGGTTTGGGCAGGGCTGCATTCATTCCAGTGGTTGTAGGGAGCAATGTATTTCCTTGTCTTTTTCTAGCTTCTAGAGGCCTCCTGCATTCCATCATTCCTGGACTCTTCCTCTATCTTCAAAGTCAGCAGTTTAACATCTGGGAACACCCAAATAATCCACAATAAATGTCTTCCCATCTCAAATTCCCTAACTTAACCATATCTGCAAAGTTTCTTTTGCTATGTAAGGTAACATATTCACAGATTCAAGAGATTAGGATACAGGCATAATCAGAGGCCATTATTTTTTCTACCACACGCTTGTTGTGCAATCACAGTTTATTGAAAGATATGAGAATTTATTCAGTACTGAAGCTTTTGCCTCTCTAAAGTTCTCATGCAGGTTGTATCATCATTTATAGTACCACAGAATAGAAAAGCACTGCTAATTAAATTATGATACAACTTTTTGCAACTAATTTTATTGTATATGTATCAAAAGTTTACTTTAGACTTAGACATATATTTTATTCATATATTGCTCTAGTAAAGTTTCTTAAAATTAAATAAGATAAATAGGTTAAGGTATTCTTAAAACTTTGCATTCAGAATCTCTCTCTTCTAAATCACATCTAACCCATTATTATTGATATTTGTGGGTTTTTTTCCTCACAATATTGTCATCTGTGCAGTCTACAGTGTTGGTGACATAGCATTGGAAAAAACAAACAAAAGTAAAACAAACAAGCAACAAAAGAAAACAGTAAAATAACTAAAACCTGCACTCTTAAATTGACTTCAATGTTTTGTAGAAAACATTGTAGAAAAAGAGTTAGCCTACTTTTGTCTAGTATTTTGGGAAAGTTGTAAATAACCTCTGATTCATCACTTGTCTCACCCTGTCCCATAATTGTTTGATTTATAGAAGTTAAAAAATATTTACTGTTGATTATAGTATTTTATTCCAAGATACTGAAGTCCATTTTGCAAGTTTTGATAGCAATGCTTTTTTGATTCAGGTATACAAACAGAATGACATAATTTACCATTTGGCTGATTGCAGTTGCAAAGTTTCAGATATTTTTTTAAAAATTTAAGCCCTAAAATTGACAAAATATGACAGTATTTCACTTTAAATAATTTTTTTGGATAGTGGGAAAGTAAAAGTACCGAAATAATATTTTTGGACTGTCAGAGAGTGTATTGAGTCAGCTGTGATTTGAGGTCCTAAATTTAATGTGAGATTACCTAATGATGATGTATTTCTTTCTCTGGAAACATGAAGATATTCAAGTACAAGTGCAGAAATTAGGAGGTTAGCTGGACTTCCCTTGGATTGGGGCAATGCAAGATTAATATTGTGGAGAAAGGAAGGGGAGCACTAGTTAAGGGGATTTTCAGAGGAATGATGATGATGATGACCCACATGATATCAGCAGGATTAGTAAATAAAGAGGACATGGGTGGATAATTGCTTTGAAAAAGAAGTGGAATCTGTATTTGTGGGGGGCTTGTCTAAATTTGTCAAATAAATGTAGAAATGGAAAGACAGTATCTGTAGTGGCTGAGAACAGGTTCTGGAATCAGATCGTCTTGGTTTGAATTGAGACTGCTACTTATGTGCACGTGCTAGCAAAGTTAATTCAGCGCTTCTGTGATATGAAATAATGGGATAAAATAGTTAACAGGATAAAGATAGTTCCTGTTTTATAGCCTTAAAAGTGTTGTATAAATTAATATGTATATACAGCACTGAATTCAGTGTGTGACACATAGTAACTACTCGATACATAAGTAATTAATTTTTTATTAATAATATCAAGTATTTGGTAACATTTTATTAATAAGAGAATTTTTTCCTGAGGAGGTGAGTTAGAATGTTAGGAAATCATAGTTTGAAAGAAAGTTGCCTGAAATAAAAGATGTGAAGATAGAAGTTGATGGCTGAGGTAATATAAAGACAAAGATGACTAGAGGTGAAGTAATCAAGGAACCAAGGACAAGGTTGTTAGAAAGATTGTGTTGCTCAGAAAGTCACCACTTATCAGCTTCCACTATACTTTGAAAGTTTGTCCCCTCCAAATCCCATGTTGAAATTTGAATTGAAATGGAGCAAAAGTCACTCTTGTTATGCCATAGCAAAGAACTTGGTTGCATTATATCCATGCCTTAAGGCTCTTTGGAAGGATGAACTTAAGAGTGATGACCTAGAGTATCCAGTGGAATAAAATTTCTAAGAAGCAAAGCATTCAAGAAATGGCATGATTACACTTATCAGCTTATGTTCAGATATAGCAGGAAATGAATGATATAAAAGTGGAATTTATAATTTAAAAAGAAATAGAGCATAAAACTTTGGAAAATTCGCAGCATGGCCATGTGGTAGAAAAGGGAAGAGCATTTTCAAGACAGAAATCCAAGGATGCTGCAGAGCAACCACTTGCTGAAAGGATGAGTGTGAATGAAAGGGAGCCAGGTGCTGATAGTATAAACAATTGGAAAAAGGCCCCAAGGCATTCCAAAAATCTTCGAGGCTGCCTCTCTCGTCACAGCCCCGGAGACCTTGCAGGACAGGCCTGGGACACCACTACCCTGCACCTGCACTGCCTTGGGATGCTTCCCACATCCCAGATTTTCTGGCTCCAGGCTTGACTCAAAGGGTCCCAGGTACTGCTCAAGCTGCTACTCCAAAGGGTGCAAGCTATAAGCCTTAGAAGCTTCCATGTGTTGTTAAGTCTGCAGGTGCCCAGAATGTATAAGTGGCAGAGGCTTGGCGGCTTCCACCTAGATTTTAGAGGATATATCAGAAGGCCTGGGTTCCAAGCAAATATCTGCCACTGATGAGAGCTACCACAGAGAGCATCTATTAGGGTAGTGCCTAGTGGGGCTGTGGGAATAGAGCTGCTGTAGGAGCCCCAGAGTTACAGATCCAACAGAAGTATACCAACTCAACCTGGAAAGACCTGGAATAGCTACAGACACCAGAATCCAACAAGTAAGAGCAGATATGTGGGCTGCATCTAGCCAAGCCATGGGGGCAAGGCTGCCGAGTGCTTTGGGAACCCACCCCTCACATCAGCGTGCCCAGGATGTTAAACATGGAGTGAACGGGGGATTATTTTGGAACTTAAGATTTATTGTCTGCATTAAATGAAGCTGAAATAGAGAAAAAAACAAAAAAATACAAAACATAAATGAAACAAAAGCTGGTTCTTTGAGAAGATAAATAAAATGGATAGACCATTAGCAAGATTAACCAAGAAAAAAGGACAAAAATCCAAATAAGCTCAATTACAAACAAAATAGGAGATATTACTACTGACACCACAGAAATTCAAGAGATCATTCAAGGCTACTATGAACACCTTTACGCACATAAAGTAGAAAACCTAGAGGAGATGGGTAAATTCCTGGAAAGATACAACCTTCCTATCTTAAATCCAGAAGAATTAGATACCCTGAACAGACCAATAACAAGCAGCAAGATTGAAATGGTAATAAAACAAAAAAAAGTTACCAACAAAAAAAAGTCCAGGACCAGAGAGATTCACAGCTGAATTCTATCAGACATTCAAAGAAGAATTGGTACCAATCCTATTGACATTATTCCACAAGATAAAGAGGGAATCCTTTCTAAATCATTCTGTGAAGCCAGTATCACCCTAATACCAAAACCAGGAAAGGGCATAACCAAAAAAGAACACTACAGACCAATATCCCTGATTAACATAGATGCAAAAATCCTTAACAAAATACTAGCTAACCAAATCCAACCACATATCAAAAAGATAATCTACCATGATCAAGTGGGTTTCATATAAGGAATGCAGGGATGGTTTAGCATATGCAAGTCAATAAATGTGATATGCCTCATAAACAGAATTAAAAATAAAAACCACATGATTATCTCAACTGATGCACAAAAAGCAATCAACAAAATCCAGCATCGCTTTGTGATTAAAACTCTCAACAAAATTGGTGTACAAGGGAAATACCTCAATTGAATAAAAGCTATCAATGACAAACCCACAGGCAATGTAAAACTGAATGGGGAAAAGTTGAAAGCATTTCCTCTGAGAACCAGAACAAGACAAGGATGCCCACTCTCACCACTTCTATTCAACTCTATTACTGGAAGTCCTAGCCAGAGCAATCAGACAAGATAAAGAAATAAAGGGCTTCTAAATTGGTAAAGAGGAAGTCAAACTGTGACTGTTTGCTGAGGATATGGTTGGATACCTACAAAACCCTAAAGAGTCCTCAGAAAAGCTCCTAGAACTGATCAAAGAATTCAGCAAAGTTTCAGGATACAAAATTAATGTATACAAATCAGTAGCTCTGTATACAG
Source organism: Nomascus leucogenys (assembly GCF_006542625.1). NCBI lineage: Eukaryota > Metazoa > Chordata > Mammalia > Primates > Hylobatidae > Nomascus > Nomascus leucogenys. The sequence continues at coordinate 36,940,236 of NC_044389.1, forward strand.
TAATAGTGACCAAGCTGAGAATCAAATCACGAACTCAACTCCTTTTACAACAGCAAAAAACAAAAACAAAAAACAAACAAACAAACAAAAACTTAGGAACATACATAACCAAGGAGGTAAAAGACTTCTACAAGGAAAACTACAAAACACTGCTGAAAGAAATCATAGGTGACACGAACAAATGGAAACACATCCCCAAGCTCATGGATGGGTAGAATCAATACTGTGAAAATGACCATACTGCCAAAAGTAATCTACAAATTCACTGCTATTCCCATCAAAATACCACCATCATTCTTCACAGAACTAGAAAAAAAAAATCCTTAAATTCATATGGAACCAAAAAAGAGCCTGCATAGCCACAGCAAGACTAAGCTAAAGGAACAAATCTGGAGGCATCACATTACCTGACTTCAAACTATACTATAAGGCCATAGCACTAAATCAGCATGGTACTGATATAAAAGTAGGCACACAGACCAATGGAACAGAAGAGAGAACCCAGAAATAAACCCAAATACTTACAGCCACTGATCTTCAACAAACAGTCAAAAACATAAAGTGGGGAAAGGACACCCTATTCAACAAACGCTGCTCAGATAATTGGGAAGCCACATGAAGGAGAATAAAACTGGATCCTCATCTCTCATTTTATACAAAAATCAACTCAAGACAGATCAAGGACTTATATCTATAACCTGAAACTATAAAAATTCTAGAAGATAACATTGGAAAAAACCTTCTAGTCTTTGGCTTAGGCAAGGATTTCATGTCTAAGAACCCAACAAAATGCAATAAAAACAAAAATAAGTAGGACTTTATTAAACTAAGAGCTTTCACATGGCAAAAGGAACAGTCCGCAGAGTAAACAGACAACCCACCGAGTGGGAGAAAATCTTCACGATCTATACATCTGACAAAGGACTAATATCCAGAATCTCTAACAAACTCAAACAAATTAGCAAGAAAAAAAATAAATAATCCTGTCAAAAAGTGGGCTAAGAATATGAATAGACAGTTCTCAAAAGAAGATATACAAATGGCCAAAAAATACTCACTGTCACTACTGATCAGGGAAATGCAAATCATAACCACGATGCGATGCAACCTGACTCCTGCAAGAATGGCCATAATCAAAAAATCAAAAAATAATAGATGTTGTTGTGGAGGTAGTGAAAAGGGAACACTTCTACACTGCAGACGGGAATGCAAATAAGTACAACCACTATGGAAAATGGTGTGGAATTTCCATAAAGAACTAAAAGTAGAACTCCCATTTGATTGAGGAATCCCACTACTGTGTATCTATCCATGGGCAAAGAAGTCATTACACGAAAAAGATACTTGCACACTCGTGTTTACGGCAGCCAGTTCACAATTGCAAAAATGTGGAATCAGCCCAAATGCCCATAAATCAATGAGTGGGTAAGGAAACTGTGGCATATATATATATGATGAAATACTACTCAGCCATTAAAAACATGAATTAATGGCATTTGCAGCAACCTGGATGGGATTGGAGACTATTATTCTAAGTGAAATAACTCGGGAATGGAAAACCAAACATCGTATGCTCTCACTCGTAAGTGGGAGCTAAGTTATGAGGATGGAAAGGCACAATAATGACACAATGGACTTTGGGGACTCAGGGGGAAAGGTTGGGAAGGGAGTGAGGGATAAAAGACCACACACTGGGTTCAGTATATACTGCTCGGGAAATGGGGTCACCAAAATCTCACAAATCACCACTAAAGAACTTATGTAACCAAATACCACCTGTTCCCCAAAAACCTATGGGAATAAAAAATAAATAATAAAAAACAAATAAAAAAGACATTTAATGTCTCTTTTGCTGGGTTTCAGACTTGCATAGGGTCTGTTACCCCTTTTATGACTGATTTCTCCCTTTTGGAATGGGAATGTTTACTTTGGAATGGTACAACCATTGTATCTTGGAAGTAAATCGCTTGTTTTTGATTTTACAGTCTCATAGCTGGCAGAAACTTGCTTTAAGTCTCATATGAAACTTTAAACTTTGAATTTTTGAGTTGATGCTAAAACAAGTTAAGACTTTTGGGGACTTTTAGGAAGGGATTTTATTTTGCAGTGTCAGAAAAACATGAGATCTGGGGTGCCAGGAGTGAAATGCTGCAGTTTGGATGTTTGTCCCTTCTAAATCTCATGTTGATGATCCACAGTGTTGGAGGTTAGGCATAATGCAAGGTGTTTGTTGGAGTGAATCCCTCATAAATAGATTAATGTTTTCTTTTTTTTTTTTTTGAGACGGAGTCTCGCTCTGTCGCCCAGGCTGGAGTGCAGTGGCGCCATCTCGGCTCACTGCAAGCTCTGCCTCCCGGGTTCACGCCATTCTCCCGCCTCAGCCTTCTGAGTAGCTGGGACTACAGGCGCCCGCCACCGCGCCTGGCTAATTTTTTGTATTTTTAGTAGAGACGGGGTTTCACCGTGTTAGCCAGGGTGGTCTCGATCTCCTGACCTCGTGATCCGCCCCCCTTGGCCTCCCAAAGTGCTGGGATTACAGGCGTGAGCCACCGCGCCAGGCCTAGATTAATGTTTTCACTGAGTGTGAAGCTGAGTGACTTCTTGCTCTATTAGTTCCCGTGAGAGCTGGTTGTTAGGAGCCTGATACCTCCTCCATCTCTCTCTTGCTTTCTCTCTCACCACGTTATCTCTGCACATACCGGCTTCCCTTTGCCTTCTGCCATGAGCGGAAGCAGCCTGAAGCTTTCACCAGATGCCCAGTCTTGAACGTTTTTAGATATCAGAATTGTGAACCAAACAAACCTTTTTTCCTTATAAATTACCCAGCCTCAGGTATTCCTTTGTAGTAACACAAATGAAGTAAGACAGCTTGTCTTTTTCCAAATGAAAAATTTTTCCAAATGAAAAAGACAATTGTCTTTTTAGAACAAGGCAGAAGTAACATGTTATTAGTAACAAGTCTAGATTTCACTTTGCGTGTTCTGCTTCCTTTGCCTTTGCCATGATTATGAGAAGAGCTTCCTCTGGGTAGTATTGCCCATTTACACTGAACCCCCGAGGGAATATGTATGGCACAGAATCGCCCAGCCAACTTCAGACCTGTATGAGGAAGAACTTCCTCAGCTGTCAAAGCCTGAAGCAGGGCCCCCTTGGCTGATTGACCTGTACAGCTATGAAAATCACTGAATATTTTGGCATGCCACTGAGATTGTTTCCTTGCTTTTTTTTTTATCAATAGCTAATTGATACAATAATGTCATAATTCTCAAGATACTCTTATGTTTTCTTAAAGACAATTCTTAACTTTAGTGAACGTTTTTCTCCAAAGTCCTTGTTATTTTATAAGGTTCTAAGTGAGTTCACCTAGAATTTCAATTTTTTAAATGAGTCCTAAGAAAAAGGAATGCTGAAATATGGATTAGGTTTGGGTATAGAAAGGCTAGTAATATTCTATATAACTGTTATTGTCCTAAATATAACATCTGCTTTGATATTTCAAGTTTTTCTATTACAAAGAATAATGATACTTTCTAATAAGAATTATTTTATAAATATATAATTTATATTTTATATGAGGATACAGTTTATGATGTATTTTAATAAAGCTAAAATTTAAAATCAATGGGTAATTTTTTAAGGCAAGAGTGTCACATGACAATTTCCTTTTAATAAAATAAGAGCTAATACAGTTCTTAATAAGAGATAATATTTTTGAAATTTTTCTTCCACATATTGTGTAATATGACTTCCATTCTCAGTCTTACTTAAGTCTTACAATAAGTTTAAATAGAAGTTAGGTATATTTATTCATATACATTTTACAGATGAAAAAATTTACATTTAGAATGGTTATGTCAGTTGCTCAGTTTCATAGCAAAGTGAGGCAAAGAGATATTTGAATTATCTTAACTATTCTTTAGCACTGCAGCAAATTGTTAAAGGGCTCAGACTCTAGAACCAAACTATGTCCTTTTGACTGCAGTCTCCACTGTTATCCCCTCTCACTGTGTACATCTTTTTCTCCTGCTATAAAATGGGAATACAGTAAGTTTTACTTATTGTATTACTTATAGGATTGTTGTGATAGTTAAAGGTCCTTTCAGCACATAGAACAGAGCTCAGTAGGTAGAAAGCATGCAATAGACATAACCCACTATCATCATCATTGTCATCATGGTCATCATCATCATCCGTGCTACTTAATGAAATTTAGTACTTCCATGAATGCCCTAACATTAAAGTGGGAAGGCATTTGTAATAGAACAACAACGTTGGTTAGCAATAAAGACCATCTGCTATTGTCTTTCTCACACTAGTCTGAAATTTCATTTTACAAATAACTGGCAGCAAGAGATTGTAAACTCTGTCTTCCAGCAAATGTAGTACTTCTAGTTAAATTGTTTAGAAAGTCTATTTTTGTGATCTTCTCTCTGTAATGCTGATTTAATCGTCTTTGGCGTATAGTGTCCTATTGACAGGTTTCCCATGTGTACTTGTAAGTGGAAGGTTATATGCTAATGAATGTTCATTGTGTAATGGGAGCATGGGGATATTTATTTCTTAGCAGAGCTTGTTACTTAGATTGTTAGCTCCTGTTTATATTAAGTTGTTGCACATCTCACCTGATCATATAAAGACTGAGTTGAACATACGCAATCTCTCATTTATGCTACTGCAAGAGATCTGTGTGCTTAATTCATTTTCCATTCTAGTGCGGATCTTTCACCTCCTGCTATTCCTCTGAATTCCATCTCATGGTTAAGTGGAGCCTTGCCATTCACAAAGCTAACATTTGTGACTTTGACAATTCACAGGAAACCTAAAAAGTTCACAAATTGCAGTACTTGTGTGTTGAGTCATATGTTTGAATCATGCGTCCTTGAGGCCAGTGTGAGGGGGAAAAACATGTGAGGCTTTGAATGAGCCTCTTCAATCAGTCTGTGACTCAAGATCAATGTGGTTCTGTTTTTTTTTTTTTTTTTCAGCTTGTTATCAGGTATGCAGAAACCCTCATTAGAGGTCTGAGGGAGTTATTTAAATGCATCATTACATTCAACAGACTTATGTGAAAACCTGTATGATACAGTGACATTTACACATATGGCAATTTGCAAAGGTCTTTTTACATATCGCTTGTGAATGTTCTAAGTCTGTGGCATATGTTAGATTAAACAGGCTATGGTTTGGGTTCCCCATACTGGGGATGATCTCAAAGGGTGCTAGTTTGATAAAAAGGTTCTGGGAAACCAGTGGTGTAGCAAACTCAGAATTATTTTTCTCCCCAAATACTAAAAATGAAGATCAGATTGTTAGCTCAGTTCAACTGTATTTATGTAGCTCTTTAAAGAAATATGAAAGGAGTTTTCCAACTTGAAATGTCAGAAATTAAGGGCTGAAGACGAAGAAACAATTTTGTGCATGAGCCAATTTGAATTAGATTTGTATAATGAGCAGAAGAAAACTTTCATAAGCCCCTCCTCCGTGCCAGGCATTGTGCTTGATGCCATTACGTATTTTACTACATTCTTTTTTTTCCCTCAGAAATAATCATTTTGTTTTATTTTATTGTGGTAGAAACACTTACTATGAGATCTACCTTCAACAGATTTTTACTGTATAGTCCCGGACTGTTAATATAGGCACAATATTGTATAGCACATCTCGAGAATGTATACATTTTGCGTAACTGAAACTTTATACCCTTTGAATGCCAACTCTCCGTTTCTTAAGACCATCTTAAAGAAAGGTTAAAACAGATTTGGGGGAGGTTAGGAGGGAACATATGCACAATTAATTAAGCAAGACAAGTTAGCACTTCCTGGGACCCCCAGATCTCAAGGTAGAATTTTAATTAGTTAAGGTCTAATTTATTGAGATCTCATTCTAAGCCTAAAACCAAATTATTGGTGTACTTAACCTTCGGTTCTGTCTGTTTCTACCTCAAAATCTACCAGAGCCTTGGGTCTCAACATTTAAATGTGGTAAAAAGTTGTATATACAATGATAGATTAAATTAATTTAAAACATTATTCACTTTCTTTTCCCACTTCCATGGGTGTAGCGTAATTCACCTACCTTGATTCTGAGTACAGCCAAATAACTTGTTTGGCCAGTGGGGTTTTGGCAGATTTGACACAAGCATGGCCCCTGAATATAATTAGACACACTCTCTTGAACTTCTTGCTGTGAGAAGAACAAGACAGGCCTTACCTGCTGGTCCAGGAAGTGGATTCCATGGAACAGAGCTGACTCATCACGGCCCAGTCTAGACCATCATCTAGGACACCCCCAGGTGTGAGAGCTGCCCCAGGTGAAATTGGCAGGACCTCTGAGCCCAGCCGGCAACAGCATCAGCCTACTTATAGATTTGTGAGAATAAATTTTAGCCACTCTATTTAGAGGTTTGCAATAGAGCAATTTTGTGGCAGTAGTTAATGTATACATACACTCTTAAGAAGCAAATGAAAATACAAGTTATAGAGAAACTGTTTACCTAGCACCCCATTCCTCCTTTTAAACTTTTTGTTATGGACTGAATTGTGTCCCTCCCAAAAATCATTTGTTAAAACCCTAATCTCCAATGTGATTGTCTTTGGAGATAAGGCCTTTAGGGAGTTAAATGAGGTCATAAGGGTAGGATCCTAATCTGATAGGAGTAGTGTCTTTTTAAGAGGAAGAGGCACCACAGAATTCCCTCTTTCTATGAACACAGAGAAAAGACGTGACAATATAGAGAGAAAGCAGCCATCTACACACCAGGAAGAGAGGCTTTACCAGAAACCATCCCCGACTGCATCTGGTTTTACACGTCTACCCTCTAGAACTGTGAGAAAATGAATTCTGTTGTTTAAGCCACTCAGTCTATGGTATTTTGCTATGGCAGACCAAGCCAACTAATACACTCTTCTACAAATGTCTACCCCTGGTAAATTTGGCATGAACAGTGTCCTCAAACTTGATAAATTGATAGCAGTCTTTCTTCCTGGATTTTGATGTATGCTTGAGAAGGAGTAAAGGGATGAGTGAGTGAAAAGTAGGAAATATATTTTATTTCAAATTTTTTCTTTAGAGAAACCAGCATCCGTTTATTATAGGCTTAAGAGATTGAGGTACCAGATCCACAAGATTCTGAAGTCCTTGCACGTCACCCTACAGTAAAAATACGCTGATATTTATTTGGTACCTATCTTATATCAAACTTAGGTTGCTGTGCTAAATATAAGCTCGAGATCAAAGGTGGGCAAGAGATGAATAAAAAGATACATAATTCACTAAAATGCACATATTAAATGTGAGTTTCATTTAGGACACCATTCTTATATAAGACAGCAGTTGAACTGGTTCTTCACTAGAGGTAAGGGACAAAACTTCAGTCTTTGCCTGGATCCTGTCTTTTGGATTGTCATCTCTTTGGATTCTTATATTTCTTTCTTTAGGTAATACTTTGATCAAGTGTCTCTAGCAGCATTCTGATTTCTTAAATGCCTCAGACTCTTTTGTCGTAATCCTAAATCCTGTTCAGAAAATATTTCTATTAATTTCTAAAATTAATTGATAGAACTTTAATGTTGCTGTGGACTGACTTGAGTTCACTCCTCCATCATTCATATGTTGAAGCCCTAACCCCAGAGTGATGGTATTTGGAAATGGAGCCTATGGAAGAGAATTAGGTTCAGGTGAGGTTATAAGGGTGGGGCCCTAATGACAGGGTTAGTGCCCTTATAAGAAGAGACACTAGAACTCTCTCTTTGCCAGATGAGAACACAGAGAGAAGGCTGCTGTCTGCAAATCAGGAAGAGAACCCTCCCTAGAAAATGACCATGCTGGCATCTTGATCTCAGACTTTCTGCTTCCAGAACTGTGTGAAAATAAATTTGTTATTTAAGCCATGCAGTCTATGGTATTTTGTTATGATAGCCTGAGCAGACTAAGACAAATGTCTTCTTTCATCCATTTCAGTCTTTTATCATCACATCACAATGCTAAGCAGAAGATATTTTTATCCACCTCCACTGCTGTTCTTTAAATTTAGAAGATTGTGTTTGTTCTTCCTGGGCTTTGTTTTCCTGCAACACTCTAGCAGCTAGGCTGAACTAACTGACTGGTATTCCATGTTTTGCATGCTGCTCTTTTTTTAACCTCCTTTTCAATATGTTAGTTATCTTCTGTTAACGGTAATTTAAAGAAAGATCTCAGGGGTCCTTCTTTTGGGGAGACACCTTGTTTCTGTAAAAGCACAAATTTTCACCATTGCTGTCATCTTGGCCAGACTTATCATTTTGCTGCACTGTTAGTATTAGAATCTCTTTGGTCATCATACTTTTATATTCCTGCATCATTCTTATTTAGTTTGAGACCATTTGTTCTTATCTGTTTTCTATTGCTATAATAGAATACCAGAGACTAGGTAATTTATAAAGAAAAGAAATTTATTTCTTAGAGTTCTGAAGGCTGGGAAGTTCAAAGTCTAGGGGCTGAATCTGTTCAGCTTCTGGTGAGGGCCTCATGCTATGTTGTAACGTGGCAGAAGGCATCACAGGGTGAGAGGGGGCTTATGAGACAGGACCAAAATGGCTTTTATAACAGAACCACTCTCCTGATAACTAACCCACTTCCTCAATAGCCCATTAGTCTATCAATCTATTAATCAATTCATTAGGATAAAGCCTTCATGACCCAATTATCTTCCAGAGGTCCCACCTTTCAACAATATTGGGGGTCCAGTTACCAACACATGAAATTGTAGGGGACATATTTAAACCATAGCAATGTTATTTATTCTCCCCTTTGGAGTTTTAAATTTTGTTCTTGTGATTCCTTTAGGACACAATGCCTCCCACTCAACAATAGTTCTTTCCTCCAGATTTTCACTTGGCTATTGATATGGCTTGGATCTGTGTCCCCAAACAAATCTCATCTCAAATTGTAATTCCCAACTTTTGAGGGAGGGAGGTGATTGGATCATAGGGCCAATTTTCCCCATGCTGTTTTTATGATAATGAGTGAGTTCTCATGATTTTAGAAGCGTTTGACAGTTCCTCCTTCACACGCTCTTCTCTCTCCTGCCCCCATGTGAAGAAGGTGACTGCTTCCCCTTTCACCAGGATTGTAAGTTTCCTGAGGCCTCCCCAGCCAGGTGAAACTCTGAGTCAAATAAATCTCTTTTCTTTGTAAATTACCCCATCTCAGGTATTTCTTTATGGGAGCGTGAAAATCAACTCATACAGCTATCTAGTTCTTTTTCTGTCATTTGGGTGTCAGCGCACATGTTGTTTCCTCAGGTAGGTCTTGTCTGCTCATTCTAAGTGTTTTTCTCCCCATCTGGGAAAAGTCTCCCTTCCCTTCTTTATGTCATTATCATTTTATTATCTTCAAAGTGCTTGGTTGCAATGATCTATTTTTTGCTTGTTTATTGTTCATTTTACTCATTTGAATGTAAACTTCATGAAAACAAGAGCCTTTCTTGTTTTGTTTACCAGTGTATACCCTAGAGGTAAAATAATTTCTGGCACATCCAAGTACCTGACTGGTATTTGTTAAATAAACAATGAATTGATGGAAAGATTATCCTTCTAAGAAATAATAGAATAATCTATGAATGTTTTTCCGGTTGCTCATTTCTACAATGTCCCCTTTTACATTTCTACGGTAAATAAATCAAAACTTGGGCTAAGACTGGAAGTCATGTTATTCTATCAGAGAATTTCACCATAATATATATTATAGATTTACATTATGTATATGTATATATGTACACAAATATATATGTATATATACACATACATATATATTTATGTGTATATAAATATATATTTATAAATATATAAATATAAGGTGGTATATATTATATATTTATAAATATATAAATATAAGATGGTATATATTATATATTTATAAATATATAAATATAAGATGGTATATATTATATATTTATACATTGGGCTTTTCTAGCAGAATGAATATAAGATACTATATATATCATACATATATTATATATTTAAACATTGGGCTATTCTAGCAGAATGTATGAATATAACATAGTATCTATCTTAGTGTATATATGTTTATATATATACTATCTTATCTATCTTATAGTATCATATATATACACATAAACACACGTATGTATATACTATCGTACACATTCTGCTAGAATAGCCCAGTGTTTAAATATTATAATATATATATTCTATGCTATCTTACATTTATACATTCTGCTTGAGTAGCCCAATGTTTAAAAGCAATGATGTTATATCCTAAATTCTGTACATTCTAACAATTCTTTGATTAATTCTCTATCTTCTGTGTTTTAAAATATATATATTTTTACTATGGATTCAGTTGTATATTACCATTGATAACTTTTTCATTTTTTTTTGAAGACCAGTAGATCTCTTCACTGGATAATCTGAGATAACATAGAAGTCTCCCAGTTCTATTACTAATTAGTCGGTTGATCTTGAGAAAATAAGTTCATTCTTTGGTCTTCAGGACACTATAATCTCCTAAATTACATTAGCATTTTTTCTAATCATTATTTAACAGAACCACTTGATAAGTGCACTAGTAGAAAAAAAATTCTCTTTCCACAACAGCTTGAAAAATAAGGGAGTCTGTATCTTCCTCTTGGAAATTCACAACATACTTTAAAGGCTACTAAAAGTACTGGAGTTAAAAAAATTAGGAGAAGAAAAGAAAAAATAGGTTGCTGAAGTTTACTTAACCAAACGAATCCTAAGCATATTTGGTCAGTCGTGGAATCGCTCCTTCAGGAGAAATTCATCAAGAAATAATTCTCTGAAACAATCAATTTAGAAAACTATGGATATCTTCTCGTTCTGAAAGCCTATTAATTTTGTGTAGGTTATAATTTAATATGCCAGCAGGCTCTATTCTAAACACTAGTATGTTAAGAAACACTTAGGCCGGGTGCGGTGGCTCATGCCTGTAATCCCAGCACTTTGGGAGGCCAAGGCAGGCAGATCACGAGGTCAGGAGATCAAGACCATCCTGGCTAACACGGTGAAACTCTACCAAAAATACAAAAAATTAGCCGGGCATGGTGGCGGGCGCCTGTAGTCCCAGCTACTTGGGAGGCTGAGGCAGGAGAATGGTGTGAACCTGGAGGTGGAGCTTGCAGTGAGCTGATATTGCGCCACCGCACTCCAGCCTGGGCGACAGAGCAAGACTCCGTCTCAAAAAAAAAAAAAAAAAAAAAAAAAAAAAAAAAAAAAAAAAACAAGAAAGAAACACTTACATGGATTCTCATAAAGACTCCTCGCCTTTTGTAACATATATTGTGTATAGTATAAAATAACTGAAACCGTAGATATTCTAACGTTTTTGAGATTGTTAGAATATTTTTTTACTCTGTTGTGAGATATGCCCTTGGCCTAGCTTCAGGCCACTACATGAACCTGTTTCTCTCGACCTGTCATGAAATTCTCTCTCATTTCTCTTTTCACTATTTAAATTTGAGGCAACTGTTGGATTTCAATCAATTGGCAGATTGTAAAATATTGTTGCCCTAGAGCCAGTCACAGGTTCCTATTGTGGTTTTCTTTTTAGTCACTGAAAAAAAGAATCTTTTCTTGTGGGCCTGTGTGGGATGTTTGAACATCTGTGGAACTGAATAAACATTATTGTTTTTCCTCCTTTCACTGTAAGTGCTGTTTATTGACAACCAAGGCAAAGGGAACTGGGGAATGAAGGAAAGAAATAAGGAAGGAAGGGAGAAGTTTGTGTCTTAGTAAATAATCCTTCAGCAGTTTATGACTTTGAAGTTTTACAGAATGAGAAGAGTTGGAATTGTTGGAATCAAAGTTCTGCCACTTAAATTTTGTCAATTGGAAAAACAACAGTTTGAGGCTTAGACAAACAAATGTAAAATGTAATGTAATAATTTATTAATGTATTTTTTATTAACTATATGCCTTTGGGCAAAATAGCCTTAATACTTTACCTTTAGAATGGGGAATATAAGTACAAATTACTTTATTGTAGGTATATGACATTGTACAAGCTTCAGATGATGATGATGATAAAAGCAATAATCTATGGAACATTTACTTTATGGCAGGTCCTATGTTAAGTTTTTTGTTTGTTTGTTTGTTTTTTAATCATGTTATGGCCAGGCGTGGTGGCTGATGCCTGTAATCCCAGCACTTTGGCAGGTAGATTATGAGGTCAGGAGTTTGAGACCAGCCTGGTCAGCATGGTGAAACCTCATCTCTGCTAAAAATAGAAAAAGAAAAAAAATAGCTGGGTGTGGTGGCACGCGCCTGTAGTCCCAGCTACTTGGGAGGCTGAGACAGAAGAATTGCTTGAACCCAGCAGGCCCAGCTTGCAGTGAGCCGGTATCACACCACTGTACTCCGGCCTGGGTGACAGAGCGAGACTCTGTCTCAAAAACAAACAAAAAATCTTACTATATCTGTGCAACATGCAGCTGAAGTACATTGGGTTACTCAATATCTCAAGGTCAGAAATGGAGCTTAACTCAAAAGCGAGTCTTAACCATTGTCCATCATGCTTCAATGTCAAGATTACAATGCACAAGGCTGTTTAATGAGACAAAAGCTTTGATTCTTAACAGAAGACATTTGTTTTATCATGATTTCCTAGAAGACGTTTGATATCTAACCAGTTGGAGATATTGTTAATGCTCATGATTTACTTGATATATTAACTGACTTCAGCTGTCTGGAAAGAAATGTTTGTCGAGTTATCTGTTTCCTATATAGGGAAGGTCACAGGTCAAGTACTAAAAATGATCATTTCCTAAAAAGTATGTTTTCCTTCCCCGTAGTTAAAGTAAAATGTTAAATAATCAGGCTTTAGAGAAAGCAGAACATTGGTAGGTCACAGGAAAGAGAAAGTTTTTGAGCTTGGCTAAGCTGAATTATGACAAATAGATCTTGTTATTATTATTTTTAAAAAACTTCTTTAAAGGAGTCTAGTTCTTTATTAACTTCTGATTTTATCAGTGTTTACTCTCATTTAAGGTTTAAGGTGCCATGTATTTGTGTTTCTGAATCTGCTGTCTTCGGACAAGTGACTTGCTGTATTATGGATTAGAGTGGATAAAGGAAACAATTGGAGGATCTGGCTCTCACCTACTCTTTAATCTTTCTGTGGCCTAAATAATGGATAGTCTAAGTACCCTACTGCACCTTTGATTCTCTGCATTTAAGATTTATGCTAATTCTGTGGATTTAAGAAAATAGTGGGAATAGTGATTTAAATAATACTAATATAGATGAATAAAAATGCAAATAATAATTTATTGATTACTAATTATTTTCTGGACAGGATCTTAAGTATTTTGGACAGGTCTTGGGCCAAGATGGCCAAATAGAAACAGCTCCGCTCTTCAGCTCCCAGTGAGACCAATATAGAAGGCAGTAATTGGGACTGGCTAGGTGGTGGGCGTGACCCACGGAGAGCCAGCAGGAGCAGGGTGGGGTGTCGCTTCACCTGAGAAGTGCACAAAGTTGGGGAACTTTTCTCCCCTAGCCAGGGGAAATGGTGAGGGACTGTGCTACCCACCAAGGGTACTAAGCTTTTCTCATGGATTTTTGCAATCTGCAGATCAGGAGATTCCCTTGTGAGCCTTTTCGGGGACAAATCTGGGCAGCTGTTTGGGCAGGCATTGAGCTTCAGGAGTTTTTACATACTCCAGTGGCACCTGGAACTCCAGTGAGACAGGAGAACCATCCACTACTGTGGAAAGAGGGCTAAAGCCAGGGAGCCAAGTGTGTTGCTCAGCAGTGCCACTCCCATGGAGCCCAGTAAGCTAAGAACCACTGGCTTGAAGTTCCCACTGCCAGCACAGCAGTCTGGAGTCTGCCTGGAACAACTGAGTTTGGGGTTGGGGGAGACGGGACCACCATTACAGTGGCTTTAGTACATGCTTTTCCCCCAACAGTGCTAAGGAGACTGGGAGGTTTGGACTGGACAGAATTCACCACAGCACAGCAAAGTGGCTGTGGCCAGACTGCTTCCCTAGATCAGTCCTCACCAGGCAGGGCATCTCTGAAGGAAATCAACCAGCTCCAGTCAGGGGTTTACAGACAGAGCTCTCATCTCCCTGGGACAGAGCACCTGGGGGAAGAGGTGGCTGTGGTCTCAGGTTCAGCGGACTTACTCTTTCTCGCCTGCCGCCTATGAAGATAGACGTTGATCCTGACAAGGGGGATTTTCCCAGCACAGCACACCAGCTCTGCTAAGGGACAGACTGCCTCCTCAAGTGGGTCCCTGACCCCATGCCTCCTGATTGGGTAAGATCTCCCAACAGGGGTTGACAGACACCTCATACAAAAGAGCTCTGGCTGGCATCAGGCAGGCGCCCCTCTGGGATGAAACTTTTGGAGGAAGAAGCAGGCAGCACTCTTTGCTGTTCTGCAGCCTCCATTGACGATACCCGGCAAACAAGGTCTGGAGTGGGCCCCCAGCAAACTGCAGCAGACCTGTAGAAGAGGGGCCTGACTGTTAGAAGAAAAACTAACAAACAGAAAGCAACAAAAACAATAACAGCAACAAAAAAGACACCCCCCGAAAAAAGACCCCATCCGAAGGTCATCAGCCTCAAAGATCAAAGGTAGATAAATCCATGAAGATGAGGAAAGACCAACGCAAAGATTCTGAAAATTCCAAAATCCAGAATGCCTCTTCTCCTCCAAATGATCGCAACACTTCTCCAGCAAGGGCACAGAATGGGGCTAAAGCTGAGATGAATGAACTGACAGAAGTAGGCTTTCAAAAGTGAGTATAATGAATTTTGCTGAGCTAAAGGATTATGTTCTAACCCAATGCAAAGAAGCTAAGAACCATGATAAAAGATTATAGGAGCTGTTAACTAGAATGGCCAGTTTAGAGAGTAACATAAATTACCTGATGGAGCTGAAAAACACAGCACAAGAACTTCATCATGCACATACAAGTATCAATAGCTGAATTGACCAAGTGGAAGAGAGAATATCAGAGCTTAAAGACTATCTTGCTGAAATAAGGCAAGCAGACAAGATTAGAGAAAAAAGAATAAAAAGGAACAAACAAAACCTCCAGGAACTATGGGACTGTGTAAAAATACTGAAACTATGACTAATTGGAGTACCTGAAAGAGATGGGGAGAATGGAACCAGGTGGAAAGCACACTGCAGCTATCATCCAGGAGACCTTCCTCAACCTAGCAAGACAGGCCAATATTCAAGTTCAGGAAATCCAGAGAACCCCAGTAAGATACTCCATAAAAACATCTTCCCAAGACATATAATCCTCAGATTCTCCAGGGTTGAAATGAAGGAGAAAATGTTAAGGGCAGCCAGAGAAAAAGGCCAGGTCACCTACAAAGGGAAGCCCATCAGACTAACAGTGGACCTCTCAGTAGAAACCCTATAAGCCAGAAGAGATAGGGGCTAATAGTCAACATTCTTAAAGAAAAGAAATTCTGGGCTGGGCGAGGTGGCTCACACCTGTAATCCCAGCACTTTGGGAGGCTGAGGCGGGTGGATCACAAGGTCAGGAGATCGAGGCCATCTTGGCTAACACGGTGAAACCCCGTCTCTACTAAAAATACAAAAAATTAGCAGGGCGTAGTGGCAGGCACCTGTAATCCCAGCTACTCAGGAGGCTGAGGCAGGAGAATGGCATGAACCCAGGAGGTGGAGCTTGCAGTGAGCTGAGATAGCACCACTGCAGAACAGCCTGGGTGAAAGAGCGAGACTCCGTCTCAAAAAAGAAAATATAGGAAAAGAAATTCCAACCTAGAATTTTATATCTGGCCAAACTAAGCTTTATAAGGGAAAGAGAAATTAAATATTTTTCATACAAGCAAATACTGAGGGATTTTGTCACCACCAGGCCTGCCTCGCAAGAGATCCTGAAGGAAGCATTAAATGTGGAAAGGAGAAACTGTTACCAGCCACTACAAAAACACATTGAAATACACAGACCAATGACACTATGAAGCAACTACATTAACACGTCTGAAAAATTAACCAGCCAGCATCATGATGACAGGATCAAATTCACACATAACAATATTAACCTTAAATGTAAATGGGCTAAATGTCTCAATTAAAAGACACAGAACAGCAAACTGGATAAGAAGACAAATCCCATTGGTATGCTGTATTCAAGAGACACATCTCATGTGCAAAAACACACATAGACTCAAAGGGATGGAGGAAAATTTACTAAGTAAATGGAAAGCAGAAAAAGGCAGGGTTTGCAATTCTAGTTTCTGACAAAATAGACTTTAAACCAACAAAGATCAAAAAAGACAAAGAAGGGCATTACATAATGTTAAAGGGTTCAATTCAACAAGAAGAGCTAACTATCCTAAATATGTATGCACCCAATACAGGAGCACCCATATTTATAAAACAAGTTCTTAGAGATCTACAAAGAGACTTAGAACCCCACACAGTAATAGTGGAAGACTTTAATACCCCACTGTCAGTATTAGACAGGTCATCGAGACAGAAGATTAACAAAGATATTCAGGACTTAAACTCAGCTCTAGACCTAGTGGACCTGATAGATATCTGTAGAACTCTCTATCCAAAAACAACAGAATATACTTTATTTTTGGTGCCACATAGCACCTACTCTAAAAGCGATCACACAATTGAAAGTAAAGCACTCTTCAGCAAATGCAAAAGAATTGAAATCATAACAGTTTCTCAGATTACAGTTCAATCACATTAGAACTCAAGATCATTGGGAGGCTGAGGCAGGTGGATTACTTAAGGTCAGGAGTTCGAGACCAGCCTGGCCAACATGGTGAAACCCCATCTCTACTAAAAATGTAAAAATTAGCCAGGTGTGGTGGCTCATGCCTTTAGTCCCAGCCATTCAGGAGGCTGAGGCAGGAGAATCGCTTGAACCTGGGAGGCAGAGGTTGCAGTGAGCTGAGATCATGCCACTGCAGTTCATCCTGGAAAACAGAGCGAGACTCTGCCTCCAAAAAAAACAGAAAAACAAAAAACCTCAAGATTAAAAAAGCCCACTCAAAACCACACAACTACAACCTCCTCCTGAATGACTGCTGGGTAAATAATAAAATTAAGGCAGAAATAAAGAAGTTTTTTTGAGACCAATGAGAACAAAGAGACAATGTATCAGAATGTCTGGGATGCAGCTAAAGCAGTGTTAAGAGGGAAATTTATAGCACTAAATGCCACATCAAATAGCTAGAAAGATCTCAAATCGACACACTAACATCACAACTAAAAGAACTAGAGAACCAAGAGCAAATAAATCCCAGAGCTAGCAAAATAACAGAAATGACCAAGCTCAGAATGAAACTGAAGGAGATAGAGACACAAAAAAACTCCTAAAAATTCAACAAATCCAGGAGCTTTTTTTTGAAAAGAAAAAATCAATATAATTGACCTCTAATAAAAAAAGAGGAAAGATTCAAATAAGCACAATCAGAAATGATAAAGGGGATACAACCACTGACACCACAGAAATGCAAACCACCAACAGAGAACACTATAAACACCTCTATGCAAATAAACTGGAAATCTAGAAGAAATGGATAAATTCCTGGATACACACACCCTCCCAAGACTGAACCAGGAAGAAGTTGAATCCCTGAATAGAACAATAACAAGTTCTGAAATAGCCCACCAACCAAAAAAAAAAAAAAAAAGCCCAGGTCCAGGTGGATTTACAGCTGAATTGTACCAGAGGTACAAAGGGGGCTGGTACCATTCCTTCTGGAACTATTCCAAACAATTGAAAAGGAGGGACTCTTCTCTAACTCATTTTATGAGGCCAGCATCATCCTGATACCAAAACATGGCAGAGATACAACAAAGAAAGAAAATTTCAGGCCAATATCTCTTATGAACATCGATGCAAAAATCCTCAATAAAATACTGGCAAATCAAATCCAGCAGCACAACAATAAACTTATCCACCACAATCAAGTTGGCTTCATCCCTGGGATGCAAGCCTGGTTCAACATACACAAATCAATAAACGCAATTCATCACATAAACAGAACTAAAGATAAAAACACATGATTTTCTCAATAGATGCAGAAAAGCCCTTTGATAAAATTCAACATCCCTTCATGTTAAAAACTCTCAATAAACTAGGTATTGAAGGAATTCACCTTGAAATAATAAAAGCCATTTATGACAAACCCACAACAAGTATCATACTGAATTGGCAAAACCTGAAAGCATTCCCCTTGAAAAATGGCACAAAACAAAGATGCCCTCTTTCAACAATCTTAGTGGTTAGAACTCTCCAACATTGAGTTGGAAGTTCTGGCCAGGGCAATTAGGCAAGAGAAAGAAAGAAATGGTATTGAGATAGGAAGAGAGGTAGTCAAATTGTCTTTGTTTGCAGATGACAGGATCCTCTATCTAGAAAATTCTATTATTTCAGCTCAAAAGCTTGTTAACCTGATAAGCAACTTTATTAAAGTCTCAGGATACAAAATCAATGTGCAGAAATCACAAGCATTCCTATACACCAATGACAGACAAGCAGAGACCCAAATCATGAATGAACTCCCATTCACAATTGCCACAGAGAGTAAAATACCTAGGAGTACACCTAACAAGAGAAGTGAAGGACCTCTTCAAGGAGAACTACAAACCATTGATCAAGGAAGTCAAAGAGGACACAAGCAGATGGAAAAACATTCCATGCTCATGGATAAAAAGACTCAACATTGTGAAAATGGCCATACTGCCAAAGCAATTTATAGATTCAATGCTATTCCCACTAAAGTATCATTGACATTTTTCACAGAATTAAAAAAAAACTATTTAAAACTTCATATGGAACCAAAAAAGAGCTGGCATAGCCAAGACAATCCTAAGCAAAAAGAACAAAGCTGGAGGCATCACCCTACCTGACTTCAAACTATACTACAAGGCCATAATAATCAAAACAGCATAGTACTGGTGTAAAAACAGGCACATAGACCAATGGAACAGAATAGGGAACTCAGAAATAAAACTGCACATCTATAACCATATCAGTGTGATGTGGTGTTGAGAAGAACGTTTATTCTGTTGATTTGAGGTGGCGAGTTCTGTAGATGTCTATTAGGTCTGCTTGATCCAGAGCTGAGTTCAAGTCCTGAATATCCTTGTTAATTTTCTGTCTCATTGATCTGTCTAATATTGACTGTGGGGTGTTAAAGCTTCCCACTATTATTGTGTGGGAGTCTAAGTCTCTTTGTAGGTCTTTAAGAGCTTGCTTTCTGAAACTGGGTGCTCCTATATTGGCTGCATATATATTTAGGATGGTTAACTCTGCTTGTTGCATTGATCCCTTTACCATTATGTAATGACTGTCTTTTTCTTTTTTGATATTTGTTGATTTAAAGTCTGTTTTATCAGAGACTAGGATTGCAACCCCTGCTTTTTTTGTTTTCTGTTTTTTTGTTTTTTGTTTTCTTTTCATTTGCTTTTTAAATCCTCCTCCATCCTTTTATTTTGAGTCTACGTGTGTCTTTGCATATGAAATGGGTCTCCTGAATACAGCACACTGATGGGTTTTGACTCTTTATCCAATTTTCCAGTCTGTGTTTTGCCTGTTTACATTTAAGATTAATATTGTTATGTGTGAATTTGATCCTGTCATCATGATGCTAGATGGTTATTTTGCCCATTAGTTCATGCAGTTTCTTCATAGTATTGACGGTCTTTATATTTTGGTTTGTTTTTGCAGTGGCTGGTACTGGTTTTTCCTTTCCATATTCAGTGCTCCCTTCAGGAGCTCTTGTAAGGCAGGCCTGGTGCTGACAAAATCCCTCAGCATTTGCTTGTCTGTAAAGGATTTTATTTCTCCTTCACTTATGAAGCTTAGTTTGGATATGAAATTCTGGGTTGAAAATTATTTTCTTTAAGAATGTTGAATATTGGCCCCGACTCTCTTGTGGCTCGAGGGGTTTCTGCAGAGAGATCCACTGTTAGTCTGATGGGCTTCCCTTTGTGGATAACCCGAACATTCTCTCTGGCTGCCCTTAACATTTTTTCCTTCATTTCAACCTTGGTGAACCTGATGATTATGTGTCTTGGGGTTGCTCTTCTCAAGCAGTATCTTTGTGGTGTTCTCTGTATTTCCTGAATTTGAATGTTTGTCTTGCTAGGTTGGGGAAGTTCTTTTGGATAATATCATGAAGTGTGTTTTCCAAATTGTTTCCATTCTCCCTGTCACTTTCAGGTATAGCAATCAAACATAGGTTTGGTCTTTTCACATAGTCCCTTATTTCTTGGAGGCTTTGTTCGTTCCTTTTCACTCTTTTTTCTCTCATCTTGTCTTCATGCTTTTATTTCATAAAGTTGATCTTCAGTCTCTGATATCCTTTCTTTTGCTTGATCAATTTGGCCATTGATACTTGTGTATACTTCACGAAGTTGTCATGCTGTGTTTTTCAGCTCCATCAGGTCATTTACGTTCTTCTCTAAACTGGTTATTCTAGTTAGCAGCTCCTGTAATCTTTTATTAAGCTTCTTAGCTTCCTTGCATTGGGTTAGAACACTCTCCTTTAGCTTGGAGGAGTTTATTATTACCCACCTTCTGAAGCCTACTTCTGTTAATTTGTCAAACTCATTGTCTGTTCAGTTTTGTTCCCTTGCTGGCAAGGAGTTGTAATCTTTTGGAGGAGAAGAGGCATTCTGGTTTTTGGAATTTTCAGCATTTTTGCACTGGCTTTTCCTCATCTTCATGTATTTATACCTTTGGTCTTTGCCGTTGGTAAACTTTGGATGGAGTTTTTGTGTGGTCTTTTTGTTTGTTTGTTTTGTTTTGTTTTGTTTTATGTTGGTGCTGTTCCTTTCTGTTTGTTCATTTTCCTTCTAACAGTCAGGCCCCTCTGTTGCAGGTCTGCTGGAGTTTGCTGGGGGTCCACTGCAGACCCTGTTTGCCTGGGTATCATCAGCAGAGGCTGCAGAACAGCAGTGATTGCTGCCTGCCCCTTCCTCTGGAAGCTTTGTCCCAGAGGGGGACCCACCAGATGCCAGCCAGTGCTCTCCTATATGAGGTGTCTCCCAGTCAGGAGGCACGGGGGTCAGGGACCCACTTGAGGAGGCAGTCTGTTCCTTAGAAGAGCTCAAGCACTGTGCTAGGAGATCCGCTACTCTCTTCAGAGCCTGCAGGCAGGAACATTTAGATCTGCTGAAGCTGTGCCCACAGCCGCCCCTTCCCCCAGGTGCTCTGTCCCATGGAAATGGGATTTTTATCTATAAGCCCCAATTGGGGCTGCTGCCTTTCTTTCAGAGATGCCCTGCCCAGAGAGGAGGAATCTAGAGGGGGAGTCTGACTATAGAGGCTTTGCCAAACTGAGGTCAGCTCCAACTAGTTCAAACTTCCTGGTGGCTTTGTTTACACTGAAGGAGAACCACCTGCTCAAGCCTCAGTAATGCCTGATGCCCCTCCCCCCACCAAGCTTCAGTGTCCCACTTGGACTTCAGACTACTGTGCTGGCAGTGAGAATTTCAAGCCAGTGGATCTTAGCTTGCTGGGCTCCACTGGAGTGGGATCTGCTGAGTTAGACCACTAGGCTCCATGGCTTCAGCCCCCTTTCCAGGGGAGTGAAAGGTTCTGTCTCGCTGGCGTTCCAGGAGCCACTGGGGTACACAAATTTCTGCAGCTAGCTCGGTATCTGCCCAAACAGCCTCCCAGTTTTGTGCTTGCAACCCAGGGCCCTTGTGGTGTAGGCACCCAAGGGAATCTCCTGGTCTGCGGGTTGCAAAGACCATGGGAAAAGTGTAGTATCTGGGCCAAATAGCACTGTCTCTCAAGGTAAGGTCCCTCATGGCTTCCCTTGGCTAGGGAAAGGAGTTCCCCGACCTCTTGCATTTCCCGGGTGAGGTGATGCCTCACTCTGTTTCTACTTGCCATCCGTGGGTTGCACCCACTGTCTAACCAGTCCCAATGAGATGAACCAGGTCCCTCAGTTGGAAATGCAGAAATCATCCACCTTCTGCATTGGTCTCTCTGGGACCTGCAGACCTGAGCAGTTCCTCTTTATTCCTTTATAATTGTTTGAAAACTTATTTATCAACATCAGCACCATCCCTGGAGCTTAGGGCAATATCTTTAACTCCCAAGCTCTGAAACTTCATGGAGATGTGCCTTGGTAGGGGTTATTTTTTGTTGGTTATGGTGATAACTGATCTGGGAATATACGTCTTTCAGAGACATTAGACATTTCATCTTTAGAGAAATTTCATTTTATTTTATTTAAATACATTTTTCCTCTACATTTTCTTTGTATCTTTTTCAGGAACATCTGTTGGTCAGGAGTTGAACTTTGTAAAATAACTGTCTAATTGTTTTTCTTTAAGTTTTTTTCTTTCATACAACTTGTTTAAAAGATTTCTCAACTTTTCTGAAACTTCAACAGAATGTTTAACTATCATATTTCTATTCAGAAATCCTCTTTCTTTTCTGTAATTGTCCTTTTTATGGTAATCTGGACTTTTTCACAGATCAATGTCTTCCTCTAGCTCTCTGAGAATATTAATTATATAAACACATTTTGAAGCTGACTCCTTTCCTGTGTTGCATCTGTTTCTTTGCATTAATTGCTGTTTTGTTTTTTCATTTTCTAACATTTATGTTGAAGGCTTTCCTCAAATGTTTAGTAATTCTTGACGGTCTGTTCACATTTATGATTGGATTTATGATTCGATTGAAGCGCTAAGAACTGCGGACCCTTGTGTTTGGGCAGAATTTGTTGACTGTTAGGCTTCCTTGCAGGGTAATTAGGCAGGGCTTAGCTGTTTTGTTGGGGATGTCCAAATGTTACCATCTGTATATCTTTTGTTTTGAGCTGGACTGTTTCTCCAAGAAGCATTCTCCAGTGACAGGCCTAGGCAGTATAACCTGGCTCAACTGTGCAATAGAAATCATAAGTTCTAATGTGTAAAAGGTCCTTTGATTTTACCACTAAATTGGTCCTATTCTCAGCTATTCCTGACATCTGTATCCTTGTTTTAAGATTCTAAGTTGTTCAGTTCTTCCAAAAACATTAAACCAAAGTGGAAAAAGAGTAATCTTGTGGATGGTTAGGGTTGGGAAAAAAATTCTGAGGTTTAATCTTTAAGTTAACTTTCAAAATACTCCTGTTTTTCAGTCTTACCATGATCCCCACATCCTGAAATATCTAGTCTCAAAAGACTTGATTCTTGAGTCTTTCTCTGATATTACTGCATCAATTAACTGCTTCTTTTGACAGCCTCACCTGTGGAGGTTTCGGTTTTTCCATTTCTGGGTTTTAGTTTTCTGCTGTTTTAATAATTAGAAGCTGTCATCCACCTGGTTTTCCTCTTCCAAATACTTGTTGACTTCTTTTGGCTATCATATACCTACTTCTGTTCCTTCATCCTCCTGCCTTGTTCCTTCCCTTTCTTTTCTTTCTTTACTGTCATTTTAGTGGGCTTGTAGTAGGGAGCAGAGAGTAATACATACACTTAAAAATACAATATTTACCACATTTCTCCTTCTGTTTTTATCTGGAAAACTTCATAAGTTCAGTACCAATAGAACATTTACTACTGACAAAGTGTTGACAAATAAAATTAATTTGTGGCTGGTTTTTACATTTTGACTGTCTGAGTCACGAAAAAAACAGTATCAAGCTATTTTAATAATGTAAACAAATATTTTACTAAAATATGCCAAAGTTTAGTTTTTCTCAATTTGAAAGGTAGAGTATTTATACTAAATTACTTTGTCTTTTGAGAAGGCTTGACTCTACTGAACAGGAATTTGACTAGACAGGATGCAAGATTTATGCCGACATTTATGAGATGCTCAGATTCTTGAATGTGAAATATAAAATGAGCCTCAATAGGGGTGTGAGACAAATAAACTTAAGCCAACTCACTTGTTTCCAAAAAGTCTATGGATTAAAAATAATTTTGGATAGCTATAATGCCAGCTAAATTAAGTTGTCATTGTCTTAGATCTTAAACTATGAAGCATCCTATAAGATATTCCAAATCAACACCCGAGCTTCCCTAAGTCATCTTATTGAAAATGGAAATAAAGACACACAGTGTGTTTAGAGGCCTCTGTGGCACCAGATTACAGATAGTAAGTACTCAGTAGGAAATGCCTGCTAATATAGAGTACATGCTCAGTAAAAATGGGTAGAGTCCAGAGCAGATAATGACATTGGGAATTGTAGGCAGGCCCACCAAACTTGCTTCCATCTTTTAAAACACTGCACACAAATACCACTGGCACTCTCAGTTGCAAAATAATTGAAAGTGTGGATGTGGAGGAATGAAAACACCTTCTCCATATCTTTGAAGGGAATTCACTTCCCTCAATTTGGCTCTTCTCCATCTGTCACGTGGGAACTGGCCATGTAGAGGAAGTGAAAAGGCTATGCTATCTTGAGATTCTTTAAGGCTGTCTACCCACAGAGTTTTTAGTATGATTACAGAGAACAATATAGAAATGAGAAAAGAAGAATTTATTAATTTGTAATTTTTAAAAATGGTAAATGGCAGTTTCCCATCATCAAAGTGATGGTTGAGTTAATTTTCCTACAAAAATCAATTTATTTATATATGCTATAGGCCTGTATTTTACTCTATTCTGTAAATCTGGCCTCCTACAATGGAAGCTGTTGAAGATTTACAATAAGAATTTTCAGAAGAAAGTCAGTATAGTATAATTTCATCTGAAAAATAGTCTTGTGTCATAGATCCTAATTAGGGTATTTTAATGGGATTCCAATATATATCTTTTGGTGGAGTTAGAAGACTTTTTATATCCAAGAAAGTACATACATATTATTTTCTTTGAAAGTAGATATCTGAAGTCTACTGGGAAAATAGAAAAAAGAATAGGAAAATAGTTTATTTTCCCAATAGACTTCAGACAACACACATGTCAACAAGAATTTTCGGATGACAGTATTTAAAACTAGAAGTTAAAGAATTCCTCTGTTGCTAAATATAACTCATATCATCATTTAATAGGTTTTACCTGCATCAAAGGTAGAATATGCATTTTAAAAAATCTTTTAGCATTTAGTTTAATCCTAATGAAAGTATTTTCTTTCATTTCATTTTAGGACTACTAAAAATCATCACACAGTTTGTCTATATCAAAACTAAAAACAGAATGGAAAATAATTTTAAGTAGGAAAAATATTTAAAACATATGCTAGTTGGATATACACTTTAAATTTTTAAGTCTCAGTAAAAATTTCTCTTAAAAATTGCCAACTTTATAGCTAAATACATGAAAGATATCATTCAATCATTTTTACTAATCTTATATTTATGCAGTTTATTCTGAATTTTTGGTATTCTGAAATTGAATAAATTTGAATTCGTGGTAATATTTCATCAGCACTTCATATTACATCCTGGACACCATGATGGCCTCATTTATAGGATTAAATCAGAATATTTCAATGGTAAGAGTGGTCAAGAAAGTGCAGTCATTACCAACATCATTCAGTTTGAGGATTAATGTCCTTTATATCATTCAAGGGAAGCTCAGGCCAAAGCCTTTTTGGAAAGGGCTATTGTTTATTTTTCTCTGGGGCACAAAATCAATGTTCTTTTTCTCCATTTTAGAACTGCTACATTAAAATGTCATGACATATGTGCTTAAAATGTAAAATCCATAAAAAAGGGAAAAAATCCACTTAATGTTGATGGTATTTTACTTTTACCCTTTCTTCATGTTACAAAAAAGTTGTCCTTTTTCTCTTATTCATGAGCAAATTTACATGTCATTTATTTAGAAATGTGTATGAAGCATGCCCTCCTTTCCACTGGTGGGGGTTGAGGTGGGTGATCCTTTAGCAGGCAGTCTTGTCTCTAGATTCCGAAAGCTGATTTTTCTTTCTCTACCTCCTGTAAAATCTTGCTTGAATTTATGCTTGATTATTTGCTTTTTAGCTATCCAAATGCCATCTGTGTAAAAGAATATTAAAAGTCGACATACTATTGCTATGTGTGTGTGTGTGTGTGTGTGTACACACATATAATTTAGAATGGTGTGTGAAGGCAAGTGATAAAACAGATATTTTTATCCAGATTGTAATTAATTTGGAAGTATCTTGAAGGAAGGGCCTAAGTTCATTTTAATCTTTATATGATAGGTTCCACGATGTCAAAAAAAAGTTCAGAATAATTGGATAAAGCCATCAGTTACTAACGAATCTTCAGCTGTGTTTAAAATGTTCAGATGTAGAGGAGCTCATATTAACTGAAAGACAGATACTAAATTGTCAGCTGATTCAAATAGATATACAGTTTGTAAATAGCCACCCTGAAGCGAACATTTAATTTCTCTTTCTTTTTCAAGTGGTGCCAGTGAAATGAAATGAGATAACTTGAATAATATTTGCCCTTGCTCCTCCGCATGACACCCAGTGATTCACAGCAATCTATAGCTAGAGTGTCTTTTATATATTTTCTATATTTCTTTTGGGTTGGGAGGGGCAAGCCTGTTAGTTTAATTTCTGTGGGTTTAGCTCTTTCATTTAAGAGCACACAGTGGCTTACTGGGAAGACATCATTAAATATCTGGGCTGGAACAGGTCTGAGGTATTCAGGTAAATTTTGGTTAACAAAACTCTCCAGGCTTCCAGATCAGTTTTAGTTTTTCAAAACGAGTCAGACATTTGGTAGATTTTTACCTGAAAATGTGTCTATAGGTTTAACTAAAAGATTTTTACTTGAAACTTTGATTTTTTAGGCTGAGCTGTTTTTATTACATCATCTTCTACGATTCTATGGCTATATTTATACTATCTACAATTGGAGGATTCAGAGCCATACTTTATATACTTTATCAAGATTACTTTAACAAATTTACTAAGGGCTTCTGAGTCCCAGGAGCAGCTGGATTCAGGGTAGTTCCAAGTTAAGTGAACCTGGGGTTGGCCTTAGCAAGGTGCCAACTGTCACAGTTTTGTCAATTAGATGAATCAGCTGACCAACAATAATTATCTATGATGAGATTATCTGGACTTTCTGTTTTCCTAGCTCAGGGAAGCCAGTCCTACCCCAATGACTCAGTGGGACTTAGTATGCAATGATACTGTATCATCACCCATTCACTTACTTGTTAGACACTATAGGGTTGTGTGTAAAATTCCTGCTTTATTTTTAGACCAATAAGTCCCTACTAATTGTTAAATACCTGTTCCATGTCCTTGATGCAATGACTAGTGACTAAACTTGAAGAGTTTTTTATTAATGTATTGAGCAAAATAACCAGTTAAAATGAAGTCAGTGGCCGACTTGCTAGGGGCAGGTAGAAAGGGGAAGAAATGAGTTTTGAGATGAGCTCAGCATGGGAAGCTCAACGTCTATTCCAATACAGGTTAAAAATATAGAGAAGATTAAAAAATATCTGTGGTTGAGGGTGGGTCTCTGTAAGTGCTGAAATACAAAATAGAATTGTATAGGAAATGGAAAAGAGGGGAGATTGAAAGCAATAGATATAAGCTGCCCATCAAGGAATGCAGGCACACAATAAGAGAGGCAAGAAAGCAAAATGAAATAATGTTGCTAAGGGACTCAAAGGAAATAAGAAAAGTTTCTATAAATATATCCAAGAGAAAGAACAAAACAGGGAGAAAAACACCGTAAAGTGAAAATGGTCAGCACGCTGACTCAAGGAATGACCACAAGCCTATCACATCTTTTATTCTTCTCAGTTGTCAGTAAAATCTGGAAAAAGAACAGATAGAAAAAGTAGAGTTCTTTTGTTGTTGTTGTTGAATGTGTATGGGAATGGAGGACACTATTAATGACAATAATAGGCAAAGCCATTATTGCAGGAAAATAGCAAATGTGAAATAAAATTTTATGATGTGCTCTTGCATGTTAAAAGTAAATACTCCTGACAGTTTTGAAAGAATGGCATAGAGTGTTATAATCTCTAAAAGCTTCCAGTAGAAAAAATAAGACTTAAGAAGAGAAAGGTAATGCAATTTCAGCTAATTCCCCTTTTAGGAACAAGTAGAATGAAATCAGAATAGGTGCATGATTAATTGCAATTTTCACCCCAGAATTTATGATGCAGTTGGAACCATCAGTGAAGTAGGTTTTGCATCACGATTATAGTTTTATTTTGTTTTGCTTTATCTCAAGACTTGTTAAGAATTTTGAGGTTTTAGGTTTTGTTGGGGGTAGGGATGTTACAATCTATTCTGTAAACCTTTGTTTTCTTGAGGGAGGAAGTATTTGTAAGTTCAAATAGTGTTGTTAAGAAATATACAGTTTGACATATACTGCAATTTAAAATACAAAGAAAACATAATTCTGGGTATTATAATCCAGCATTAAATTTGAGCTTAATGGATGTCCTTTGTACCATATTGGCTCTGAATATGTTCAATTGCTTTCGTAGATCACATGGAGAAGAGTGTCCAAGCATGTGGGGCCTCTACAATCACCTGAATATGTTTCAACCTGTCCTTAAGTAAGTCCTTTTGCTTCACTATACTTCTGTCATATCTGGTCCAGCATTTCATCTTTCCCTTTAAGGCCAGCTTTCTCTTTTTGTGGTTGTAGAGTTAAATCAGTAGAATGTAAGACAGACATTTCTAAGTGCTTAAAATATTTCCTTGTATGGTATATGCTGTCAGTTCTTGGCACTAGAGGGACTAATTGGTAATGGTACATTAGTAAACTGAATCTGCAGGTTTTTCTGCATTCTGGAGATGCCTGTTCCATTACCAGAAACAGAAAAAGAGACAAGACCAACACGGATGGGGTTAATAATTATATCAGAAATAAACCTAACTGTAACACAGGTAGCTTCAAACCAGATAATGCAGAAATAGTTTGGATAATTACTAATTAGGTCGACTGACACTGGAATTTGAATTATTCATGAAACCTGAAAGCAGAGGATAATTCATTCCTGAATACCTCTAAAACTAATTGGAAAGTTGTTTATTATATTTTTCACTAGGTGATGTGCTGATATTTATTTCATGCTTTAGTTTTGACAATTTTATTTTAGAAATATCTTCAAGTGACAAATAGAAATGATTAAGAATGATCTTCCTCCCTGAAAAATTAGCTCAAAGTTCAAGAGAAATCTATCTCTAGTTGGTTGTTAAGATCAAATCTATGACTCTTATGAATAGCGTTTTCAAAACGTTAGGAAGATTCCTTTGGCAAGTATGTAACGAAAATACACTTATTAGAGGAACTTCTAATTTATTGTATAATATTGATTTTTGTTTTTCAAAATATGCTATTAGTTTATTTGATATTTACTACCTATAGTGTTTATTCTTAGATTCATTTTTGTTTTTCAAATAGAAGGATATTCAGTATTAGCTCTCGGAATGATGCCTTATATCTATAAATTGTATGTTTTTATTTCACCATTAAACATAATTTGCTTGAGTAAACCTTTAAGAATAGAAAGAGGCAATTTTAGTGATTCTAAGTTTTCAGATGATAGAGCCATTGAACATTTGAACATCTAAGCATTATTTTTTGAGCAACTAACATGTGGCATTGTCCCTTTGCCAGTCAATGGAAATATACAGTATTTCCTTTTATAAACCTAAAAATCTGATGGGAATGTGTGGCAGAGATGGTGTCTACAAACTGTTCACCCAAAACTGATGTTCCCCCTGGCTTAGTGAAAATGAGTCACCAGGAGGTTGTTACCCAGCTAGTGCCCTTTCCTGGCACCCTTTGTATCCAGTTACACCCATAGGTTTAGATTTTACCTATAGAATGTGAATAAAAGTAATGCTTATTCGTCCCTGTTTGGTGTTTGTAAGTAGTAGGATGCTGTTTCTTTCCTTATACGCTAGAAGCATATGGTAGGGTCATACAAAGAAGGAGCTTACCTGCCAACATCATTGCAGGAAAGAAAGCAGTTCAACCACTAGGGAAACTGTTCTTGGACAGAGAAACTCCCTGTCATAGCAACTACAACTTAAGGACCATGATGACAATTTCACCACACAAAAACCCGGGCACTTCCGTTTGTTATAATAAATGGCCAGACACACACACACACACACACACACACACACACACACACACACACACACACACACCAAACAAACAAAATAACCAACCAAACAGAAAAACCCTCCTAAACTAACAATGAAAAATCCTTTTTTAAAATGTCCACAAACTGCTTGTTTGTCTCGTCTCCTGCAACCATTCAAGGGCTACCAAATGTATTTGGAAACCAACTAGCCTTCTCTATTTCCAAAATACTTTAATAAAATACTTGCCAATCAGGAACTGTCTCTAAGTTCCTTCTTTACACCGTTTAAAGCTTACTTTCCTTTCTGACGTCTTTGAACCCCAGCTGAAGTGAGAGTGATAGTAAATGGGTTCTTGTGCTCAAGTTTATTAATAAACAGTCTTTGTTAGTTTTAGCCAAGACTTAGTTTTGTCTTTGACAAGATTGTTATACGAGTGATAAATAATCCTTTATTGTGTTAAAATATTGAAATTTGGGGCTGGTTTGTCTCTGCAGCTAGTATTACCTTACTGATATAGGCTGTCAGGCAAGTAAATCATAATTTTAAAGTCATATTAATTTGAATATAAATGTACCTATGACAAGTAGGGAGGAAGCTGTGGGAATACATTGGAGTGCCACGAAATGCAAGTTTAGATGTGGAGGTGGGGGTAACCGTCAGAAGAGGAAACTTGAAGGAAGTGACATTTCAACCAGGGTTTAAAAGAAAAGTGAGAGTTAGGCAGGCCAATAGGAAAGGATGGGGGAAAGCATTCCAGAAAGTAGAAGCAACATGTGCACAGTGCTTTTTCCCATCAAGGCACAGTGATGGGAAAAAGCACTGGGCATTTGCCCAACAGCAGTGTGAGGGAAGCTAAGGAACATACCATCACGGACCTTTTATATTATGCTGTCTTGAATTTCTAAGTTGTCATTCTAATAACCAAAATAGCAAGTCGATTATGGATTCAGGCATGATGGTAGGCAAGGAGACCAAGTAGAAGTCTGTGGCATGAATCCAGGGAAAACAATGAGAGCTTGAGGTAACACTTTCAGCAAAGATAAAGAAAAATGATGGCATGTGTCAGCTATTGAGGAGGTAGAATTGAAAACACATAATGCTTGAAGGTCAGGCAGGATTAAGGGATTGGGTAGCTCTATGAATGAATAAATATAAATTAAAGGTTTAGGGCATACCCAGGAAAAAAGAGGAGTGGAGATGTATCATTTAGTTTCACATTTCTCCATGGGGAGGCATCAGTAGGCCATCTAGGACATTCTTGTGGGATTAAAGAGAGATTTCTGCCATAGAGATGTAAACAACACAATTTTTTATAAATCAATAAAAATAAAGTTGTCATAGAACGTGTACATGATAACTGAAGCCATTAAAGCAAATAGGACCGCAGGAAGGGGCTGAAGAGGGTGACTAACAAAGAGGACCAAGGACCAAACCATTCCTGAGGGATGTTAAAAAAGAGAACTCTTTGCATTAGGATGGGAAGGATGAAACAAAAATAAAGGAAGGAAGGCATTAAAGAATAATCATCACTGAACTTATGACAAAAGCATGTTTAAAAAGAAGAAGGTTATCATTTTGTAGCAAAGTAAGTCAAAATCAAAATGTTTTAATTGGGTTTAGTAAAAATAATTCAACACATGTTTGTTTAGTGTCTGTTGATGTCTACATCTTGGGGTACAGCGAGGAGCAAGGCAAAGTCCTTGTCCTTGCTTTTGTGGGTGCAGATTCTGGTGGGGAGCCAGACTTAACCAAATTACCAAATCATATGATTTTAGGGAAGGATGGGTACTCTGAGGAACAGTAAAGCAGGACAAGTGAACATAGAGGGACACGTGGTAGGCCTCTGTGGAGAGGTCATATGCGAGTAGAGATCTGAATGAGGTGAAGGAGAGATCACAGGAGATGCTGAGATCATTTGCCAAGAAAAATTTGTGTGGAGGCTGGAAGCAAAGTCATAGTACAGCAAATTCAAGACTAAATGGGAAGTGAGCACTGCTTTTTAAAGACACTTGCCTGAGGAGGAAAGGAGAGGAACTAGACAGCAGGCAGAGGATGACTTAGAGAAGATTTAACTTTGTTTTGTTTTATAAATAAAATTAGAGAGTTAAATACCTTAAAATTCTTGGGGGAAAAGTCTAGCAGAGAGGGAGGGATTCCTGGCACATAGTTAATGGAAAATGCTGACAATTTTGTTGGTGGTGAGTGGGAAGCTCAAACTCCAGCTTTATTTTTCTCCCTGAAGGTAAAGAGAAAATAAGGATCAAATATCAGATGACTTGGGGAGTCACCTTAGGAAGCAAAAGAATGATTCATTTGCTTTGTAAGCTTAATATCAACCTTTCTTCTTAATTGCATTGATTCCCTTAAGTCTTTTAGACCTTTCTGCAATGGTTTTTCTAATCCTGCCTCAGTAGTCAAAGGTTGCTTTTTTTTTTTAAATTTCTATGATCATCATATTGGATCCACACAGAGCAACATGTACTACTGCAGTTTAAAATGTTGTTAAAATTAACATTTTTCAGAGAATCGTGTTTTAGTAGAATTTTTAAAAGATTAAGAAAGTAGGAAACCATAAATAGTTTCTAACCTTAGTATGAAGTTAAGTATGTTTTTACTTTCTAATGGAATCTCATAAAATTAATCTTCTCAGACATTTGTTGACAACTTTTTGAAACTTTAATACCTTGATGACCCTTCTTTTTCTCCTTCCTCCTTCTTGATTTTTGGTCTCAAGATTCTTGTCATAATTAAGTTCCCATTCTGTTCAAAATAGTCTTGTCTCTTTACACTTCCCACAATGGCCATGCTCTTATTGTCATCTCTAACAAGAAGATGCTCTCCACATTTTTATTCTTATAGCTGTTTAATCTTCAAAACCCGTTTTGGGTTTTCTGACTCTACATGCTCCACTAACATTTTAGATAGACATTTTTCTCTCCTCCTGAGGATTGTATATCTCTTATTATATGTAACAAGTATTTTGGCATTTAACTATATTCTGTATTATTTTATGTGTAAATTCAGACTTCCCTGTAAGACATTTGTTTAAATGAGTTTGAGTTGTGTTTTATCACTTGAACCTAAAACTGTTGTGTTTTATCACTTGGACCTAAACCAAATGAATAATAATAGACTTAAAAAGTCTTCATGGTGTGTATTGCAATGGTACTCCTTTCTTTATTAATTGTACCTAGCGAAAATGTAAGAATATTCATCAATTTCCATTTTCAGAAGAGCACCCAATCAGTAATCATTTGTTCATTCAAAAGATATTTACTCAATAACCACTAGGTGCCAGAATGAAAATAAAATTGACACAAAGTTGACTAATTCTTTTTCTCCACAGAGCTTACAGTGTATCATATGACAGATGTTAAACTAATGAACAAATATACACATGTATACACACATATGTATATATAATTTCAAATTATATTGTCACGCATTAAGTGTCATGAATAATAGTATGACATAGGGTGCCATAAGAGAGATTAATGTAGGCTGTTTTTTTTTTATGAAGAGCAGGTTTGAAGAATACTTAAACCTGATCTAGTGGACTTGAGATGATTTTCATGTGCAAATGACATGTGAACTTTGGGAGTGTTTCATGGGCAAGGTGTGCAAATGAAGATCTCCAAATTAGAATTAACAATACAGTCAGATTAAGTCCCGACTATTCTATGGGATTCAGTTGTCAAAACCTAAAAATAATAGGACATCGCCTCTTGAATGAAAGACAGATTTGTGTGTTTCATAAAATATGAGACAAAAGCAATTATTTTGTGTTTTATGACAAGCTTCTTTATCCCTTTGCTTACTTTCAGGACACTGTATTTATGTTTTTATCCCAGAAATAGTCACATAACTTGTAAAACAAGTTAACAAATCATCAAATTTGATGAAAGCAAAAACACCTATAGACAGCATTTCACTGACTAAATAAATTTGAACCACTTAATAATTAAGATAGTGTGTTGGAACTAACACTTAGATTAAGAAATTAGAAAACAATGTGCCAACATCCTCTCTGCCCATAACTCACTTCACTTCTCTGGGCTTCAGCATCTCATCTGTAAAGTTAACTCTTTCTTTCTAGATTCTCTTAACTATTCTTCATAGCATTTCATTCACAAAACCCTCATGTTAAGAAAGAGATGTTCTCTTAACGTTGAGTGAGTATTTGGTCTTTTGGCAAAGGACAATGGTAACTTTGCAATGTAACTGAGTCAAAGCGATTTAAGAGTAAACGAATCCTAGTAGTTCTGCAATACCAAGAAATTTCCATTCTAGGACCTTTGAAACAAAGAGCTTTCCTCATCTAAAGAGCCTTGACCTTGGCTGCACTGTAGTGTTTATAAGGTCACTTGATCATTCCGAAGCCAAATTAAAACTCTGAAATTCTCATAGGTATTTAGTTTCTACCATTCAAATAGCACTTCCCTTGGGCTGTTTAGCATTATAGCTTTGGCTATGTGTTTTACTTTTTTTGCTTGACAGTTCTCTTTGAATTCAAGAATATCTGCATTTGTATATAATGCTTTGTATTTTGTAGGCTTTTGATAAGTATTTGTTGAATATATGTGGACCTTAAGTAAGTTCCTTTGAAAGAAAATAAAGAGATAGAATTCAAAAGTGCTATATGGCAGAAGAGGTGTTAATTTAAAAATAGTGAAAACACTGTAAATCTCAATATTACAGAATGGTGGTAGAATAAATTCCTTTAAAGCACCATTGCCACATTCTTTTCAATTGAATTCTTAAAACATTCAAACCTTACTGAAAAATTACATTTCTAAAATACATAAATTATATTACTATGTCATATTTTTTTTTTCCTACCCAAAGTGACAAAATAATACCAGGGGCATAACAATGAAGACATAGAGGAGTAAGAAGTTAGGTATCCTCTCTTAGGTATTCTTGTTATAAATATTTTTAATAACATTTTCCAGTTGTAAAGAGAGATTGATCCTCACCCCTTCCCTTCCCCTGACTCCTCCATGAAACTGATTGGAAGGCTCCTGGACTCTTTTTTAAGAAATGTGCGTTAAAATTTTAAAAAATCTCATTATTTCTTCTCATGGCAACCAGAAAAAACATGTTGTGTCTCTGTAATTGTTAGAGTGCAATGTTTATTGGTGGGCACAATGAAAAGACTCTCTGGCCATATTATGATAATTTATCTAGACAAAGCAAACATTACATTCCCTTGGAAAGTGCCTATAAAGTCCTGTGCATGTTTGGTAAGCATTATCAAGTACTCCCTATGCTATTCTTTTGAATGCATATGCCTTTATTATTTCTTTTGAATATGTATGCCTTTATTTCTTTTGAATATGTATGCCTTTATTTCTTTTGAATATGTATGCCTTTATTTCTTTTGAAAGGCAATAGTAATATCTGCTCTCACCCTCAAGTTCTGCCCCTCACTCCTCAGCTATGGCATCAAAGAAGGTGTTACAGGAAAGGGGTCCTGATCCAGATCCCAAGAGAGGGTTCTTGGATCTCATGCAAGAAAGAACTCAGGGGGAGTCCACAGTGCAAAGCAAAAGCAAGTTTATTAAAAAAGTAAAATGGTGAAATAACAGCTACTCCATAGACAGAGTAGGGCATTCCCAAAAGTAAGAGGAGTAATGCATCCACCCTAGGTACAATGCTTGTATATCTGTAGGATGAAGAAACACCATGGGTGAGAGTGGTAGCATCGCCATCTTGGACAAGCACCATCATTCTCAAGTTCAACTTGATAAAAAACTGCCTAAATCCAAAGGGCATCAGCTTAATGGCTAAGGTCAGCATGACCATAAACCACAAATGACATCTCCAACCAAAAACATTCCAAACCCCTCCCCGACCAGAGACATGCCAGCCCCAAGATAACCTCCCCTCTGGCTGGAAAGATGTCAGCCCCAAGATAACCTCCCCTGCGACCAGAGGCATTCCAACCCCGCCATAAACTTATCCCCCACATAGAAACATTCCAAACTCTCTCACCAGTAAATACTCTTAGTCTGTAAGAGACAGCGCTCCTAACTGAAATAGGCCGGAAGCCCCTCTCATGTTTATTCTCCAAAATAAACCAGTCTTTGACTGCTGAGCTGCTTTCTGTGTTACTTTCCTCTTTCTTTAACTCTTACAATGAGGAGATGTGCTCTGCTACAAGGGTTTGTGCTAAAGGATTAATTTTCTTAATTACTATGTTTTGCAAGAATCAATATTATTATCTTTAAAGCAAAATTAGGAATGTCTTTGTTCTCAAGATATCAGGATATCAGAACACTCCCAAGTCTGGGTCTGTTTAGTAAACATTATCAACCTTTTCCCTTAACTGTAAACATCTAGAGGCTAGGAATGCCTTTCTGGGGATGCAGCCCAGCAAGTCCCAGCCTCATTTTCCTATCCTCACTCAAGATGGAGTCGCTGTGGTTTGAACACCGCTCTGGTTTGAAGGCCTCTGACACAGGGAGTAGTGAGGTGGAAGTGAGAAGGCCATCACAGCTCACACATGCTATTCATTCAGACAGGGAGCTTGCCCAGAGTTCTTGCCTTTGCAATCTCAGGCTTATTTGCTGTATACCACAGAGTGCATGTTCTGTGGCCTCTCAGTTGTCACACACCTTTAGAGAAAAGTTTTCCTGCTTATCTTCTCTGTGAATATAAATGACTGAGGCAGACACTGTGTTGCCAAGTGTAAACGTCTTTTTTTAACACAAAATTTTTTTTTTTTTTTTTTTTTTTTACAAATGCAGGGTTAGACACTGGTCAGATTGTGCAGTTTGCCTTTGGTGAGGTTAATGTTCGGGCTGTGACTCTAACCTGTTGTTGTTCTTGTCAGTGGCCTAAATTTAAAGTTATCTCTGTGAGGTTCTAAGATATGTACTACCAAGATTCTCCCCAGGTCAAAAGGCATGACTTGTTGTCAAAGTTGGCAGCAAGGATGTAGG
The DNA here is from genome assembly GCF_006542625.1 of Nomascus leucogenys. NCBI lineage: Eukaryota > Metazoa > Chordata > Mammalia > Primates > Hylobatidae > Nomascus > Nomascus leucogenys. The sequence continues at coordinate 36,977,163 of NC_044389.1, forward strand.
GACCAAAAAATAGGCTTTTATGTCACAGAAAAATGAGCTGAATTTCATGCTGCCATTTACTAACTAATTGTGTCATTTGAAATAATTTGCATAATGTCTCAGTGTCTCAGTTCATTATTAAACTAAGAATGCATCCATAGAGGTGTCATGAGAGTTAAATGAGATAATGAGTGTAAAATGCTTGATACAGTGCCTGGTACTCAGTGAATATATAATAAATAATAGCCGGAGCTCAGAACATGTTACCCCAAAATATGGAACTGAGGCAATTGAGTAAACAGCAGAAGCAAAGTCACTGACCTTCTCCTCCCTTTCTTCAATGAAGCATGGTCATCAAGCAATTCTGAAAGTAAGTCATAAGGTCCTCATTCTAGAGGAGTCCCACCCTATATCTGGAAGCCAAGAAGAATCTGGAGAAACAGGCCCTGCTAAGTTCCCCTTAAGTGATTACTACTCATATCCCCTTTTTGTCCAGTTACAGTTCTACATGATTGTTCATTCTTCATCGAAACCCCATGTCACATAAAAATACGGTTAAATATATTTATTATTGCTTTTCTCTTGTTAATTTGTCTTTTGTTATAGGGATATCAGCTATGATCCTTTCAATGGGTGAGAAAAATATATTACTTTTTCTCCCGTACATGTTTATGTAGGACATGTTCAGCGTCTAGTTGCAAAAATTATTCAGACCACCATACGACCTTTCTCATTTTTCTCTTTATAAGTTCCAAAAATATGTAACCTACACATTTAGAACTGGCCTCATTTACTTTCTGTATTTTGAATCATCTGCATGTATCTAGATTTTACACATTGTTCCCCATTTCTCTTTGGGATGCTAGTTGAATATTAAAGAGTTTCCAGAAAGAACAGGTGAAAATAGACAGGCTAAAATTATTAATTTTAGATTCTTTAGTGTGAAATTTTGAAACTGAACATTTGCAGAAATAAAATCTTGTAATCAATTAGTAACATTTTGAATATTGTGTTTTCTTTGTACCCCTTTGCTTCCATCTTCCCTGAACACGTTTAATAGCAGATGGCTTTAAGATGCTTTTAGGTTATTGAACAGACTGGCCTGCATTCTGTTCCTGCAGGGCTGTTACCCACATGTAGGTGGTTCATGAAACAGAAGAGTAGAGTAATACATTGTGGTAAAACAATTTTATATTCAAGGGAAAAAACATGTCTTAATTTATTTGCATTCATTAAATTAACATTCTTCTAAGTAGACATGTTTCATTTGAAGGACTGGGCTATAGAGCTTGCAAATGTGTTTCTTCCTATGCATGCCCAGGCTTCTCTAGAAATGCTTCCATTTTGATGAAATAAGAGAAGAAAGAATTAGCAGTACTTGCCTTCCTGGCAAACATTTCATAGAGACGATGGCATACCCTTCTAGGCAGAAAGCTTAAACGTATTATATACATCAAACTGCCTGGCTTCACTAGGTTAAGGGGAAAAAGCAATTATTTAAAAGTCACAATTCTACATAAAATATTGCTTCAAGAAGTTCTTTGGCTTTGAAGTGGAGTCTAGACTTTTGCATCTTTATGAGGTCATATTTTTTCAGACTGAATTTTAAAATATATTTAATATATGTATGTACACATGTCAAGGCAGAGGGACGTTTTGTATATGAATTTAATTAAGCAATAGGCCACTTTGGGACTTGTTTTATAGAGCCATTTGTTTCATGTAGGTTCAACTGCCCAAGCTACCATGCAATAATAGTCTCATAAAAGTATTCTCTGGAGGGCCTTATTTCTACCGTAATGTGCTTTTAGTTAAAATTTAGTTTAATAGCAACATTTTTCCTTGTATATCAAGGAAACTCTATACAAGTAATAGCTATTGGAAAATATAGTGGTTAAAGAGCTCTTGGTTTTCTTTATTTACTATTAGGAATTGTTCATTCAAAGAAGAAAAATGAGAAAATAGGAGGAAAATATGTATATCACATTCGTAATAATCTTTAAATTTGGTATTTGTTTCTACTTACCATTCAAGATACTCTCATTTAAATTCCTTTTACGTATTCTTGCCTTCAGCATGCTCATTTCCTGCATGTACTAGATCCCAGCCTATTCTCCTTAGGAACAATGGATCATCTACAGCAATATTTGCTGATACGTTCCAGAAGATAGGCTCTTCATTGGGACCACAATAATTAATTGAGATCTAATTCCAGTTTTTTTAGTAAGCTTCTAATTTGGAAAGAAAACGGACTGTCAATAAGGGTTTGTAAAGTATGTGTAATTTACTGTAGTGTATACTGGATATATATTTTCAAACTATGAAATTCAATAATTTATCTTTTTTCATGTTTCCACAATTAAACTTAGTTTCTATCTTGAGCAAAACTCCCTTGGATCCTGAAAAGAGCGGCCCTTGGTACTTCAGAAGAATTTGAATATGAGCCTTGTACTTTAAAAGATCTTGAATATCAGACACACGTATATACCAGTTTTTTTTTTTTTTTCATGTAAGGTAAGGGCCTTTATTCAGTTCAAAAGAATATTGCACATTATTAAAAACAGAAGAATGCAATGGAATCCTCCAATCTTCTTAATTTGATGGTGAATACACTTCCTTTAGTTTCATATAATTAAAAGTCCTACTTAATTCCCCAGAACATATTCCCCTGTGCCTACGTGTGTTTCTGTATTGAACTGTGTCCTATAATGCAGATGTGGTAGAAGGGCAATAGGTCAAATATACAAAGAAAGATCTTTGCTCAAAAGACAGTAACAGAGAAAAAGGATGTACCCTTTTCTGAATGTGTAGCTTGGCCTGCCAATCTTCTTATCTCTTTAGTTTCTCTCCCATTGTGGAATAGGCAGAATGCTATTTTCTATCTCACAGGGTCACTGTGAACATTAAATGATCTCCTGGCCCTTTTAGGGCTCATGTAAGGCTCATGACAGTATCTGGTGCTCAGCTAGCATGGAGCCAATGCCACGTGTCACCATTATGTTTTTACTGTCATTCGTCTTCTCACTGTTTTCCATATCAGGCCTTAGGAAAGGTGAACATAAAATCTTCTTAAGCTAAAAACCAGGTTTTAATGTGAGCATCAGTGCAATGAGTTGTTGTTTTTTTTTTTAATTATAATTTAGGTTTTAGGGTACATGTGCACAATGTGCAGGTTTGTTACATATGTATCCATGTGCCATGTTGATTTCCTATACCCATTAACTTGTCATTTAGCATTAGGTATATCTCCTAATGCTGTCCCTCCCCTCTCCCCCCACCCCACAACAGTCCCCAGAGTGTGATGTTCCCCTTCCTGTGTCCATGAGTTCTCATTGTTAATTCCCACCTATGAGTGAGAACGTGCAGTGTTTGGTTTTTTGTCCTTGCGATAGTTTACTGAGAATGATGTTTTCCAGTTTCATCCATGTCCCTACAAAGGACAAGAACTCATCATTTTTTATGGCTGCATAGTATTCCATGGTGTATATGTGCCACATTTTCTTAATCTAGTCTATCGTTGTTGGACATTTGGGTTGGTTCCAACTCTTTGCGATTGTGAATAGTGCTGCAATAAACATACGTGTGCATGTGTCTTTACAGCAGCATGATTTATAGTCCTTTGGGTATATACCCAGTAATGGGATGGCTGGGTCAAATGGTATTTCTAGTTCGAGATCCCTGAGGAATCGCCACACTGACTTCCACAATGGTTGAACTAGTTTACAGTCCCACCAACAGTGTAAAAGTGTTCCTATTTCTCCACATCCTCTCCAGCACCTGTTGTTTCCTGATTTTTTTAATGATGGCCATTCTAACTGGTGTGAGATGGTATCTCACTGTGGTTTTGATTTGCATTTCTCTGATGGCCAGTGATGATGAGCATTTCTTCATGTGTTTTTTGGCTGCATAAATGTCTTCTTTTGAGAAGTGTCTGTTCATGTCCTTTGCCCACTTTTTGATGGGGTTGTTTGTTTTTTTATTGTAAATTTGTTTGAGTTCATTGTAGATTCTGGATATTAGCCCTTTGTCAGATGAGTAGGTTGCAAAAATTTTCTCCCATTCTGTAGGCTGCCTGTTCACTCTGATGGTAGTTTCTTTTGCTGTGCAGAAGCTCTTTGGTTTAATTAGATCCCATTTGTCAATTTTGGCTTTTGTTGCCATTGCTTTTGGTGTTTTAGACATGAAGTCCTTGCCCACGCCTATGTCCTGAATGGTATTGCCTAGGTTTTCTTGTAGGATTTTAATGGTTTTAGGTCTAACATGTAAGTCTTTAATCCATCTTGAATTAATTTTTGTATAAGGTGTAAGGAAGGGATCCAGTTTCAGCTTTCTACATATGGCTAGCCAGTTTTCCCAGCACCATTTATTAAATAGGGAATCCTTTCCCCATTTCTTGTTTTTGTCAGGTTTGTCAAAGATCAGATAGTAGTAGATATGTGGCAGCATTTCTGAGGACTCTGTTCTGTTCCATTGATCTATGTCTCTGTTGTGGTACCAGTACCATGCTGTTTTGGTTACTGTAGCCTTGTAGTTTAGTTTGAAGTCAGGTAGCGTGATGCCTCCAGCTTTGTTCTTTTGGCTTAGGATTGACTTGGAGATGCGGGCTCTTTTTTGGTTCCATATGAACTTTAAAGTAGTTTTTTCCAATTCTGTGAAGAAAGTCATTGGTAGCTTGATGGGGATGGCATTGAATCTATAAATTACCTTGGGCAGTATGGCCATTTTCACGATATTGATTCTTCCAACCCATGAGCATGGAATGTTCTTCCATTTGTTTGTATCCTCTTTTATTTCATTGAGCATTGGTTTGTAGTTCTCCTTGAAGAGGTCCTTCACATCCCTTGTAAGTTGGATTCCTAGGTATTTTATTCTCTTTGAAGCAATTGTGAATGGGAGTTCACTCATGATTTGGCTCTCTGTTTGTGATTGGTGTATAAGAATGCTTGTGATTTTTGTACATTGATTTTGTATCCTGAGACTTTGCTGAAGTTGCTAATCAGCTTAAGGAGATTTGGGGCTGAGACAATGGGGTTTTCTAGATATACAATCATGTCATCTGCAAACAGGGACAGTTTGACTTCCTCTTTTCCTAATTGAATACCCTTTATTTCCTTCTCCTGCCTGATTGCTCTGGCCAGAACTTCCAGCACTATGTTGAATAGGAGTGGTGAGAGAGGGCATCTGTGTCTTGTGCCAGTTTTCAAAGGGAATGCTTCCAGTTTTTGTCCATTCAGTATGATATTGGCTGTGGGTTTGTCATAGATAGCTCTTATTATTTTGAGACACGTCCCATTAATACATAATTTTTTGAGAGTTTTTAGTATGAAAGGTTGTTGAATTTTGTAAAAGGACTTTTCAGCATCTATTGAGATAATCATATGGTTTTTGTCGTTGGTTCTGTTTATATGCTAGATTACGTTTATTGATTTTCATATGTTGAACCAGCCTTGCATCCCAGGGATGAAGCCCACTTGATTATGGTGGATAAGCTTTTTGATGTGCTGCTGGATTCGGTTTGCCAGTATTTTATTGAGGATTTTTGCATCAATGTTCATCAAGGGTATTGGTCTGAAATTCTCTTTTTTGGTTATGTCTCTGCCAGGCTTTGGTATCAGGACGATGCTGGCTTCATAAAATGTGTTAGGGAGGATTCCCTCTTTTTCTATCGATTGGAATAGTTTCAGAATGGTACCAGTTCCTCCTTGTACTTCTGGTAGAATTCAGCTGTGAATCCATCAGGTCCTGGACTCTTTTTGGTTGGTAAGCTATTGATTATTGCCACAATTTCAGAACCTGTTATTGGTCTATTCAGAGATTCAACTTCTTCCTGATTTAGCCTTGGGAGGGTGTATTTGTCGAGGAATTTATCCATCTCTTCTAGATTTTCTAGTTTATTTTCATAGAGGTGTTTGTAGTATTCTCTGATGGTAGATTGTATTTCTGTGGGATCGGTGGTGATATCCCCTTTTTCATTTTTTATTGCATCTATTTGATTCTTCTCTCTTTTCTTCTTTATTAGTCTTGCTAGCGGTCTATCAATTTTGTTGATCTTTTCAAAAAACCAGCTCCTGGATTCAATGATTTTTTGAAGGGTTTTTTGTGTCTCTATTTCCTTCAGTTCTGCTCTGATTTTAGTTATTTCTTGCCTTCTGCTAGCTTTTGAATGTGTTTGCTCTTGCTTTTCTAGTTCTTTTAATTGTGATGTTAGGGTATCAATTTTGGATCTTTCCTGCTTTCTCTTGTGGGCATTTAGTGCTATAAATTTCCCTCTACACACTGCTTTGAATGTGTCCCAGAGATTCTGGTATGTTGTGTCTTTGTTCTCATTGGTTTCAAAGAACATCTTTATTTCTGCCTTCATTTCATTATGTACCCAATAGTCATTCAGGAGCAGGTTGTTCAGTTTCCATGTAGTTGAGCGGTTTTGAGTGAGTTTCTTAATCCTGAGTTCTAGTTTGATTGCACTGTGGTCTGAGAGACAGTTTGTTATAATTTCTGTTCTTTTACATTTGCTGAGGAGAGCTTTACTTCCAACTATGTGGTCAATTTTGGAATAGGTGTGGTGTGGTGCTGAAAAAAATGTATATTCTGTTGATTTGGGGTGGAGAGTTCTGTAGATGTCTATTAGGTCCACTTGATGCAGAGCTGAGTTCAATTCCTGGATATCCTTGTTAACTTTCTGTCTCGTTGATCTGTCTAATGTTGACAGTGGGGTGTTAAAATCTCCCATTATTATTGTGTGGGAGTTTAAGTCCCTTTGTAGGTCACTCAGGACTTGCTTTATGAATCTGGGTGCTCCTGTGTTGGGTGCATATATATTTAGGATAGTTAGCTCTTCTTGTTGAATGGATCCCTTTACCATTATGTAACGGCCTTCTTTGTCTCTTTTGATCTTTGTTGGTTTAAAGTCTATTTTATCAGAGACTAGGATTGCAACCCCTGCCTTTTTTTGTTTTCCATTTGCTTGATAGATCTTCCTCCATCCCTTTATTTTGAGTCTATGTGTGTCTCTGCACGTGAGATGGGTTTCCTGAATACAGCACACTGATGGGTCCTGACTCCTTATCCAGTTTGCCAGTCTGTGTCTTTTAATTGGAGCATTTAGCCCATTTACATTTAATGTTAATATTGTTATGTGTGAATCTGATCCTGTCATTATGATGTTAGTTGGTTATTTTGCTCGTTAGTTGCTGTAGTTTCTTCCTAGCCTCTATGGTCTTTACAATTTGGTGTGTTTTTGCAGTGGCTGGACGTATGTACCAGTTTTAAAGACATGTAGGTTTTCCTATAAGATAGAATATAGCACTCAACACTTGCATTCCTGTAATCTTAAACATCTATTCTCCTGACTAATAATATACTCACCCAGGGTAGTATTTTTCTTCATCTCTTGCAAAAGGCAACTGTGTCCAAATGCTGTGAAGGTCGTAGGCTACGCCACTGTGACATTGGAGATAAAAGCATCAGAGTCAGAGGAGGATCAGCACAGAAAGGGATTGGTAAGAGAAAAGATAGATGAGTCGATCTGCCAAATGCTTCTTCTCAAATGGCACAAATACAAAAGATTCCTGAAAAATATAGTACCATTACCTGGTAGTGTGGAGCATCTATTTTTTGTTACTTTTTATGTTCCAATTTGCATTTCTAAGGCACTCACAAAAAACAGTCATTCTCAGTATGTGGCAGAGCTTGATCTGTTTTACAACATTAAATGGTTCATGTTTTTCTTAAATTTGTATTTACTTAGGTTTCAATGTAAGCTTCATGAAGCATGATAGTGGTGCTTCACTTTGGTAAATAGATATTAAGTGCAAAATTGAGATGAATTATATTTTTATAAAAATGTTTAATAAGATTTAACAATTTTTTAAATTAAAAATTTTATGGTAAGTATTTTTTTATTCCTGTTTTTAATAGTTAATTTTGAATATTTAAAAATAATTTTTTGGTAACAAAGATAAAATATATGTATTTTTTATAATTCAATACACTGATTGAAAATACATTCAGATTTCATATACTTTGAATTCAATTACAGTTTGCTTCTTGTTAATCATTTAAATCACTGAGAATGAGTACAAGTTGGGATTGTGATGGAAATAGAAAATATAAAAATAGAGTTCAAAAAATCTTTAAAGCAGAAATTAAAAAAGATATTTTAAAACATCCTGAAAGAAGCGGTTGGTTTAAAATTTTAAAATCCGGCAGCAATAAAAGTAAGCAGATAATCACCCATGATGATTCCTGTAAAATTAATTGACAGGTCAAAGGGACGGTGGGATGGGAAGAAGTGATGCTAAGTGATGTGGAACAATTTATTTAAACTTGCTGTGACTCAGTTTTTCATGTCTGAAATGAAGGTGATACAATTGCCTATTTCATAGGGTTGTTATAGGAATTGAGTTAACATATGTGAAGTTATGACGTGAATATTCTAAAGTTTTAGCAAGTATTAATATTTTGGGAAAAGTGGATGTGCTGTGTAGAATGAAGGTAACAGAGGATAAAAAACACAGATATGTAGGAGAGTTTCCATTTATTTTCTTTGTGTGTCTTATCTGGCATATTTTGGCTACACTTATGGGAAGGAGCTAATGGAATGGGAAATTTTGCCAATAGAGAAAAATTGAATAACGGTTGGAGCAAGAGCCTGGAGGAAGCAGGGAAAGAGGCATGGAAAGCATGTATGAAAGAAATACCTTGCAAAGAGGAGCAGTCCCCCTTTTCCTGACCTGGGGATCAAGGTGATACAATAGGAAGCAGATGGACTTACAGATGAAGTACCTCACTCCCCTTTGTATTATGAGGCTCAAATTGAGTCAGGCACAGTCTAGCTTATGTCTTAATGAGAGGAGATAAGGAGAGAAGGAACTGGCCTGAGCTATCTAAAAGGATTCATGTGTGATGTCCAAGGCTTGCAGTACCATCAATCCATATGATTGTCATATTTTGCACAGCTGGGTCTTCCTTCACATGTCTGAGTGGAGAAGGAGAGAATTCAACGTTTGGATTTATTTGAGTGATCATGTTTTGGGAATACATAAAAAAATTGAGGGTGCTGCAAGAAGGTCATTAAATAGGTATAGATTTAGGATGGACAGATAAGGAGATAAAGTTGGAAATAAGATAATAAACAAGGTTTTTTGTTTTGTTTGTTTGTTTTCAAATGGAGTCTCACTCTGTTGCCCAGGCTGGAGTGCAATGGCATGATCTTGGCTCACTGCAACTTTCTCCTCCCGGGTTCAAGTGATTCTCCTGACTCAGCCTCCTGAGTAGCTGGGACTACAGGCGTGTGCCACCATGCCCGGCTAATTTTTGTATTTTTAGTAGAGATGGGGTTTCACCATGTTGGCAAGGCTGGTCTCAAACGCGTGACCTCAAGTGATCGTCCCACCGTGGCCTCCCCAAATGCTGGGATTACAGGCATGAGCCACCATGCCTGGCCAGTGAATGAGATTTTTAAAAGGTCAAGGACCTTAAGATATTTTGAAGTCAAAGAACATGTGCAGTAGGAGTGAGGACAAGAGACAACCAGCCATAGTGGGAATGCTGAGTTGATGATTTTAGAGATGGCAGCTCCAGTCATGATACCACAGCAATTCTTCCAGATGCTCCTTTTCAGATTTCAGAGGAAGTTTTTGCAAAGAAGTCAGAGTTTCAGATAGAAACTCTGTCCCCTTCAAATGAAAAAAAGCAAAACCAGTAATTAGTTCTTTGTTCATCATACCTATTAATGATAAAAATGAGCTTTTATACTAGATCACTTCATCTAGTGTAGGTTTAAAGAAAACTGATATGGCAGGAACATTGCCAATGCTGCTAGTTCATAGACTGTGTCAGAGATACCAGAAGGCCCAAGTTAACTAACAAAAGGAATCTTCTTCACTTGGCTTCAATCACCCATCCAGAGGTTGGTGAAATGTTTTCCACCTGACCACATATCAACTCTCATTTGCAAATAAGCACTTTTTATAAAAGAGGAATAATTGAATGCAGGGTTTGACATCATGAACTCTTAAAATAGACTGCTTTGGTAACAGAATTTTCTGTGCCTCAGTTCATAAAATAAACATAATAGTACCCACTTAATAGTGTTATAGTGAGAATTAAATGAGTTAATATTTATAAAGTCCTCAGCACAGTTTCAGTAACATGGTGAGATTCTACAAATAAAAATATCAGGCAAAAAGTTTAATAATAATAGTTAAAAATTGTACACCAGTGAATATCAGTAGCAGAAATACTAGAGTAAATAAAGGCCCTACCTATAGTTCTCTAGTCTCTCAAAGCCCATAGTGACTCATGTAATACTTAACAGCACCCAAGTATATGACTCAAAGTTATATAAGGATCAGAGAATCATTTTCTAAGCCTGGAAACCTGAAGCCCAAAATGATGCCCTCTACCCATGGATTTATCCTATTGCCCCACTCTGGCCACAGTATGTTCAGTATTTGTTTGGCCAACACTGTCTGATAGAATCTGTTCAGCTTTCAGGGTACCACTGGGTTTTCTCTACTGACCCCTTGGTACACTGGCTTAAAAATTACTTTCTTGACTCTACACCCCTCCAGCTACTGCTGCATCTCTCTGCTCCCCTTCACATCCAATTTTTTTGGAAGGCATTTTCAGCAGAAGATATCATTGCTCCCTCATTGCCCAATTATTCATTAAGCCGTTGTAAGTTTGCTTCCTCGCCCATCACACCACTTGTCATAGTCATCAACATCATCACGCTGAATTTTTATCCTTTTCTTATCCAAGCTCTCCGTAGAAGTGATGTAATATGCTATTTCCTCTTTATCAAGAACACTAGCTCCTCTTAATTTTCATCACACTCTTCTAGTTTTCATTCTTTGTCTTCAGTCTCTTTTTCATTCTCCCTTATTGGGTGCCTCCTCTACCCAAACCCTAACTATTCATGAAGCTCAGAGTTCTCTTCTTCTGCCTTTTTGCTATACACATTCCTTCTAGGAAATGTATATTTATTTCAATAGATTTAAACATCTTATACATTTTGAATTTATGTTTCTAGCTCACATTACTTTTTTGAGCCCTAGACAGTTTGTAGCTGACTGTTTGTGACTCTAGAATTAGACAGAAAATACTTGAGGTCAACATATAAATATAAAATATGAAAAGTAAAGATGACCAAAATTAAAATCTAGAAGATAGGAAAAGTTAAGTCAAGGGAAAGGTAGAGGAACAAATAGCCTTGGGGTATAGGAACAATTATTTATATTATTTAAGATAAGTAATAAAGTTAGATTATTTAGGTTATAAACTATAAATAGAGGAATTAATAATATTAACATTTTGGGAAAAGTAGAGGGTGAGAGGTAATAGACATTGTTGTAAAGTTACCTCCTCATATAGCTCAGTAGAAAGGTAATGAATAAAGTCAAATTCATGAATCACAGGAAAAACTTAAACCAATGACAATAAAAATGTACATTCTTAGCAGCAAAGCTAAACTGAGTGAGGAAGAGAAGAACTAATCATTTTAATCATGAGTCTTTTTCGATGATTTAATTTTTAACAATGTATGTGCACTAATTTAATAAAAATAAATTTTAGCTTTAAAAATAAAACCAGGCTGGGCATGGTGGTTCATGTCTGTAATACCAGTACTTTGTGGGGCCGAGGTGAGCAGATCACTTGAGGCCAGGAGGTCGAGACCAGCCTGGGCAACATGGCTTATATGGTATGTCTGTGTCCCCACCCAAATCTCATCTTGAATTGTGGTTCCCATAATCCCTACATGTCATGGGAGGGACCAGGTGGAGATAATTGAATCACGGGGGCAGTTTCCCCCATCCTGTTTTTGTGATAGTAAGTTTTATAAGGGGCCTCCCTCTTCACTGGGCACTAATTTCTCTCTCCTGCCACTCTGTGAAGAGGTGCCTTCCTCCATGATTGTAAGTTTCCTGAAGACTCCCCAGCCATGCAAAACTGTGAGTCAATTAAACTTTTATTAGTAAGTTATCCAGTCTTGGGTATTTCTTCATAGCAGCGTGAGAATGGTAAATTGGTACGGTGAATGAGGCACTGCTGTAAAGATACCCAAAAATTTGGAAGCGACTTTGGAACTTGGTAGTAGGCAAAGGTTGGAACAGTTTGGAGGGCTCAGAAGAAGATAGGAAAATGTGGAAAAGTTTGGAACTTCCTAGAGACTTGTTGAATGGCTTTGACCAAAATGCTGATGATAGTGGTATGGACAATAAAGTCCAGGCTGAGGAGGTCTCAGATGGAGATAAGGAACTTGTTGGGAACTGGAATAAAGGTAAGTTTTGCTCTGCAAAGAGACTGTCGGCATTTTGCCCTGCCCTAAAGATCTGTGGAACTCTGAAGTTGAGAGAGATGATTTCGGGTATCTGTTGGAAGACATTTCTAAGCGGCAAATAGTTCAAGAGGAAGTGGAGCATAAAAGTTTGGAAAATTTGGAAACTGATTCTGCCATAAAAAAGAAAACCCTATTTTCTGGGGAGAAATTCAAGCTGGCTGCAGAAATTTGCATAAGTAACAAGGAGCCCAATATTAACCACCAAGACAATAGAGAAAATGTCTGCAGGGCATTTCAAAGACATTCACTGCAGCCCCTCCCATCACAGACTCAGACGCCTGGGAGGGAAAAGTGGTTTCCTGGGCCAGGCCTAGGGCCCCCTGCTCTATGCAGCCCTGGGACCTGGTGCTCTGCATCCCAGATGCTTCAGCTCCAGCTGTGGCTAAAAAGGGCCAGCACAGAGCTCAGGCCATTGCTTCACAGGATGCAAGCCCCATGCCTTGGCAGCTTACACGTTATTCGGCCTGCAGTTGCACAGAAGTCAAGAATTAAAGTTTCCACCTAGATTTCAGAGGAGGTATGAAAACGCCTAGATGTACAGGCAGAAGTTTGTTGCAGGAGCAGAACCCTCATGAAGTACCTCTGCTAGGGCAGTGCAGAAGGGAAACGTGGGGTCAGAGCCCCCACACAGAGTTCCCACTGGGACACTGCCTAGTGGAGCCGTGAGGAGAGGGCCGCTGTTCCCCAGAATAGTGGATCCACCCACAGCTTGCCACGTGTGCCTGGAAAAGCTGCAGACACTCAACACCAGCCCTGAAAGCAGCTGGGAGCCGGGCTGTACTAGGCAAAGCCACAGGGGCAGAGCTACCTAAGGCTGTGGGAGCCCACCTCTTACATCGGCATGACCTGGATGTGAGACATGGAGTCAAAAGAGATCGTTTTGGAACTTTAAGATTTAATGATTGCCCTATTAAATTTCAGGCTTGCATGGGGCCTGTATGTCCTTTGTTTGGCCTATTTCTCCCATTTGGAACAAGTGTATTTACCCAATGACTGTATCCCCATTGTATCTAGGAAATAACTAACTTGCTTTTGATTTTACAGGCTCATGGCTGGAAGTGACTTGTCTTGCCTCAGATGAGACTTTGGACTTAGAATTTTGAGTTAATGCTGTAATGAGTTAAGATTTTGGGGGACTGTTGGAAAGGTCATGATTGCATTTTTAATTGTAAGGAGACGAGATTTGGGAGGGACCAGGGGTGGAATGATACAGTTTGGCTGTGTCCCCACCCAACTGTCAATTTGAATTGTAGTTCCTATCATCCACACATGTCATGGGAGGGACCAGGTGGAGGTAATTGAATCACAGGGGTGGCTTCCCCCATCCTGTTCTTGTGATAGTGACTTAGTTCTCAGGAGATCTGATGGTTTTCAGAGGTGACAGCATGCTGGCAGTCCTCACAGCCCTCGCTTGCTCTCGGCGCCTCCTCTGCCTGGGCTCCCACTTTGGCCGCACTTGAGGAGCCCTTCAGCCACCGCTGCACTGTGGGAGCCCTTTTCTGGGCTGGCCAAGGCGGGAGCCGGCTCCCTCAGCTTGCAGGGAGTGTGGAGGGAGAGGCGCGAGCGGGAACCGGGGCTGCGCGCGGCGCTTGCGGGCCGGCTGGAGTTCCGGGTGGGCGTGGGCTTGGCGGACCCCTCACTCAGAGCAGCCGGCCGGCCCTACCCGCCCCAGGCAATGAGGGGCTTAGCACCCGGGCCAGCGGCTGTGGAGGGTGTGCTGGGTCCCCCAGCAGTGCCGACCCACTGGCACTGCGCTCGATTTCTCACCGGGCCTTAGCTGCCTTCCCGCCGGGCAGGGCTCGGGACCTGCAGCCCGCCATGCCTGAGCCTCCCACTTCCTCCATGGGCTCCTGTGCGGCCCGAGCCTCCCCGACGAGCGCCACCCCCTGCTCCACGGCGCCCAGTCCCATCAACCACCCAAGGGCTGAGGAGTGCGAGCACACGGTGCGGGACTGGCAGGCAGCTCCACCTGCAGCCCCGGTGCAGGATCCACTGGGTGAAACCAGCTGGGCTCCTGAGTCTGGTGGAGACATGGAGAACCTTTATGTCTAGCTCAGGGATTGTAAATACACCAATCAGCACCCTGTGTCTAGCTCAGGGTTTGTGAATGCACCAATTGACACTCTGTATCTAGCTGCTCTGGTGGGGCCTTGGAGAACCTTCGTGTCCACACTCTGTATCTAACTGATCTGATGGGGACGTGGAGAACCTTTATGTCTGGCTCAGGGATGGTAAACGCACCAATCAGTGCCCTGTCAGAACAGACCTCTCAGCTCTACCAATCAGCAGGATGTGGGTGGGGCCAGATAAGAGAATAAAAGCAGGCTGCCCGAGCCAGCAGTGGCAACCCGCTCGGGTCCCCTTCCACACTGTGGAAGCTTTGTTCTTTTGCTCTTTGCAATAAATCTTGCTACTGCTCACTCTTTGGGTCCACACTGCTTTTATGAGCTGTAACACTCACCGCGACTGAAGCCAGCAAGATCACGAGCCCACCAGGAGGAATGAACAACTCCAGACGCGCTGCCTTAAGAGCTGTAACACTCACCACCAAGGTCCTCGCAAGACCACGAACCCACCAGAAGGAAGAAACTCCGAACACATCCAAACATCAGAAGGAACAAACTCGGGACATGCGGCCTTTAGAACTGTAACACTCACCGCGAGGGGCCGCGGCTTCATTCTTGAAGTCAGTGAGACCAAGAACCCACCAATTCCGGACACAGTTTCATAAGGGGCTTCCCCCTTCACTGACACTGATTTCTCTCTTCTGTTGACCTGTGAAGAGGTGCCTTCTGCCATAACTGTAAGTTTCCCAAAGCCTCTCCAGCCATGTTGAACTGTGAGTCAATTAAACCTCTTTTCTTTATAAATTACCCAGTCTCAGGTATTTCCTCATAGCAGTGTGAGAACAGACTAATACAATAGTGAAACCCTTTCTCTAAAAATCATACAAAAATTAGCTGAGAGGCATACACCTGTAGTGCCCGCTACCCAGGGAAGCTGAGGTAGAAGGATTTCTTGAGCCCGGGAGGTTGAGGCTGCAGTGAGTCATGATGGAGGCACTGCACTCCAGCCTGGATGACAGAGTGAGACTCTGTCTCAAAAAGTAAATAAGTAATAAAAACAAAACCCAAAGTAAACAGCTGTTATGAGGTTTTATTAAGGGGCTGCTTTTGATGTGAGTTGTCTTAGGTATCTCAATTTGCAATTCCGATACGGAGCTTGTATATTTGCATAACATGTACAAGCTATTTGATTTTTCTGGTTCTTACTTTCCATATATATAATATATATTATATATATATATAAAATATATATTGTATATATGTAGTTTTTTCTCTGGAATATTGTTGTGAGGTTTGGATATGCTTGTGTGAATAGTATAAAAGATATGCAAATAGAATACCTTCCTCTTCTTGTTCCTCGTTCCTCTGAATTGTGAAGCTTATCATCTGTAGCTTCCTTTTATGTGTGATGGATTTATTATTGAAAACAGTAAAAGATTTCCTTTCACCGAGCATATCATGTGCTCTTCCTAGGAAATGTTAAACAAGTATAATGGTGCAATATATGTTTTAGACTTAGATTTAGACTATACATACCAGACTATAACATTTTAAAGAGTTATGCAGAATTCTTCTTTGTTTAAAATGGCTGATGTCTTAGAATACATTGGAAAGAATTAAAAAAAATATTTGTTCAGCAAATGTGGCTTGTGTCAGTGGCTATTAGGCTTGCCAGTTTTATTCTTGACGAGATGTCACTGTGAAAAAGAGAAGGCTTCAGGAGAAAATGATGCTCAGGTTACTCTTCTTTGCTAACCCTTCCCTCAACCATTTTTCATGTTGCCTTCAGGTTTGAGCAGTTTCACCTTGAGCCATGAGAGAGTAAAATTTCATTTTTCACCCCCATGCCTCTGGCGGAAGACTATGAGTACTCTGCTGCTTTTGTACTTTGGATTCCTGTCTATCAGAGATTTGTGAGAACAGATTTGAAAGACTTTGTTTTCTGTACTTCTAGTTCTGGTACTAGCTGTGCAGATATATTTTTTAAATGTCATCAAAATATCTTTGTGCAGTATATAATTAAGATATAATTTGATTATCATTCCCCTAAACAGGGAATGAGTTCTGTTTATATTTTATTAAACAGGTTAGTTAGTTAGGCACTTCCCTTAATGAAGACAGAAATAGATATGTCTGCTTTTATTAATAAATGTGTTCCCAAAATAAGAACTCCAAAAGAGAGATGTGCAGAGCCTTAAATACAGTACTCACAAGTGAATTCAAATAGTTGTCTTCTGTGGTTTCGTCTATTTTATTTGCCCTCATGGCAATCCCTCTCAGGAATTTACCTGGAATCCTTCACTTGAAGGATTTGAATACATAAAATATTTAATGTTTATTCTTTTAAAGAGTATAAGAAAGGACCCAAAGCTGATGCCTCAAAGAGCTTTGCAAATTTTGTGGTTTAATCTTTGTGATCTCATGAATCTCTTCCGAAGTCAGTTCCCCTCATGTGCTCTAATTATATAGGGAGATGGCTAATAACCCCTACTTGTTAACAAGATTTGGTGTGGGATTTTCGTTTTGTCTTAGTGAGATTGGTTTGCTATATAACAAAATGCCATAGACTGGATAGCTTAAGAACAGACATTTATTTTTTATAGTTGGAGGCTGGGCAGTCCAAGATCAAGCTGCTGACAGATTCAGTTTCTGGTGAGGGTCTCTTTCCTGGCTCGCAGACAACTATCTTGTCCTCACGTCCTCACATAGCAGGGGGAAAGAGAGAAAGAGAAAGTCTGGGAGACCAGCTTACGGATCTCTTTTCCTCTCCTTATAGGGATTCTAATCCTATTAGGGGTCCTTACCCTCATAACCTTATTTACGTCTACTTCCCAAAGACCGCACCTCAGATATCATCACCTTGGGAGTTAGCGTTTTCACATATGAATTTTAGGAAAGGACAAAAACATTCAGTCCAGAACATTCTGCCCCTGGACCCCCAAATTTCACGCCTTCTTGCATGTAAAATACATTAATCAAATCATCCCAACAGCTCCAACCTTCTTAACTCATTCTAGTATTCATTCTAAAGTCTAAAGTCCAAAGCCTTATTTAAATGTCATCTAAATCCGACATAAGTGAGACTTGAGATACAATTCACCCTGAGGTAAAATTTCTCTCCAGCTGTGAACCTGTGAGAACAGACAAGTTACGTGTTTCTGAAACAATCGCGGGATAGGCACAGAACTGATACTCCCATTCCACAAGCAGTAAATCAGAAGAAAGAGATGGGAGAGCCCAAGGAAGTTCAGAAGCCAGTTAAATATTCTGTTTCATCTCTCATGAGTTCTACCTTCCACAGAACACTAGAATACAATTCAGCCAAGTATTTTGCCACTTTATAACCTGGATCTCCTTTCCTGCAGTCTCCAATAGCGTGTTCCTCATTTCCATCTGAACCCACACCAGAATTGCCCTTAATGCTCGTATTTCTAGCATGCACCTCAAAACCTTTTCGGCTTCTGTCCATTACTCAGTCCATTACATTTTAAGGCTCAAGAATAATCCTCTTTAGTTCCATGCTCTGCCCTCCAGATTCACTTGGTTGGCAGTATTGCCTCCAGCGTCAGTAGTACCCTTTAGCTCAGTGGAAGGCTGTCTGTCTGGCTCTCTGAGACAGTCCCCCTCACCCTCAGGTGGCTCTGCTGGGTGGCAGTTCCACCCTTTGAAACAACATGAAAGCAGCTTTTCCCCTTAGCCCAGGCACTCTGGACCTGTGGTAGCAATAGTAGTCCTGATAATCTCTAAATCACTTTCGGGCTCCTTCTTTCCTTTAACACATGTTCACCGTCTGCCTTTGTTCTGTCTTATTTTCTCTATTTTCTTTTATTATTTTTAATTGACCCTTAATAATGATACATATGTATGGGGTATAGTGTGATATTTCTGTGCATGTATACAATGTGTAATGATCAAATCAGGGTAATTGGCATATCCATCACTTAAAATATTGATCAATTATTTGTGTTGTGAACATTCAAAATCTGCTCTTCTAGCTATTTAAAAATATACAATAAATCATTGTTAATTATAGTCACTCCATAATGCTACAGAACCCTAGGACTTCTTCTGCTTATTTCTTTTTTTTTTTTTCAATTCCAGCTGGCAGTGTTTCTGATGGTATAATGTCATCTCTATTTCTGGCTTGTGTTATTGAGATGGCTGATTGGGTACGTGGTTCACACCCATGCTAATCTCCCTATCAAATGGTTTGGTCAGCAACACTCTTGGTATTCTCCTGCTAGCCTGGTTTCTCAACTTTTGCAGTAGGGACAGGCAGAGAATTTGTCAAATCTTTAAGCTCTGGTTCCTCTTTATTTAACCTTCTTTAATTAATTCTTCTTGTCTTGTACTTTACCAAAATCAGTCAGGAGGAACAGTGCCACTTTTTCAACACTTTGCTTAGAAATCTCCTCAGCTAAATATTCTGTTTCATCTCTCATGAGTTCTACCTTCCACAGAACACTAGAATAAAATTCAGCCAAGTATTTTGCCACTTTATAACATGGATCTCCTTTCCTGCAGTCTCCAATAACGTGTTCCTCATTTCAATCTGAACCCACACCAGAGTGCCCTTAATGCTCATATTTCTAGCATGCACCTCAAAACCCTTTTAGCCTCTATCCATTACCCACTTCCAAAGCCTTTGTTACATGTTTTGGTATTTGTTACAATAGCATCTCACTTCTTAGTTCCAAAATCGGATTAGTTAGGGTTCTCCAGAGAAACACAAGCAAAAAATATTGAAGAGAGAAAAATGAGAGAGAGAGGAAGAGAGGAAGAAAGAGAGAGAGATTATAAGAAATGGACTCACATGATTATGAGGCTGAGAAGTCCCATGCGCTTCATTTGGCAAGTTGGAGACCCAGGAGAGCTGGTGGTATATTTCCAATCCAGGTCTGAAGACGCCCAAACCATGAGAACTAATGGTGTAGTTCCAGCTGAGCCTGAAGTCCTGAGAATGAGGAGAGCCAATGGTGCACATCCCAGTCCAAGGGAAAAAGACAAGTATCCCAGTTCAACAGTCAGGCACAGAGAAAAAGAGCAAATTCTCCCTTTGGCTATCTTTGCTTTACTCAGGCCCTCAAAAGATTAGATTATGCCCACCTACGTTGAAGACAGCAATCTGCTTTACACAGTCTACTGATTGAAATGCTAATCTCATCTAGAAACACCCTCATAGAAACACCCAGAACTAATATTTAGCCAAATATCTGGGCCTCTCATGGCTCAGTCAAGTTGATGCATAAAATTAGCCATTACACCTTTATATTTTATTAGATCAATAATTCCCAGTCTACCACTGACAATGTGGTTCTGCTTTTTATTTAGCACCTAGATTTTCAGAACTATTTGCTTCCAATTACTTTCCACCAGATATGTCTTAATTATAGGAAAGGAATTGTAAAGTCAACCATATAAGCTTTACACCAGCTCTGACTATAAGCCTTTGTGAAATATTATTCCTAGTTTGAAAAAATTGATAATATACCAATAGCTGTAGAAAATCATGAATGCTTTAAGGTCCTTGTAAATACATCAACATAATAATAACTATTAAGCTTTCTAGAGCTATTTTAGGATAGTTGTAACATTTATTATCCTTCCTTTGAAAACATCAAGCTCTAAAACAACAGCGTAATGGTTTTGCAAAGATTTATTTCTAAGATTAAATAGTGAGGGCTCTTTTTCCCTTGAGCATGTTTGAAAATTGTCCTCTTAGAGAATCTAAATATATGCCCGTATTAAAATATCACACAAATTAAAGAAAGCCTACTTGTTACTAAAGCAAGATTGGTAATTAAATCACTACCTTTACATGTACCATGAAATGGAAAGCAGTGTTGTTTGATAATACATTTGCATTTTGAGCGACTTTTTTTCCCCCAAATCATGACATATGTGATGAAAAAGTTAAGAGTTCACCACTTCAGTCATTGATTTTGATAAAGTAATTACACTAAGGACACAGTTAATGTAATTAATATATTAATTTAGAGAAACAAAGTTAAAAGTAGACCCCAAACAAACAAACAAGAAACAAAAACGTTGTGTATGTTGTAGGTATAGAAAAATCGAAATGTTTTAGATTTCCCAGATAAATAACAGACATTAGGACAGATTATCATGCAAAGCTTACACAATATGCAACATGATTGTCTTTGTTTTATTATGCCACCTTTCTTTTGTGTTCACTCCTTCCTCTTTGACCTTGGTGCTTTACCTTAAAGGAACTTAGCAACTGCTCCTATGTGACGGAAAAAATACCTGATTTGGCAAGTGTGTACTTTATGAAATGTGATGTGGCATCAATCATCATTAACCCAAATATCCCCATCACATGCAGGGCCTGACCCCATCACATCTGGTTTCCTGTTTGAATATCCTTCATTTTGTGGAGGTTTTGCTGATAACAATACTCAGAATGATCTCTAGGCAATGGAAACTGACAGAAGATGAATTATCTGTCACTCAGGAGGATGCCCTGACCATGGAAACAATCAAGTACAATTGTCTATTATTATTACTTTTTCCCCTTGCTTTCTTTATTTCTTGGATTAGTTCCCAGCTCAGAATCTGCTTTAAAAGCCTATTAAAAATCTCAAGAGAAAATATGAAATAGAGAATTCCCAGTGAAATTATTCTTGGTTGTTGGCAAATGCAATCATTTTTTCTTTGTTGCCTAAATGACATTTTGAATCATGATATCTTAAGTTTTCCAAAGGAGCATTAAAAAATAACTCATATACCATGTGTGGGTGTCTTAAGCAAAAGATTTGTTATTAGCTATTAAATGTCTGGACAGATTATAATTTTGTGGTTGGGAATCACTAGCCTTCTTCTGAAAAATCTTGGGTAATTAGTGATGTGATATCGGTAACTGATGATAGCTACATGTCAGGTGCAACATATTTTATCATTCAAAATACACAAAAAAACGTTACTTTTACTTACAAAGCATTGATTCTAGGCTGTTGTACAAAGAAGCTGTGATATTTGAATACCACTTCCTCTTCTTCAAGAACAGACAAAATAGCAACACAGAAAGCAGGAACAAAAAAATAACTTCCCTTTTTGGCAATTAAAGATATTTCAGGCTTATTTGAAAAGAAGGGGTAACTTGCAGGGGAAAGAGTTTAGTGATGGGAAAGAGGATCAAGTCAGTAGGTGACTGCATAACTTCATCTCTGCTTGAGCAAGGAGGACCCTCTGAAAATTTAAATCATGGGGCAAGGAGTTAAATTGTTGTAGAAAGGCCAAGGGATTCTGAGGTATCAGGAGAATTGCAGGGGGGGATACTTCTTAAAGGAAAATGTACATCTAGATTAGGGTGTCCACGGCTAATAGGGACCAGCAGGTCACTTAAGTTAAAGGGGTCATAGACAAGCTTTGTTTGTACCTTATAAATGCATCAATAAAATTATAACTACATATAACCACATGAATGAATCTCATGAACAAGATGTTAAGCAAAAGGAGTCAGACATGCAAGAGTACCTTTTGTGGGATTCTATTTTCGTAAAGTTCAAACAGACAAAACAAACCTATGGCATTAGAAATTAGGACAGCAGTTCCCTTGTGGGAATAGGGGAATAGTGAATGGAAGGAGGCAAAAAAGCAGGCTTCTGGGGTGCTGATGATGTTCTGTTTCTTGATCTGGGTGCTGGTTACACATACATAGGTTTAATTTATGATAATAAATAATATTCATTGAACTTATGATTTATGTCCTCCTCTGTATGTATGTTATACTTTAATAAAAAGATTAAGAAATGGGTCTTAACAGTCTTAAGATTCACAAAAATATTTGTCATCCCTTTTGTTTTTTTTTTTTAGAAACTTGTAACCTGAAGATCTTTCTTATTCCAGCTTGAGATAGAGACATGAGTACAGGGAACTGTTTCTTTGCTATAAGGAAAATAATTGGGTACATATGATGATAAACAGTGACTGGTACTGAGTCATGGTATCAGAGAACTCATAAGAGGTGAGGACTATGAGAAGTGAAGAGTTTGTGAATCTCTGTTAAGGGAATTTGCTCTTATATTTCAGCAGCTTCTGCATGTGAGTACGTGCACTGAAGGCTCCCAGATTATCTAATTTTTTAAAGTGAAGCCAGGAAGCAATTTTATTTGAAAACTCCAAATTTTCTATTTTGGGGTAATATTTTTTAAGCACTTTGAAATACAGGAAGCATATTTCCAGGTTAAATTTGGCCTCCAGTTTGATCCATTTGGTGTAGAAGTCTGGGTTGATTTCTGGGGATTTCTAGGTTATCTCTGGACAGGTATTAAAATAATTAAAGAAAAGAAAGGAACATACAGATAAAGAAAAAAAAGAGTATACATATACCTTTTGTTTATGCCAGTGTTAATGAGTTTTTGTTCATTTTAACTCTGAGAGCTTAGAAAATAGGGTATGACTTATACATTCTGGCATCTCAAATGTAAGAAATGTTACAATCTATGGTTCTCTACATTTTCCAAGTTGCTTGGAACATGTTTCTTTGATTTTCCAAAACACATATTTCTTGGTTGCTTACAGAGTGCCAGGCACTGTGCTTAAGCATTCAGGGTGTATATTCACTTAATACTTAGAGACTTTGTAGCAATTTGCAGGTGAGTAAACTGAAGCATGCCTAAATTTACAATGTTAGTAATAATTAGGATTCAAATCAGGCATACTTAATTTCAGAGCTTTAACTCTTAAACACTAATCATGAATCTTATAACTATATGTGGAAATATGTAAATCGAGAATTTTTAATTCTATTTTATAGATGAGGAAACAGATGCTTTAAATCAGTAGTCCCCAACATTTTTGGCACAGGGACCGGTTTCATAGAAGACAGTTTTTCCACGGAGGCAGGTTGCGATGAGTCAAGCACATTACATTTATTGTGTGCTTTATTTCTATTATTATTATATTATAATATATAATGAAATAATTATACAACTCAACATAATGTAGAATCAGTGGGAGCCCTGAGCTTGATTTCCTGCAACTAGACAGTGCCATCTGAGTGATGAGAGACAGTGACAGATATCAGGTATTAGATTCTCATAAGGAGCATGCAACCTAAATTCCTCACATACAGTGTTCATAATAGAGTTTGCACTCCTATGAGAATCTAATTCCCTACGCCTCATTTTGATAGGAGGTGGAGATCAGGTGGTAAATGTGAGTGACGGGGAGTGATTGTAAATACAGATGAAGCATCACTTGCTTGTCTGCAGCTCACCTTTCTGCTGTGGGGCCCAGTTTCTAACAGTGCACTGATCAGTAGCAGCCCATGGCCCAGGGTTTGAGGACCCCTGTTTTAAATGACTTGACAGAACTTACGGTGCTATTTACTAAGAGAGGATTGATACGGGCCTCCTGTTCTTGCTCCTGTTGTACTCTTTTCCCCTGTACCCTGAAGGTCATCCTGGCAGTTAATTTTATATTTGCAGAATTCTTTAACAGTGGATTATTTCCTGTCACGTAGCAGTTTAATTATCCTTTATTTGGATATGATCTAAATAAAATCAACATAATCTTAGATGATAAGATAAATGTATCCCAAGCAAGTACACTGATATCTGAGATGCATAATGAATTAACCTTCTTGATGCTTAGGATAACAACTAATGGTGCATCGCCTCTCAGTTAGTGAATTAGAAAGCCAGGCGTTCATCCGAATATGCAGATGTTTAGCCTTGTGTAGTCAAAACCTCTGAATGACTGACACAATTTTCACTTTGAATTATATTCTTTGGTGCCAGACAGTGGCAGAGTATCAGGCAAATAAATGCATGACTTTAAAAAGAATTCTTTCAATCTTGACCAGTAGCAGCCCCAGTTGAGTGGAGAAAATATATGTTTTGTGGTTTTACTTATTAATCTTATATTGTACTTATGTAAATTTTAATTAGGCTTTTTGAATTTCCTAGTTTTCTTCTACTGAACAGTGATTAAGGTTCACAGTTTTGTGTACCAGATGGAGTTTAAGTGATATCAACAATCAAAACAAACCTTTTTAGGTTTGTCTGTTCTTTCTTTTCCTATTCAGTCTGGTCAGGAAATCATGAAATATTTAATATAACATTTGAAATCAAATAATTGTAGCATTGTCTCTTGAAATAGGCTGGAATCTATCAAGCATTTTATTTGTAGTCTTGCTTCCTAAATGTTTACAGTAAAAATAGAGAGACAGCTTTATTGTATTTTTGTTAAATTCATTAGGCCTTCCCTTCAGTCTGTTAATTGCCCCCTCCCGTTGTGTGTTTTTAATGAAAAGAATCCATTTTTAACCAGCACCCACCATTGTGGCCCTGATGTTACCATGGAAATGAAATAACTTGTTCTGAAATTGTCTGCTATACATATTTACAGCATATTAGGTAACACCTGGGCATTAAAATCTTGCAATACAATAGATTTTTATTTTTTAAGAACACCAGCAATACCATTTTTACTTCACATAAGTTTTTGCCATTACAGTGGGTGAGCATGCAAGGTGCAATTACTAGCACTGGTCTTAGGTTGGCAGCTAAATGAGATGCTTTTTCATTAGAAAAAAAAAAATATATATATATATATAAAGTATATACATATATATAACAAGTAGAAAAGTACTAGAATCTTGACAATATAAAGATGGCAAAGTTTTTAATAGTCTAGTTTTATTAAATTATAAACATGCATTATTCTCCTAGAAGGTGTCACAAATACATATGTGTAGTTGCATTTCTAGTCAATATTTCTGTGTGTATATTAGATATCAGATGCTGCAATACTAGCTGGGGATACAAAGGTGAATAAGATATCTTTCCTGACCTCAGGGAGCACATATTCTAGACTATCAAATGACATATCTTGAGTAAAAATATATAGTAAATGTGTTCCAACTTAGATGAAGCCAGGAGCTGGAAAGCAATATCACATTTATAGTCCCATTAAAGGCATAAAGATATAATGTTAATTATGACATTTTCCTTTTCTAATATAAAATTGTAGGTACTTTCATGCTATGGCCTTGGGTGGGTACATTAGGAGGCTCAGAGAAGCCATAATCCCTGCCATCTACACTTCCATGCCTAACCCTCCAGGATACTCAGCAATACATACATGCCTTTCCTTTATCTTTCTATTGCATACAGCACATCAATTCCAAACAATTATTTAATCCATCAAATTTATATTCATTTCCTACATTGTGATAGGCATTATTAATCAGTACTTTTCTTAGGTTGTCTGAGTCTCAGAATTTTCACATCTTAACATTAAAATTTCTAGACATCTTTAACTGTTCATTCCTCACTTATTTTGTCATTCTTCAGAAACAGAAATAACTTTTCTATACAAGGCTTATATTTTCTGCCCATGGTCTTGACTCTCTTATGTGTAACTCCTTTTTAGGCCCAAGGCTCCATTTGGCCATGGTAAGATTGCTCCTCATATTGTCACAATAGAACTTGCAACACGATTTAATGCAATCCCAAGGAAGTCTTTGTGATTCTGGTAAGATCGTGTCTTCACATCATTGACAATGACCAGAGTAAGATTTTGGGAAACCCCCGCAAATCCATACGCACTTGGTAAGACTGTCACTCACTATCCTCATCACCTGCCCCACCTCTTCTCTTCTTAGCATTATACAACGTTTAAGAGACACATCATAAGAAAGAGACTATAAATCAAGTTGACTCTCTACATTCTGTGAAAAACCATCAGGATTGATTTCATTATGTCTTACCTTGATCCACAAACTCAGGTTCAAGCCTCCTGGGACATCCACCATGGTTACAGCTCCACATGGCTGTGTGTTCCTTAATCGGAATCAATTTTTCTCCCTTCCCCACTTGCCCACACCCTTCACTGTACTGTCTACAAAATCTCCTGTATCTTTTTCTCTTAACTGTGTAATCACCTTTTGCTATAAAATAAGCTCAGGTACCCTTTTAGATACAACTCTTTGAATTGTGACAGGTTTTTCTTCTATTTTTCATGTACCATGGGTATCAGAGGTGGACTAGATGTCCTCCGTGTTTCTCATTGTTTTGCCCAGACCACCATCTGTCCTGCTTTTTGTCGAAACCCTCAGATTATTTGAGGAACATGACAACAGCTTCCTCTGTGCTTCTTGGACATTCATACTGCAAACTCCCAGTTATATCTTCTTATTCCCTGGAGATTTAGCAATTGATTTCACTATGCATGTTATTTTTCTTAGTATCTTAAACAGTCGTTGAGACCCCTTGTCTAAAATTGTGGACCCTCAATTGCTTGACTGCCTTTAACCCCAATTATTATGCCCTCCTCGTATCCTCAACCATGCATCCCTATGTCATTCCCTGAACTTCGTCATTACCAATTTCCACAAAACCTCGATTTCAGGAATTCCACTCTCTGACCATCAAATACTTCTAGCTTGCCTGTTTCATAATACCTTACACATTTTTTTTAACTCTATGCCACCTTTTTAACTGTGCAGGATAACCCTGAAAATCTTCTATTCTTATCCAGATTACATTGCCTTGTTTTGCTGTGACAGTTCCTTGAATTCATTTCAGCTCCTTTGCCTCTCTTGTTCTCCATATTTCCTGATGAAGTAAAATACCAACACTAGGTAAGCCCTTCTTTTAGCCATACCTGCAACTTCGTGGCCAAACACAGAAAGAGGGAAACACACAAAGGTACCGACTGGTTCATTTAAAAATCATAATCACATAAAATGAGTTAGGGAGGATTCCCTCTTTTTCTATTGATTGGAATAGTTTCAGAAGGAATGGTACCAGCTCCTCCTTGTACCTCTGGTGGAATTCGGCTGTGAATCCATCTGGTCCTGGACTTTTTTTGGTTGGTAAGCTATTGATTATTGCCACAATTTCAGAGCCTGTTATTGGTCTATTCAGAGATTCAACTTCTTCCTGGTTTAGTCTTGGGAGGGTGTATGTGTCGAGGAATTTATCCATTTCTTCTAGATTTTCTAGTTTATTTGCATAGAGGTGTCTGTAGTATTCTCTGATGGTAGTTTTTATTTCTGTGGGATCGGTGGTGATATCCCCTTTATCATTTTTTATTGCGTCTATTTGATTCTTCTCTCTTTTCTTCTTTATTACTCTTGCTAGAGGTCTATCAATTTTGTTGATCTTTTCAAAAAACCAGCTCCTGGATTCATTAATTTTTTGAAGGGTTTTTTGTGTCTCTATTTCCTTCAGTTCTGCTCTGATTTTAGTTATTTCTAGCCTTCTGCTAGCTTTTGAATGTGTTTGCTCTTGCTTTTCTAGTTCTTTTAATTGTGATGTTAGGGTGTCAATTTTGGATCTTTCCTGCTTTCTCTTGTGGGCATTTCGTGCTATAAATTTCCCTCTACACACTGAATGTGTCCCAGAGATTCTGGTATGTTGTGTCTTTGTTCTCGTTGGTTTCAAAGAACATCTTTATTTCTGCCTTCATTTCATTATGTACCCAGTATTCATTCAGGAGTAGGTTGTTCAGTCTCCATGTAGTTGAGTGGTTTTGAGTGAGTTTCTTAATCCTGAGTTCTAGTTTGATTGCACTGTGGTCTGAGAGAGAGTTTGTTATAAGTTCTATTCTTTTACATTTGCTGAGGAGAGCTTTACTTCCAACTATGTGGTCAATTTTGGAATAGGTGTGGTGTGGTGCTGAAAAAAATGTATATTCTGTTGATTTGGGGTGGAGAGTTCTGTAGATGTCTATTAGGTCCACTTTGTGCAGAGCTGAGTTCAATTCCTGGATATCCTTGTTAACTTTCTGTCTCATGGATTGGTCTAATGTTGACAGTGGGGTGTTAAAGTCTGCCATTATTATTGTGTGGGAATCTAAGTCTCTTTGTAGGTCACTCAGGACTTGCTTTATGAATCTGGGTGCTCCGTTGTTGGGTGCATATATATTTAGGATTGTTAGCTCTTCTTGTTGAATGGATCCCTTTACCATTATGTAATGGCCTTCTTTGTCTCTTTTGATCTTTGTTGGTTTAAAGTCTATTTTATCAGAGACTAGGATTGCAACCCTTGCCTTTTTTTGTTTTCCGTTTGCTTGGTATATCTTCATCCCTTTATTTTGAGTCTATGTGTGTCTCTGCACGTGAGATGGGTTTCCTGAATACAGCACACTGATGGGTCTTGACTCTTTATCCAGTTTTCCAGTCTGTGTCTTTTAATTGGAGCATTTAGTCCATTTACATTTAAAGTTAATATTGTTATGTGTGAATTTGGTCCTGTCATTATGATGTTAGCTGGTTATTTTGCTCGTTAGTTGATGCAGTTTCTTCCTAGCCTTGATGGTCTTTACATTTTGGCATGTTTTTGCAGTGGCTGGTACCGGTTGTTCCTTTCTATGTTTAGTTCTTCCTTCAGGAGCTCTTTTAGGGCAGGCCTGGTGGTGACAAAATCTCTCAGCGTTTGCTTGTCTGCAAAGTATTTTATTTCTCCTTCACTTATGAAGCTTAGTTTGGCTGGATATGAAATTCTGGGTTGAAAATTCTTTTCTTTAAGAATGTTGAATGTTGGCCCCCACTCTCTTCTGGCTTGTAGAGTTTCTGCCGAGAGATTGGCTGTTAGTCTGATGGGCTTCCCTTTGTGGATAACCTGACCTTTGTCTCTTGCTGCCCTTAACATTTTTTCCTTCATTTCAACTTTAGTGAATCTGACAATTATGTGTCTTGGAGTTGCTCTTCTCGAGGAGTATCTTTGTGGCGTTCTCTGTATTTCCTGAATCTGAATGTTGGCCTGCCCTGCTAGATTGGGGAAGTTCTCCTGGATAATAACCTGCAGAGTGTTTTCCAACTTGGTTCCATTCTCCCCGTCACTTTCAGGTACACCAATCAGGTGTAGATTTGGTCTTTTCACATAGCCCCATATTTCTTGGAGGCTTTGTTCGTTTCTTTTTATTCTTTTTTCTCTAAACTTCCCTTCTCGCTTCATTTCATTCACTTCGTCTTCCATCACTGATACCCTTTCTTCCAGCTCCTGAGGCTTCTGCATTCTTCACGTAGTTCTCGAGCCTTGGCTTTCAGCTCCATCAGCTCCTTTAAGGACTTCTCTGCATTGGTTATTCTAGTTATCCATTCGTCTAATTTTTTTTTTTCAAAGTTTTTAACTTCTTTGCTATTGGTTTGAATTTCCTCCTGTAGCTCGGAGTAGTCTGATCATCTGAAGACTTCTTCTCTCAACTCGTCATTCTGATACCAAAGCCTGGCAGAGACATAACCAAAAAAGAGAATTTTAGACCAATATCCCTGATGAACATTGATGCAAAAATCCTCAATAAAATACCGGCAAACCGAATCCAGCAGCACGTCAAAAAGCTTATCCATCATGATCGAGTGGGCTTCATCCCTGGGATGCAAGCTGGTTCAACATATGCAAATCAATAAATGTAATCCAGCATATAAACAGAACCAAAGACAAAAACCACATGATTATCTCAATAGATGCAGAAAAGGCCTTTGACAAAATTCAACAACCCTTCATGCTAAAAATCCTCAATAAATTAGGTATTGATGGGACGTATCTCAAAATAATAAGAGCTATCTATGACAAACCCACAGCCAATATCATACTGAATGGGCAAAAACTGGAAGCATTCCCTTTGAAAACTGGCACAAGACAGGGATGCCCTCTCTCACCACTCCTATTCAACATAGTGTTGGAAGTTCTGGCCAGGGCAATCAGGCAGGAGAAGGAAATAAAAAGCATTCAGTTAGGAAAAGAGGAAGTCAAATTGTCCCTGTTTGCAGATGACATGACTGTATACCCAGAAAACCCCATCGTCTCAGCCCCAAATCTCCTTAAGCTGTTTTTTCAAAACAATTTTCCATTCCTCATTTTCTGTTTGTCCCTTCATTTGAATCAGCTTTCACCTCTACGCTCCATTAAAATACCCTTGACAAGGTCGTTTATCTTTTAAGTCCAATGATTAATTCTCATTTCTCATTTTATTTCATGAGTTCAAAGTACTTAATACAATTGATTACTCCCTCCTGCTCTTGGAATACCTACCTTGTATGATTTCCAGTGCTCCCATTTTTCTGGCAGTTCCTGTTCTTTTCCTTTGCTCACCTAATCTATACATGTTGGAGCGCCCAAGGTTCTTTCCTCAACCTTCTTGAAGTTCTCACCTGAACCCATCCCTGAGATTATCTCCTCTGGTCCCATGGCTCTAAAGTATATCCTTTGTGATGACCTTCCCAATTTTCAGCTCCAGCCTCCAACTCTCCCTGCACTTTGGACATGTATGCCTCATTGTCTACTTGACATCTCTGCTTTGTTGTCTGCAGACATATCAAATTTAATATGTCCTAAATAGAATCCTGTCTTTGAAAATACATTCAAAATAGACTTCTGTCTTCTCACTTTCCCCACCCTCCCCCGCCAAACATACTCATTTCTCAGATTTTCTCATTTCAGAAAATGGCACCACCAGTTACCTAAGTGCTATGCCAGATGTCTAGGAATATTCCTTGAGTTCTTTCTTTTCTTCACCCTCCATATCCTATTTATCTTCAATTCTTTCAGTTACACTTATGAAATATATCTAGACTGTCAAGTTCTCACTATCTTCACTGCTGCCATCTTAGCAAATTAATGTTAAGCTGACATTAATTTATTGGAATAGACAATAAATTTCATTCTTCTTTTCCCCTATAATAAAAGTTTTTAAAACTTTATTAATATTAAAACACATGTTTTGCTCATAATTCTTCATTGGCTTCTCAATGCGTTGAGAATAAAAAAAGTGTCCTTATTATAAACCACGTTTGTTCCTGCATGAGCTGTTCCCTGTCCACCTTTCCACCTGCATTTTTTGTTTCTCTCACACCGGCTTATACATTTCTAGTTCCAGTGGCCTTCTTGCTGTCCTTTGACCTAGGCAAACTAGAATCTTTCCTCTGGATTTTTAAACATAATGTTTCTTCCTCTTTGAGCATCTCTATCCATTTTCAGCCTTCTTCTGTAGTCAGTCTGCAGGCTAGCATTTGGGAGCCACTAGTAAAAGTGAAAAGTGTCCTCTTCTGATAGGGCCACATATCCCAGTTTTAATTTCCTCTGATCATTGTTCTCCTTATACTTCCCATTCCAACAAATGTTTTTCTTGAAGATAAAAAAGGCAACGAAATAGGAGATGACACTAATTTCCTTCCTGACATTTATTAACAGTAAGCCATTCACCAACATCAACAGAAAACACCTTCTGTTTTGTAGTAGAATATAAAATAAAAATTATTTGATTTGTCATAATATAAAAATATTGTTATTATCATGTAACAATTTCAAAAGCCTCGCCTCAACTTTTGTAGGTTTTGCCTTTCTTTCTGATGTAACATATCATTTATATGCATGTATCTTACATATTTTATATATTACTCTCAAGAATCTAAGTTTGAATGTTTCTATATATTGCTACATCTGTTTCCTCAGATGTGTATTTTCTTTTTACCCCAGGAGTATAATTTGGTTTTCATGGTTGGTTCTTTGTTCTTATGTAACCCCTAATTCTCTCTAACATTTTAGAAAATCTGGCCAAGGGAACATACTTATTTCTTTGATTTTTTAAAAAATCCGCCTTGCTCCATTTTAGGGCAATGTTATAAACTTTTTTTTTTTGGCATACAAGAACCCATTTATAGCATCAACATACTTTAAATAGCTTGTGTTGTAAATAGTTGTATATTTACTATCTGTTAGTTGAGAATATTCAAACATGCCTGTGCATTCATGGGTCTAATTGCTGCATGCCTATCATGGGTCTGTTAGAAATTGGGGTGTGAGGGAAATTGCTGATATTATAAAGAGAACATATTAAAATTGTTGAAACTTGCCAGTTTTTCCTTGCTGCTCACAGGATTCCTGAAAATCATAAAAAAGAAAATGGAAATACCACTTTCTTTATGAGTGATATGGTACCTCTTATCACCAATGAAAATGTTGCTAAAGGTTGGAAGAACAAAGAGAGTTGTGCTCAAGTTTAAGTGGATCTCCTGGCATTCCTCATCCTCTTTAATGGAATCTTTAAAATTGGTTTTCTTTGGCTAGCTACATGTAAGAAACAAGGTAAAGATAGGGCAACTTGTATGGCTTGTCAAGGGGCAGGTCTTAAGCTAGCTTACTCACAGAACTACATGAAAGAAAGGAGGTAGAGAAGAGAGAGGCATGGTTGGGCACAAATAGAGGAAGCCTGTCCTGGCCAAGTCTGCTTATTACATGGAAGTAAGAATCACTGATTTCTAGAGAAGATGCTTAATATGTGTTTGTAACTTTTAAAGCATGATACCACTGCCCACCAATATTTATAGTCCATGAAATGTTCCAGGCAATAATTAACCAACTTAAAAAACTGTAGCTGCCATGTTTTCTGGCCAATACAATGCTCTTCTTCCTAGCTTCTTTCCACCCAGCTACGGTTTTATGACCCTTTTTCTGTCCAGTGAATTATTAATGTCTGTCAGGTGGGTAGAAGTTCCCAGAATGCTTTTAAATTCTTGATAAAATGTAATCCATTCACCTAGAATGCCCCTTTACCTCTATTCCTTTTACCTCTTCCTCCCTGAATTGTAGATACAGTATTCAAAGTTCAGCAGTTACCATGCAACTATAAGGTCCCAAACCAATGGGCTAAGGTCAGAACAGCATAAAAATAGAAAGATTTTGGTTTCTTGTTGATGTTGAAAAGAGGAATAAATGCCAGTTGCTGTTAACCTTCAGACTTCCTGTAACGTGTGAATAATAAATCTATGTTGGTTTAAACTACTGTTAGTTGGGTTTCTGTCTTTGGAGAACACACATGTAATGGGTGTAGTCCTCCTCCCCTGGAGTGACTGGGTCAGGAGCAAGATAAGAAGGGGAAAGAAAAAGAAGAGTTTGGTTAACAGTTACTCTGACCCTGTAGGAACTCTGTCCCATAATTTGGGAATCAAATTATAGCCGTGTCTTATTTTTCCAACCTAAATTTTTAAGAATGCAGATAAGTACTGCATCCCATAGTACACAGTATAATGTCCTGTAGTTCTCTCTCTCTATCTTCTTTCTTCTTCATTTCCAGACTGGAAAAAAATTTTATTTATAATAGATTGTGCATGTCATGTGTTGTGATAGATGATCAAGATGATAGAGGTAGCTCCTGCCTAAGAGAATTTCCAGCTTAGTAGAAGAGACAAGCAAAATAATAAACATACGTATGATATGTGCTATTATATATGTATGAGCAGGGAAATGTTGGAAAAGAGAGGAGCCATATATAACAAAGCCTGGGCAAGGCAGGAAGGTTGTAATGATTTTCAGATATTTTTGCAAAAGGTTGTAAGGTTAAGAAAATTTCTTTAGGTCATATATACATAAGGGGGGTAGACTATTTTGGGTTCGATGTGTCTTTATGTATCTATAAAACTATAAGGAGCTGAAGTCTAGAATCAAATCTGTTTGACCAGATGAACGTTATACATAAACTTTGTTAATATATTTTCCGAAGCACCATAGTCTTTTTTCTATATGCGTGTTTGAGTGCTGATAAACTCATATCATCCTGTATTATGCTGTCTATATTGTATTGTAACATGCCTTGTCACGAAACTCTCATTCACAGCCATAATTTTATGTCCAGAAATATATCTCTACATGTTATCATTCATAGTGACTATAGAATATTCTATAATATGAATGTATGAACAATTTATTTGAAGAAATTTCATTTCTTACTTATTTGGGTTATTTATAATTACTTGAATAAAACATTCTTATACCCAAATAGTGCAATTTTACCCAATTATTTTACTATGGTTTAGGAAGAAAAGGGTTTGCAGTAGTTCTGTACCCTATTCTCTCTCTCAGGGGTGTCCAGGCAGAAAGAATGACTATTAATTCTACTGTCAAACATGCAAACTACCTCTTGGTAAACATATGAATTACTAGTAAGCCCAATAATTATTTTTTTACTAGCAGAAGGATAATGGTAATTTCTCATCTGTGAAGATTTTTCATGGGGAAAAATACTGTGTTGAAGTTGCTTATTGTAAATGCAACTGGTATTTATAGATTTATGGTGGCTGGCTAGCTGAGGAAGGTCATGGACATCATGTAACTATGTGAGGTAGCCCAAATGGCTTCTGTGTGAGCAATATGTACATTGCTCCAGTGCTTCATTTATTAACCTGGAGCCAAATGATGTCTTATTGTGGTAGGAAAAAAGTCTTTTTTTATTGGAAGCTGCATCTTAGGGTTTCAGATCACATCAAGGAAAGAATTCTTCACCTGTGTTCTTTAAATCATTGGTGAAGTTTCGTGTTGGGTAAAATCTATGACTTCTAGAGTCAGATTTGACAATATGATTCTTTGTGTCACCACAGATAAATTCCAAAAGTGAAATTTCTATGTGAAGAGGAATGGACTATTTTAGGAATCATGGTACATATAACAGGCTTATTGAACAATTTGAAGTTTGTGCCATCAAACTATCTTTTTCTATGCTCTCTCAGATTTCCCTTTTCCATTCCTTAGGAACATCTTGACTAGTTCCTGAACTTCCTCATTATTTTCAGTTATTTTTTTTAAAGTCCAGTCAATTCAAGTCCAGTTTTTAAAAGTACAATTGCATATCCAATTTATTGCACATTTCCTCTTATCTTAGGACTAGCTACTTCTTCTCTTACGGAACTTGAAGTAGGGATAAAACCAAGTCTGCTCCTAATATATCTATTCCAAATTTATTTTCTCTCATGCCTCTCTTTTTCATCTTATAGAATGGAAGCCAGAAAGAGAGAGAGAGAGAAAGGTGTTCTGGTTAGGTTATCTCTTGGCTAACATTGGCTAGCTATTACTTCTCTTGTGTGGCAGGCTTCCATACGTTGCCTCTCTTGGGGTGCTCATGTGATCCCAATAGGAGATCTCCTTGGTGTTCAGCTCCTTGACATGGGAGATTATATGGTTTGGCTCTGTGTCCCCACCCAATTCTCATCTCAAATTGTAATACCCATAATCCCCACATGTCTAGGGACAGACATTGTGTGAGGCAATTGGATCATGGGGGCGGTTTGCCCCATGATGTTCTCATGATAGTGAGTTCTCAATAGATCTGATGGTTTTATAAGCGTCTGGCATTTCTCCTGCTTGCACTTCTCTCTCTCCTGCTGCTATGAGAAGTACGTGCCTGTTTCCCCCTCCACTATGATTGCAAGTTTCCTGAGGCCTCCCCAGCCATGTGGAACTGTAAGTCAATTAAACCTCTTTACTTTATAAATTACCCAGTCTGAGGGAAGTTCTTTATAGCAGTGTAGAATGGACTAATACAGGAGACCCCCTTCCTGCTAACTTTTTCAAACACGCTTCAGTTTCTCCTTCTGATGGTCAATATAGCCTTACGTTTTGGGATGCCCCTTGCCTGGTAACCTGCTTTCACGATTTGAGACAAACACAGTATTTCAAGCCTTGCTACTTTCTCTAATGTCTACTTTCTCCACAACAAATTTACCAGTGCTGTGTCCCTTCTTCCATCCAACTTTCTCTCTCAACTTCTCATTTCATTTCCTGCTTAAATACTCTGGTGTGCAGATCATTCCGTTTGCTTCATAAGAAGACCTTCAACTAAGGATTAAGATGCCAATTTCTTCAGTTGATTCTCTCAGACTTTCTTCTTTGGCTTTAGGGGAGAAGCAAGATCCAACTTCCTAACATTCAAGATACCTTTTGTTTCCCTGGTCTGGTAATATAGGAGCTGACAAGAAAGTGGGTCTTGGATACACATTTACTTGTATGGAGAAAATATATTTTACTTCCTAAAGTAATAGATCAAGTATCTGGTCCATCACCTTTCACCTGTTTTGACACTTATTGCCCTCAATTTTTTGTATTGCTCTGTTGCCCAGGCTTGAGTGCAGTGGCATAATCTCAGCTCACTGCAACCTCCGGCTTCTGGGTTCAAGCGATTCTCCTGGCTCAGCTTCCCAAGTAGCTGG
This sequence comes from Nomascus leucogenys, assembly GCF_006542625.1. Lineage (NCBI taxonomy): Eukaryota > Metazoa > Chordata > Mammalia > Primates > Hylobatidae > Nomascus > Nomascus leucogenys. The sequence goes on from NC_044389.1 coordinate 37,013,503, forward strand.
GACTATAGGCACGCACCATCACACCCAGCTAATTTTTGTATTTTTAGTAGAGACAGGGTTTCACCATGTTGGCCAGGCTGGTCTCGAACTCCTGACCTCAAGTGATCTGCCCACCTTGGCCTCCCAGAGTTCTGGGATTACAGGTGTGAGCCACTGCGCCTGGCCTGGTTTCTGATAGTTTTTGCTTTACAAATATTTTCAATTTTTATGTAGTCTAAAATATCAAACATTCTGTATTTTTTACCTCGAAATAAGTATTTAAAAGTCATTTCTCATTCTGATACATTTATGGTTCTTTATTTAAATATTTAACCCATTTTAAATTTATTTAGGAATAAAATGTCATACGAGAACCTACCATTCTATTTTTTGATATTCTCAATATCATTAATACTTAAACTCAGTTTTCTCACTAATATAATAAATTATTTTATACATTCGCTTTATTTATTATTTAAATTTGATGTATCATATGATAAAGCTTCTTACATTATGTTTACTTAAAAATTTTATATTAATTTCCTGAGAGTCTCTATTTTATGATGAATGCCGTAATATCTTTTCCAATTTTTTAATTCCAAAGCCAATCTCATACCCTCATTCTCTACCTCTTTTTTTCTCTCTCTTACTAATGAACACCATCAGTCTGTTTTATTGATGTGTTCAAGGAATTAGCTCTTGAGACATGTTTCTTAATTTGTTAATTTTCATTCTTTAATAGGTAATTTTTTTCTTTACTTTTCACATGATTATTTCATTATTCTTTTTAACGGCTTTATTGAGGTATAATTGATATACCAAAAAATACATGTTTAATGTATACCATTAATAAGTTTGAACATATGCATATACCCATGATACCATCACTACAATTAAGGTATTAAACATATCCATCGCCTCCAAAAGTCCCAGTGTGTGTGTGTGTGTGTGTGTGTGTGTGTGTGTGTATGACTGTGTATGTGTTTGTGGTAAGAACACTTAACATGAGATCTACCCTTTTAACAAATTTTTAAGTGCACTATACCATCCTGTTAACTACAGGTACTGTATTTTACAGAAGATCTCTAGAACTTATTCTACCCAGTTGAAAAGACTGGAATAATGCCATGACCAACTCACCAGGTACCATATTCTATTCCTATGGAGAGGAGTAGAGTGGAGGCAAGGGGCCAGGAGTGTTGAAATATAACACTTTCCCCTCAGGAAAACCAAAAGGTGTTCTTTGAATTCCTCGAACTTCAACCCCAACTGCTTTGTCCCCTTTGAAGTCTATCTAACCATTGGAGGTATAAAAGATATAGTTATTATAACTCAATCACACATTCGTATAATTTACTAGTTTCTTTCCAATATGGTCCCTGAGGATGCCCAGCAAGCACGCTGTGGCCTCTGCAGCAGTGTGCACCAGGAATCAGGCATCATTTCCAGCCTGGTTCTAAAATAATGCTCCTGCTCTAGCTCCCTGGACTTCCTTCTCTCCTGCTGTGTTCAGCTCTCCTGACTTTTCTCTCAGGCTGGCATTCATGGGAAGGGAGGAGCTACCGTGACCCTCCCATGTCATCATTCCGTTGGTTTCATAGCAAGAAAAGTTTTGGTAAAAAGAGGGTGGTGAGAACATGAGGGCAATGGGGTGGAAAGAATTTCTGACATAAAAAAGGCATTGACAGGAAAAGTGGGGGAAAAAAACCTGAAAGATAAAATGAGAGAGATTCTGCTGAGAGTTCCTACTTAATAATTCTGCCTTAGTGCCAATTTTTATGATATTAAATTATTTTTATTTGAAATCCAAATATTTAGATGAGAGGGCCATGGAAAAAATTAGGAAGTATGAGTGATATAGGCAATGCAAATATGCTTAACTCTAGATTTCAATTATTGTAGATAACAGATAGTCAACAATTTTGAAATAATTTGATTAATGTAAAAAGGTAAATGAAGCAGATATATGGATTTAAAAAATAAGGCTAGAAAAAGTGATGAGCCTATCTATTTGACACTTTACCAGATAGAAGTATGGAATAGGTTTTTCAATATATGTCCTTCTTATTATGCTATAATGTATTTGTGTACTATGATATTACTGATGACTTGAGTGATAAAGTAAGGCATTTATATAAATAAGTTTAGTAAAAGAGGCGAGAGAAATTTAGAGAAACTGCTTATATTAATGACATTTGAGTTGAAAATGTTTCTTTTGTGTGTTGCAGCTCTTTCCCTACCCTATACAAATGCAGACTGCCCTACATTTGAAGCTGTTTCTTCCCATTGGGGAGGGAAGCTGGTACTTTTGTGAAAGCAGCCATTTCATTTTAGCCGGGCATTAGATTGAGCCATCTGCTGTGTGGGTTTCTCAGTGTACCATAACCATGACAGAGTGTTTGAAGTTTTGCTTCAAAATATCTTTAAAAACATTTTGTTTCTAATCTCCCCATTGGTAGGTACCCTACTTCACTCATCATCCAAAAACTGCTTGAATATCCTGTGCACATCCATGCTCCCCACCAATCCAACTCAGTAGATCAACAAATCAGCCCATATCTATTGGGCTCCAGTTACGTGCAAGACATAGAAAGGTGGCTGTATGTTATCAAGTTTCAATGCAGGTTGGCTGGCTCTATTCCAGGGCCTCCTTGTTGGTAATTCCACCTTGCCATTTAATGATCAGTAGAGCTTTTAGATGTTGCTAATGAATGTTTCAGACAGAATGGTTCATTTAGAAGACGATGTATAAAAATGGTATAAAAGAAAAATTAATTGTGATGATTATTTATTCTGGAGAAAGCAGAAGGGTGTTTTAATGACAGAATTATCCAAACTATTATGCTAAAGAAGTCAACTATATTTTTCTTTTCTTTTTTCTTTTTCTTTTTCTTTTTTTTTTTTTTTTTGAGACAGAGTCTTGCTCTATTGCCCAGGCTGGAATACAGCAGCACAATCTCGGCTCACTGCATCCTCCACCTGCCAGGTTCAAGCAATTCTCCTGCCTCAGCCTCCCAAGTAGCTGGGATTACAGGCATGCACCACCACCCCCAGTTAATTTTTGTATTTTTATTAGAGACAGGGTTTCACCATGTTGGCCAGGCTGCTCCCCAACTCCTGACCTCAAGTGATCTGCTCACCTCATCCTCCCAAAGTGCTGGTATTACAGGCATGAGCCACCACGCTTAGCTTGTCAGCTACATTTTTCTTAAACAAAAACATCCAGGAAGGTTTCGAGGGTGAGTTCAGAGCTTGCAAATAGGTGACATAAGCTTGGCTTTGGGATTTTTTTATTGTGAAATATAAGTAAAACACATTAGTTACCTTGTCTTTCAAATTTCCCCCTATTCCATCAAAACTAGAAAGTTATGATCAGATTCATGATTTAAATATGCAAAAAGCAAAAATACATTATGATTCGAGATATAAAGATAAATAATGCATTTATTATATTAAGTGGTTTAATATAAAGATATGTTTTCTTAAAATTTTGTATGGGTTAATTTTCTGAAGCATTACAGACTGACCAATACATAAAATTAATTTTGGTTTTATTTATTCATGTTTAAGACACGGAGTCTTGATCTGTCACCCAGGTTGAAGTACAGTGGCATAGTCAGCTTCCTGAAGCTCAGAACTCCTGGGCTCAAGCAATCCCCATGTCTTAACCTTTTGAGTAGCTAGGACTACAGGTGTGTACCACCATGACCAACTGTTTTTAAATTTTTTTGTAGAGACAAGATCTTGCTATGTTACCCAGGCTAGTCTCAAACTCCTGGCCTTAAGTGATATTCCTGCCTTGGCCTCCTGAAGTGCTAGGATTAAAGGCCTACTTAAAGATATTTTGATAGCAAATGTTTTCAAGTTGAAAACAGATTGAAACTTCATCTGTAAAATAGGGATGTAATACCACTACCTCATTTGATTGCTTTGAAGATTATATCAGATGACATAAGTGCTTAATATGGCTCCTGGACAAAAATTTCAGGTATTGTCTTTATTGTTCTTATTTACCTTTTTTTTTTTTTAAATCACTGATATAGTTTGGATTTGTCTCCCCACCCAAATTTCACATCAAATTGTAATCTTCAGTGTTGGAGAAGGGGCCTGGTAGGAGGTGATTGAATCAAGGGTTTGGACAACCCGCTTGCTGTTCTCGTAATAGTGACTGAGTTGTCACCAGATCTGGTGGTTTAAATGTGTGTGGCACCTCCCATTTTGCTCTCTTACTCTTTCTCTGGCCATGTAAGACATGCTTGCTTCCCCTTTGCCTTCTGCCATGATTGTAAATTTCCTGAGGCCTCCCCAGCCATGCTTCCTATATAGCCTGTGGAACTGTAAGCCACTTAAAAGCCTCTTTTCTTTATAAACTATCCAGTCTCGGGTAGTTCTTTTTTTTTTTTTTTTTCACTTTTTAAAAAAATTTATTTATTTATTTTTTATTTTTTTTTTTATTATACTTTAAGTTCCATAGTACATGTGCACAACGTGCAGGTTTGTTACATATGTATACAAGTGCCATGTTGGTGTGCTGCACCCATTAACTCAGGTAGTTCTTTATAGCAATTTGAGAATGGACTAATACAATCACCATAAAAAACAACTAGCACCTGTCTTAGTAACAGATCCTCCATGGCCACTGCAAGCTTTCTAGATGGTGAGCAGAGAGTGCAGCCACATGAGGAACCATCTGTGACATAAAGACATCTGCCAACTCTCTCCCCAAGATCTGGTGAGGACCAATGACAATGTATACAGCAATTCAAGTTCCTTGGAAAGAAAGACCTGTGAAGTAAGAGTATATTTATTGTCCCTTGGTTTTAGTAGGTAGCTGCCTCCTACCTACCCTATGTGGATATACCTATTGACACATAGATAGAGTAGATGGATTGCCTACTAACATGGAAGATTAAATGACAAGGTTAGAAACAAAAACCAAACACTATTGTCTCCTAATGCAGGTAGTGGATGCTCAGTTCACCAGAGGAAAGAGATGGATGTATCAAGGTATAGAAAGCTTGAATTCCTTCTCTAAATTTCACATACTGAGAAATCTTAACAGTTGTAAAATCTACCAGATAAAAATCATCTGGTAAGTGGATAATATATTTAAAAAGGAAAAAAACTTAACAAATTAGAAGTCACTGAAGAGAACAATTACATTTCACTTTTAAGACACCTATTAGAAAATAAAATAATAAGCCAAAAAAATTGATAAAGAAAAATTACTTCAATTTCAGCTTGAACCCAGACTACATTCTTTTATAAGCTTTGAGACTATCACGTTTAAAGATGAAAACAACAAAAGATAAAAAACAACCATAAAAAACAACAAAAGATACATAAATACAACATGTTAAGTAGTCAAAGTGAACAGATTTTTAAAAATAATAAATAATACCTATTATAAAATGACTTGATAATTTGAAGATGAGAGTTAGATAATATCCAATGTTATTAGTGAAAATAAAGATGATGGAGGGAACAGACTTTGCTGTGTGACTTTGAAGGGATAAGTAAGCCTGGATTGCTTCAGTTTATTATCTGTATTAAAATAATAGTTTATATCTCATAGATTTGTATGAGAATTTAGTTATTATATGTAAATCAACTATGGGTAACAGAGTAGGCACGTGGTAAGTGTCAAAGTATGCTACTTATTATCACCATTGTCATTACTAGCATCTTTTTCACAGGTTAAGTCTTGTGGACTGGGCATCTTTTTATGGATTGATTTAAATCAAATGATAGGACACATTGATGGAAGTGTATAAAGTGCTACCCATAATTCTTCTTAGTAAAGGACCTTGGTAAAGGACCAGAACAACAGCTTCATTACTAATAAATCTAGGTTAGGAGATTCTGCTTAAATTTGCAACCAAATTCAGAATTCCTATTCTTTCCCCAACTGAATCAATTTTTCCACCTGAAACTCCAGGGTTCTGTCCTTTCTAGGCAGAGCCTGTCCTGACGGAAATATAACTTGGAACAGAGAAGAGTGTTTGTATTGAGAGGTAGGCTAGATCAGAGAGCGCACCCAGAGGGCTTGATATACACCTGCTCAGGACCTTTCTCCTAAAATGAGCCATTCCTCCTCTCTAGGGAAAGAGTGAATGAATGAATGGGAGTGGAGAAAGTAACTAGATACGTTTCCTCCAACACATTTCCTTTCTGGGGAGGGCAGTGTAAGTTTTCCCCATCCATCCATGTATGGAAATGTGAAGAATTACAGGATAAGGCCATATGAAACAATCTGAGCTCACACAGTTCAGATCCGACACCCATTTCTTTTTTTAATAGATCAAATAAGACTTACATTTCCTGCACTTGAGAGTTTACTATCTAGAAAATGGGGCTTTGATAGACAGCCCTTCTCTTCTGTATTGTAGCAATAGTTTGGAGATTAAAGAGATGACTGCCTTGGAGATGCTCCAAGGACCTCACATAAAAGGGGCCATTATGTTCAAGCATCATGGACTAGATTATTATGGGCCTTGTAGAATGCTAACAATTTAAATAGACAGTTTGGTTTTCTTTAGCAATGGTTCCTTCTGATATTTCCATTTTTAATCATGCAGAAGTCACCTCCAAATTCTTTGTTTTTTAGAAGCTTGTTTTCTCAAAAAAAGTTGATGCATCTTCCAAGATTAGAAAAATATAGTCTTTAAGACTTTCTTGACATTTATACCAAAATAGCAATGTAGCTGAAATCAAATGGGAACATTTAGAAAGCTAGAATGATAATTGCAAAAAAAGGGAGGGAGTGAAATGATTTTCACTGCTTTTGTTAAAAAGTTTGTACTTGTCATACTATGCCACATCTTATTTTTGAAATGCATCAAAAGTTGTCGCCAGTTTGATCTCTCAGATGGTGTGGCTGCCAATTCCTTCCCCAGCACCCTGCCACTTGGCTTGTTTCCAGTGATGCCATGTGTAGTTTTCCCTTTCCTCCTCCCTTCTAAATAGAGAGGAAAACATGTCCATTATGGCATTAGCTTGCAAGCTGTAAAATTGGAATTAAAATTCAAGACATGAATGTCTTAAACTCAGAGGGCCAATTGCATTCACAATTCCTCAAGTTTCCATTTCAAAGAATATAACTTTATCTTTAAACGTGATAGTCTCAAAGCTTATAAAAGAATGTAGTCTGGGTTCAAGCTGAAATTGAAGTAATTTTTCTTTATCAATTTTTGGCTTACATTTTATTTCCTAATAGATGTCTTAAAAGTGAAATGTAATTGTTCTCTTCAGTGACTTCTAATTTGTCAAGTTTTTTTCCTTTTTAAATATATTATCCACTTACCAGATGATTTTTATCTGGTAGATTTTACAACTGTTAAGATTTCTCGTTATGTGAAATTTAGAGAAGGAATTCAAACTTTCTATACCTTGATACATCTGTCTCTTCCCTCTGGTGAACTGAGCATCCATTACCTGCATTAGGAGACAATAGTGTTTGGTTTTTGTTTCTAACCTTGTCATTTAATCTTCCATGTTAGTAGGCAATCCATGTACTCTACCTATGCATCAGTAGGTATATCCACATAGGGTAGGTAGGAGGCAGCTACCTGCTAACACCAAGGGACAATAAATGCACTCTTACTTCACAGGTCTTTCTTTCCAAGGAACTTGAATTGCTGTATACATTGTCATTGGTCCTCACCAAATCTTGAGGAGAGAGTTGGCAGATGTCTTTATGTCACAGATGGTTCCTCATGTGGCTGCACTCTCTGCTCACCACCTAGAAAGCTTGCAGTGGCCATGGAGGATCTGTCACCAAGACAGGTACTAGTCTATAAACCTTAGGGAGTGAGTGAGTGCGATATGCACAATGGCAGCCCATTTCACCTAGGTTTTATAATTCCTTTGTGATATCTGCATTTATTTAACTATAAGCATTAATAAATGGATTATTGCTCTTCATAGGAATAATTTCTGTTTATTCAAGACTTTCAGATGAGTAGAAAAGAGGTAGATGAAACAGCTTCTAACCTTTACCGTTTTAATTTTTTATTTGCATTCCCTAAAAAAGGCAATGTGGGTGAGAAAAGTAAGTGGACATCCAGTCTCGTGCACTATAGAATGTAGAATGGGAACTAAAATGCTAAAAGTTTAGATCGGGAAAAAGTTGAATTATTTTCCTTTTCAATGCTTTCTGTATATTAAGTCCAATATAAATTTACAGATCATTTGCATTGGTCGTAAAGGCAGTGAGTCACATTACATAGTATATCTCCTTGGACATAAAGATATCAGAAATTCATTCCACAGAAGCTGATCTAACAGGCTACTGTTACATATAACACAATCAACAATCATATTAATCAAGGTAGTATGATCAGCGATCATATTACCCTAGCAGACTTATCCTAGACAGTTTATGTCAGTGACTAGATGCTCCTACTGCCATTTGCTGAATATGTTGATAGACGTCTTGGCTTTAAATTTTTGAAAATGAACCTCCCTAGATGCCAGGCCAGCTAGTTTACCCCTGAATGTTACAGGTAGGAGACTGGCTGTCTGTAGGTGTAAGTGAATTTCAGAAGCAGCGAAGTGGAAGGGACTCAAGGACTATACCAGCTTGCTGCTTGGAAACCCTCCAACATAATGTCAAAACAGTAGGGACTCTCTGAGCACCTGCCTAAGCTGCACTTAAAATTAATGATTGTTTGTGAGAACAGACAGGAGGAAAATCTACTTCGTTCACAAGTTAGCGGTGTGGATTAGCTTCATTGGTATCTAATGGCTGACTGCCACTGAACTGATCTTTTTTTGTACTTTCTGGCTCCTTCCTCAGGATACCAGAAGCTCTTTGTTTAGCTAGTGCTTTATCTAATTCTGGCACAATCAATTCCACCTCATTCTCTCTCAGCACAATTGGCAGGACTTATATTGTTTATAGGGAAGGTATTTTCCTTCTAATTTAATACCTGAAATCTTTTTATGTTCCTTCTGTTTAAAAGAATCTTCCTTTGTCCCTTTTCTTTTTTCTTCTCCTTTCTTTGTTTTTTTCCTTCTTCAAGCTATATATTGTTTTATTTTTGGGGTTTATATTTCTACTTCTTTTTTAAAATAAAAAATCCCCATTTTAGTGTATTTCTCTCACTTTAAAATACACAAAGGAGCACTGATTTATATATATGCAGATTTATGCATACAGTTCATCCATCGTTTAGCAATGAATGTCCACATTATATAATGAGGATGGTATATAGAATGTTTTATTGGTACAAATCAAAAGCCCCATAATAAGTACAAAGTTATGTATTATAAGGTCCCATAAACATGTTTTTATTATAAGTCCAATGGGGATCTTGCTCACCACTGCCATCCTCATCATTGCGTTTGTTTTTGTGAATACCTGCATGGTAGAGAAGACAAGATAATTGTCTATCTCAGTACCCTTCAGGACAATGGGACCCAAAAGCCTAGGCTTGAAGTCTACCGGTAAAAGGCTTTGAATGTATGCATCCTAAATATACCTTAATTTATAAATTATATACCTTCCTTCATATATGTAATATGCGATTACTGTTGTGATATAAATTACCTTGTGAAAAATACATATAAACAGACATTTAAAAATCTACAGTAGAATGAATAGAAATAGAAATTCTGAAATGTTTTCTTCCACTTTGGTAGACTATATTTACATATTCAGAGGAGTATAATTTGGAATCAGGTGATTCCCATATCAAATTGACTATTAGAAGAGCCTGGGGGAATTTTTAAAAAATGATTTTGCCAGTTTTCTTCCTCATAGATAATCATTAAGGTTCTCTAATTGAGATTGGAGGATACTGGTATGTGTATTTTGTAAATACTGTCCAACAATTTTGATGGAGCACTATGTGTGGGAACCACTGTTCCAGAGCAAATGCTTTTTAGAGGGGCCGCACTTTGGAGCATCACCATGAAACTCCAGCTGGAGGCAGAGTATAGGACTTCAGGATTCCCAAGATCCTTTTGATGTTAAGGAGATGTTATGGGTTGAATTGTGTTGCCCAAATAGATGTTGAAGTTCTAACCCTCAGTATCTGTAAATTTATCATCTCTCATTTATTGCAAGGTAATGGTTCTAATCAAGTAAAATCTTGACTTAACTACAATAATTCATAATTAGGACAATTGTATATTTTAGCAAATGCTCATAGTTGTTTCTGATACTAGTTCCTTCTGCTTTTTAAGTTCCTGTTTTTGTTCCTCACCTTGTAGAAGTTGTTATTATTATTATTTATTGATTTATTTTGAGACGAAGTTGTGCTCCGTTGCCAGGCTGGAGTGCAGTGGCACGATTTCAGCTCACTGCAACCTCTGTCTCCTGGGTTCAAGCGATTCTCCTGTCTCAGCCTCCCGAGTAGCTGGGACTACAGGTGAGCGCCACCACACACAGCTAATTTTTGTATTTTTAGTAGAGACGGGGTTTCACCATATTGGCCAGGATGGTCTTGATATCTTGACCTCGTGATCTGCCTGCCTCGGGCTCCCGAAGTGCTGGGATTACAGGCGTGAGCCACCACACCTGGCCTGTAGAAATTATTAATATGCAAGCAATGATTGTTTCATACATTTTTCATCTAGACATTAAATTGAGAAATGTGGTCTAAAGCTTAATTATATTAGAACTTTACATGATATAAAATATTGCAAAATAAATTTTATTAGATAAGGTATAATTTAAACCACTGAAATGTACTTGTGAGAATGATGCATGTAATGTACAATGTGACCTTTTTATGTTAGTGAAAACTAACTCTGTTCTAAAAATAGTACCTCTCCTGTTACCTTTTGTAAAGTAATTATTTTAGGTATGTAATGAACCATTAAACAAAAGATGCTAATAATTCAAATAAAAATAATACTCAGATGGTTTTTGTCAGGCACAATTCAACATAAAGATACTCCTTGGGGAGAGAAGCATGTTGGTCATTACGACTTCAATTAGATGTTAGAATCATGAATTCTAGATTTGGGGGTAAAATTTTCTTGGAGTGAAACTCATCTGGTTTACCTCACCTGATATTACAGAGCTAAAGTTGCAATATTATCCATCACATATATATCCATCAGAATATAGCTAGTACCCTTATAATGGTTACTTAAGTTAAAGTTTGGATTGACTTTTTTTAAAGGAATCTACATGATACAGCATATTCAAAGTTGAAATACTTTGTATTAAATGCCTTAGATAAAACCTGAGATTTTCTAATTGTCGATTATGCAATTTTTTTATCATCAATTATGTTCAGCATTTTTCTAAGAGCCATGGAGTGCCTAGAAATACATACCATAACCTGTAACAACTATCAGTGAATTATACTAACACTAGGAACTCTTTCAATTGTTTGCTGCTGCTTTGAAGTTTACAGAATATTACTTTCAAATAATACAATTCACAATAAAGGGGTAATCTTGTATTTTCCCTGGTAATCTTAATGGTCCTTTAGGTCAGGGGTATCTGAAGCTACTGAAGTTTTTGGCTGTTGAGTATCTGAGTTACAGGTAAAAACTGAAATGGAAGAAGATGATGTGTAGTTGACTTCCACTGTAGGCTCTAAGGTTGTGGATTATTGGGGGACTAACACTGTTGGAGATCTTACAAATGACATTGGACTCTATCTAGAGGAAGTATCCGTTACAAAAATAAGACTCTATCATTGCTTAGAAAATACTGATTTCCTTTTCCTTTAATTATTTTTTTTGCCAAAAGTGATCAAGTCTGTCTGTTTTGATTAATTCTGCATTCCTAAGCCTTCCCTTTCCACTGTTGATGCAGCATACAAGATCTTTTAAAAAGTAACTAATTCCTAACCAAAAAATTCATTAGTCGTTGGTACCATTTTAATTTTAAGATACTCTGGTTGTCCTATGATTTCCTCGTCTATCTTTTCTTGCTAATATCAGCTATCTTTAGATGAAGTATATATTATTATGTTAGAATTCCATCAGGCTTGTAGCTTTATAGTATAAATTCATTGATATAGACCCTCTATACTTAAGAAAGCAAATTAATTTTATTGTTATCTTCTGTAATGAGAATGCACTAAAGAACATATTCTTACATCATTACAGGTTCTTAAAATATTTTAAGTGAGTTATTTAGAAAACGTAGTGCAGTTGTTCCTTATTATCTGTGGGGGATTGGTTCCAGGACCCTAGTGATTACCAAAATCAGTAAATGCCCAAGTGCCTTACATAAAATGGTGTAGTATTTGCATATAACCTACACACATCCTCCTGTGTACTTTAAATCATCTCTAGACTACTTATAATACCTAATATATGTAAATACTATGTAAATAGTTGTTATACCATATTTTTTATTTATATGATTTTTATTGTTGTATTGTTTTTTATATTTCTAAATATTTTCAATCCATGGTGGGTTGAACATGAGGATACAGAAGGCTGCCTGTTTAAGAAAAAACGATTTATCAGATATAGATTAGAACAAAACTTTGTGTTTAAGTGTGATTTGTGCATGTTTTATAATTTCAATGGACTGCATTTATTGGAAGAAGAAACAGTGGTCAAAGGAAGTTATTCAAATCTCCTCAAAGACAGTTGCCCTAAACTTTTTCACCAAATATACTAGTCATCATACTGAGTGAGTAAAAGGATAGAAAATAGTTATGCTGGTGCCAGCACTGGGTAGATTTTTCTGAGGGAGAAGATTAAAAACAACTATTTAACATGGAAAATACAAGATAACAGATTAATACATACACACATTAAAACAAAGGGAAAGAATAGGTTTCTAAATATTGAAAATTCATTCTGAAATATTTAATTATGAGCTTCTAAAGTTAGTCATTCTATTATGGCTTAAAGAGTGTACAAAATAGACATGCTTTCTTGCTTTTTTTTGGTCACATTCTAATGGAGGAAACACAATTAAAATGGGGAAACCAAAACTTTTTAATGAATTGTAAATTCTAATCAAGGGCCATTAAGAAAATAAATGTGGTACTGTGATGGATGATAATGAAAAGAATGTTTTATTCGTCTTTATTAGCATGTGACACTGACTTTAGCCAAGGATAAAGAAAGACCTATCTTTGGCAGTGACATTTCAACAAAGATTGACTGAGAAAATGGAACTGGTAATGCAAAGAGAAGGGGAAAGCATTCCTGGTAGAAAGAACATCATGTTCAAAGAATTTAAGCTTAGAAAGAACTTGGCATGTTTCAGCTACAGAGAGAAGCATGTAGCTAGAGTGGAAAAAACGGTGAAATGCTGGGGGGTTGAAGACTGAAGACAGAGTAGTGACTAGAGTAGATAGGTTTGTCCTACAGACCATAGAGAAAGCTTTGGGCTTTCATGCTAAGTGCAATGCAAAGACATTAAAGGGAAGTAATAGTATCCGATTTGTGTTTCAGGTACATTCCTTCTGCTCTGTGGAAAATACATTTGAGAATAAGAACAGAAGTGTAGATTTCATTTAAAGCGTTTGCTGAAACTCAGGGCAGAGACATCAGTAGTCTACACTAGGGAGGTGTCACTGGAGATAGAAGAACAGGCAATTGAGATATGTTTTAGAATCAGAATCATAAATAGAAATTGACATGTAGGGTGTGGCACAAAGAGAGTGAAACCTGAAAAGAGGAACCAAGGGTGAATTAAACATTAGGCTGTCAAATGAAATCACAAAATTGTGAAAATATTGAGGGATAGGTTTTAAGAAAGGAAGAATAAAAAACTCTACTGGAGGCCTGTTAGGTTTGAGATACAGAAGGTAAACAAAGATTAAATCTACAAATCTGATCTCAGTGAATGAGTTTGTTTAGAAATTGGAAATGAATACATTCACCTAAGGAGGACTCTAACAGAAAAAGAGAAGAAAGTCCAGGATCAAGGGCTTCCCATCGTTAAGGAGCAAGAACTAGCAAATGAGGCTGAATCGCAAAAGGAAGTGTAGGAAAAGAAATTGCCGTAGAGAGTGGTGCCATGAAAGCCATGAGAACAGATTATTTCAAGAAGGAAGTGGTGCTCGTCTCTGATGAAGGCTGCAGATAAGGCAAGTAAGATGAAGAGAGTTTGGCAACATGAAAATGATTTTGACAAGAGCTGTTTTGGTGCCATATATCCTTTTTTTTTCTTTCTTTTTTTTTTTTTTTGAGACAGTCTCACTGTGTCGCCCAGGCTGGAGTGCAGTGGTGCAATCTTGGCTCACTGCAACCTCCGCCTCCTGGGTTCAAGCGATTTTCCTGCTTCAGCCTCCTGAGTAGCTGGGATTATAGAGGTGCATGCCACCACACCCAGTTAATTTTTGTATTTTTAGTAGAGACAGGGTTTCACCATGTTGGCCAGGCTGGTCTCGAACTCCTGACCTCAGGTTATCGCCCGCCTCGGCCTCCCAAAGTGCTGGGATTATAGGCGTGAGCCACTGAGTCTGCCAGTACATGTATCTTTGTCATTCTACCAAGCCAGCTCCAGTCATCTCCTTATTAAAAAGAAGAGCAAATAGTAACCTCAGATATGCACGTGGAATTGCCATGGGGAGCTACAGTTTTGCTTTTGCGTGAAAGAAAAATAGACTTTCCTTTATTTGAACACAGCTCTAATCCTAATTGACTCATCCTCTATTCCTGAACAAAAGTCTTTATATTCAAAAGTTTCATTTCATAAATCTGGATAAAAACAACGTGTGATATTTTGACTAAATTTCTCTAAACTCATGAATGTTTTCCTAATTTGTTTACTAAGATATTTGAGGTTATTAGTAATACCATGCTGATACCTCTGATAGGTCTTAGGTGGGATGGCAAAGAGTCAAGACACAGCCAGCACTTGGCTGGGTTATTTTTGTGTGTCCTGTTTCTATTTACATAGTTGCAACTAGAAGCAGAATTTATCCCTAGTGGTTCAGTTGAAGAGAGTTAAAATGAGCCGATTACTTGAAGGAAACACATATTAATGGTGAGACACAAAAGAGATCTGCAACAATAAGAAACTACTGCTACCCCTACAGTGGATGGGACAACCGAAAGGGAGTGTTACTGGAACTCAGAGGGCTGGTACTGTGGAGGACTGCTGAGTGGAAACAGTAGTCCTGGAATACTGAGTTATTTCCAGAGGCATTACAATGAAGCGGAGGAAGAAGGAGCTAGGAAAGAAATAGCCCTTCCTGTCTCTTGTCTCCTCCTCTGATCTCCTGCCTGTAACTCTCATGACTAAATGTAAGCAGACACCAGCCAGCAGAGTGTGCTGCTGGTGTAGACTGCAGAGATCAGCCACACAGGATTCAGAGCAAGAGGGAGAAAAGTAGAAAAAGGATTGGGAGAATTCCAGTTTCTGGTCCAACATGTTAGAACCTTAGAATTCATCGCCCCATCCTAACCATAAGTAAAACGCTGAAAAAACTGAAAATCAACAATTTTTCTTCGATCAATCGGGGAATTGAGATCACAGGAATAACTGTTGCCTGAAACACTGGAGAGACAGACAGATGGACATAGAGAATCACAACTTACCAAAGCAGGAACCCATAAGCAGAAACGGCTATGGGAAATACTGCTGGTATTTACTAAGAAAACCTAAACTGTAACTGACAAATTGTTGAAGGCTTAATACAGGGAAATCTGAGAGTGAGAAACTGCAGAGGAGCCCAGTACCAGGGAGACATGCCTACATTTTTGTGAATACTAGTTTGCTTGACCAGGTTATCACAGTGAAGATCAGAGAAAAATCCTCTCCCATTTCTAAGTGTCGGGATGCGGGATGGTTGGGAGTAGAAGTAGTCATTTGAAATATGTGAGCATATTCTGTTCTTAACAAGGCTTGCCCTCAAAAGAAACGATTTTACCAGAACCTAACTGAACTGAGAGAAGGAAATCACTCAACTCTCACCTTCTCTAGCTTTCACATAGGAGAGGAAATATCCCCAGCTCTGGCTCCCTCTAGCCATCCTGTCCCATGGAGGAAGGAGGGATGCTAAAACAAACAGTGAAGTGCACAGTCCAGGGGCACAGGCTCATTAAGACTGAGTCCTAGTCATAATATTATAAGATGCTTGCCCTTCCCCCACATCTTACCACTGCATTAATAAAAGCCTATTTGCTGCAATTCCTTTTACCCCATACGTCAGTGACCCTCAACCCCCAAGCCGCAGACCACTACTTGTCTGTGACCTGTTAGAAAGCAGGAGGCTCAGCAGTACCACCTGAGCTCCACCCCCTGTCAGATAAGCCGTGACATTAGATTCTTATAGGAGCGCGAACCCTATCGCGACAAGCACATGTGAGAGATGTAGGTCGTGTACTCCTTATGAGAATCTAATGCTGCCTGATGATCGCATCCCTGGAAAAACTGTCTTTCATGAAACCAGTCCCTGGTGCCAAAAAGATGTATGCCACTGCCGTACATCTTGTTTAGTTTTCAATAATAAATTACAAGGGACACTAAAATGAAAGATGTACACTGTGAAGGGACAGAGCAAGTCTCAGAACTATGCTCAGATATGGAAGGAATATTAGAAATATCAGACCAGGAATTTAAAACAACTATGACTGATATGAAAAATATTCTAAAGAAGAAAAGGAGACAATATGTGAGAACAGATGGATACAATAAGCAGAGGGATAGAAATTCTAAGAATGAATAAAAAGGAATGATAGAGATCAAAATACTAACAGAAATGGCGAATTTCTTAGACTGACTATGGCTGAGGAAAGAATCTGGGAACTTGAGGATATGGCAATAGAAACTTCCAAAACTGAAAAACAGAGAAAAGGACTGATGAAAAGGAACAGAATATCCAAGACCTTTGGGACAGCTATAAAAGGTGTAACGTGTGTGTAATGCGAATACCGGAAGAAGACAGAGAAATGAGCAAAAGAAATATTTGGGAAAAGATTTGGGGTGAAGAGATGGTAACTTGAGAATAACTATGACATAGAGTTATTTTACTCCTATTTCTTGGTATGAGAAAAATAGCTACAAAAATGACTATTGCCTTTGACTTCAGTAAAATTTACGTATAAAGCCGAGAACTTATTTGCTGCAAGTAACGATAGTAGGAAAACGGAGGAAAAGAGAAAGGGATACAGAATCAATGTAATAATGAAAAATTATGCCATTGCCCGTCTCACATCCTGCCATATTTCCTCAAGTCATTAGTAAGATATGAAATTTCTGAAATTTTTGGTGTTAGGGGATTATTTCTGTAAATCTAGCCAAGATTGAGCCTTGTACCTAAGTTAGCACTAGGCAGATACAGCTTATAGATGCAGAAATTGAGAAAAATAAAACCATAAGAAATTTAGATACAGGGAATGAACAAAATCATGATTTGGTGGAACCTCATGGTTTGGCAAATTGCGGGTTAGAACAGCATTTATCTAACATGGTGCTGGATTACTTAAGTGTTACAACTTTTCCTAGATGTCACAGTCCTCTGTAAATTAAATGACTATTTACAAGCAAAATTTGTTTATTCTTAAATACGAGGGTAAGAATCCTATGAGAATTATGAACTCAAATAGGGTCCCCAGGCGATAGTCTCAATGGGAAACAATTTAATCCAAATTGAAAAAATCAACAGGCTTGTTGAAGCTGATTATTGTGGATATCTTACATGTCTTTATTAATAGATTTTCACACTCTTAGTAAACTTTGACTAGAAAAATGTTCAGTTTGTTTATTTTTCTCTAGTTACTTTGTTCTGTGTCTTTGGCTTGATGGAGTGGGGTGAGGTGGAAAGAATGTTTTCCTGTTGAGTTTTGTCAGTCCAGTGTGACAAGTTTGGACTGTATGTTTCCCAGGTGTGTGTATTAATTAGATAGCCTGAAATAGAACATTTAAGTATTTCTGGCAACGAGTTTAGACAACACATTTACAGGATCACCTGTCTGTGTTTAATACACAATTGTATCATTGTATTAGCTTCTTATAAACAGTGCTGGAACTCTAACCTCTTTCACTTAAGTATTCTTTCCAAAATATGTAATGAGTGCTTACTGTGTCTGAAGACTATTCTATTCATGCCTATATTATGAAGCACTGTTCTATTCATGGCTATGTGATAGTACAGGCATGAATAAAATTAAAGTGGGTACTGAAGATATAGCAGCAAATTAGAAAGACAAAAAGGAATAGATTGATGCATTTCTCATCTCTTTTTCTATGAAGTTCACTCGTAAAGGTACTTTCCAAGTTGTGTTTATGGTTTTTAATTCATGTTTCAAATTTACAGTGAGTTTATTGATGACTTGCATGTATCTAAGTAAATTATGGTTTATAATGTTAATGGACATATTTATTATTTTTTGATCTACATAGAATAATACTTTGATTATAAGAAGATACAGACATTAAGATGAAACATAAATCAAATGCAGTTCACGTATTCCCTTTTCGTAGATTTAATATTTAGCTAAACAGAATTTTAATAATACATCAGTAACACATTGAATGTTTGAATTAAATTGTTGTGAGATAGTTTTAATATTGGCATTTTTTTCTTTTGTTTCTATGATAGTAATGAAGATGCTGACTTGTAATTCTTTAAGCACATTTGTTTATGCGGTTAGATGCTGAATCCTCTGCTGGTAAAGAAGCTTTACTCTCCTCACAGAAAATTATTTGTTGTCTGCGTTAAATTTCCAGTCAGTAGTTTGAAACTGGAAATGACCTATATTCTTTACCTCCTTTAGGGCTTTTACTGTAAGGGTTTGGCATGATAATCCACCATAGTAATGTTCAATTCACGTCTAGCTGGCAAATTAATACATCAACTAATTACACCAGGGCTTCAAGCTCCAGCTCATGTTGGCAAATTTATACAGATCTTCATTAACTCGAGAGCACAAGGTCGACTCCTATTTGATGCTTAGAAACATGAGAAATAGCAATTTCAGTTATGTCAATTGGTTCCTTCATAGTACCACACACATATTTCATTTGCCAGCCTTTCCTTCTACAGTTTGTAGATATTGTGTTTTTATTTTTAACCTGCCTTAAATTTACTTAATATAGTGCCAGTTTTAATGGTCAATTATTTTATTTTCTCTTTTAAAATTTTAACCATGAACCAGAAAGTAAATTCCTCTCCTTTAAAGTAATTCAGAGGTAAACTTGCAATCCTCATCTGTATTCTTAATACCCTTCAATAATCAATAATTTAGAACTTCTACTACGATTTTTAAGTTTAAATAGTTTATTTTTCAGAATTTTAGTATATATCAGTAACATATTGAAAGTTTTTTTTTTTGCTTTTAAGGAGGAAGCTGAAAACAGAAACTTAATTATTTAGTGGCTTATATTTTACATGAATAAACAACTAATGAGAGAACATAAATGTCAAGTTGTAATTCCAAATCACTTTTTCTCCAGTTTAAAATTTCTGGATTTATGTTGGAAGAAATGACATTTTATACTTTTCTTCTACTCATTTCAAATAAATTTCTTAAATTTGTATGCCAGGCTATGCTAGACTGTAGGTTCCTTGGAAGCAGAAATGATATTTTAGACTTCATATCTCCCCCAACATTTAGTTCAGTGTTTAGCACATGGTACAAAGTGGGAACAGATAGAAAGTGCACTAAGACACATTTGGGGGTTGAAGTGGATTAGTGAAGATGTGCTGGAGTAGGTTGCGCTAGAATTGAATATTAATTAATGAGTTAGCCTAAAGAAAGAGACTATGGGAGCATGTTTTAGGCACCAAAGACAAACTATTTGAGAGCATCAAGGTAAAGGGGAGCATGGAGTGTTCTGTGAATTACAAAGCATTCAATATTATTGTGATGTCAAGTGGATGAGGATTGAAATATTCATTGAAGAAAGATTGCAGACATTTTCATGCCATCCTCATGGGATTTGAATATTATCCTGAAAGCTATGTATAGTCACTGTTTCAGTTTTAAGCAGATTGGTGATACAGAGTCTCTTTCTTCTTTTCTTCCTGTGACCTTTTCTTCTTTTCTTTTTTCCTTTTTTCTTTCTTTTTTAATAACCAACATGATGGCAGGGTATGCATATAGTGGTTGTGTATTAGTCGGGGTTCTCCAGAGAAGCAGAATCAATAGGCAGTAGATAGATAAACAGATAAAGATTTATTGTTAAGAATTGGCTCATGTGGGCTGGGAGCGGTGGCTCACCACTGTAATCTCAGCACTCTGGGAGGCTGAGATGGGCAGATCACAAAGTCAGGAGTTCGAGACCAGCCTGGCCAATATGGTGAAACCCTGTCTCTAAAAATACAAAATTTAGCCGGGTGTGGTAGCGTGTGCCTGTAGTCCCAGCTACTCAGGAGGCTGAGGCAGAAGAATCTTTTGAACCTGGGAGGCAGAGGTTGTAGTGAGCCGAGATTGC
The DNA here is from genome assembly GCF_006542625.1 of Nomascus leucogenys. NCBI lineage: Eukaryota > Metazoa > Chordata > Mammalia > Primates > Hylobatidae > Nomascus > Nomascus leucogenys. The sequence continues at coordinate 37,033,796 of NC_044389.1, forward strand.
ACCACTGCACTCCAGCCTGGGTGACAGAGGGAGACTCTGTCTCAAAAAAAAAAAAAAAAAAAAAAAAAAAAAGAATTGGCTCATGTGATTATGGAGGCTGCAGTTAGCAGCGCGAAGACCCAACTCAAGGCAACGAGGCAGGTATTTCTTCTCACCTGTGGGAGAGTCAGCCTTTCTGCTTTATTCAGGCTTGTATTAGTCTACTTTCATGCTCCTGATAAAGACATACCCGAGACTGGGTAATTTATAAAGGAAAAGAGTTTTAATGGACTCACACTTTCACAGTTTTATGAAGCTGGGGAGGCCTTACAGTCATGACAGGGGTCAAAGGAGGATCAAAGGCACATCTTCTATGGCAGCAGGGAATAGAACATGTGCAGGGGAACTCCCCTTTATAAAACCATCACATCTTGTGAGACTTATTCACTGTCGCGAGAACAGCACAGGAAACACCCGTCCACATGATTCAACCCATGAGTCAATTACCTCCCACCAGGTCCCTTCTACAACACATGGGAATTATGGGAGCTACAATTCAAGATTTGGGTGGGGACACAGCCAACCATATCAAGGCTTTACATCCGATTACATGAGGGCCACCAACATAGAGAGGACATTTTGCTTTACCCAGTCCACCACTTCAAATCTCACTCATCCAAAGACACCCTCACAGTTATATCAAGAATAATGTTTGACAAATGTCTGGATACCTCATGGCCCAGTCAAGTTGATACATAAAATTAATTGTTACTGGTTATGTAAGATTGAGGGAGATAAGACTTTAGTGACGATCAATTGCTTCAATGCAGATAATACACCATTAGAACCTACATAAAAGTATAGATCATGGTAATGTAGAAAATTGGCATATTTGGGAAACGTTGAAAAGTTAGAATTGAGAGGCTTTGTGGCAGGTCATAGAGGATAAGGGAAATAATAAAATTAAAAATGTGCTTGAGCATTTGTTTCCCAAGGTGAGTGGTGGCACTGTTTGTTGATATCAGGAATATCCAAGCTATATATCTGAAAAAAGTGAGTTTGATTTCACATATGTTAAACTTCAGTTGTCTATGAAACATACAGATATAAAGACCCAATAGATGGATGATTAAGTCAAGACTTAGATTTGAGTACAAATAGTTTATTTGAAAGTTCATCCTAGGAAGCACTGGAAGGGTAATAGAGAAGTGAGAAAAAAAAAAGGGAGAAGTAAGTCAACACAGGGAGTGCTATTCACAAGTTACCTGTGTGGGTAACTGGGCTTTTTTTTTTTCTTCCATTTGTATCTATAAAAGACTCTGTAGAGCATGCTTCAGAGTGGATCCACTGAAAAGTGAGGGGGCTAGAGGGATTATCCACCAACTCTGGTCTGTCATCGATTGAAGCTGCTTCCTGGGAACAAGGTCAGCACACTTGTGGCCTAATTTACATGCAGATCCCTAGCATGCTTCTGCCATCAAAGAAAGCAATCAGACAGAAAGTTGCAGATACTGCCAGTAAGAAGCTGTGCCAAGGACATACAGGTGTTGGGAAGACCCAACATACTTTCTTCATTCTAAGGTAGATATTGCCTAGAGAGATGGTTCTGAAAGCATTTGAAAGGTAGTAAAATTTAATGCGGCATAATGAGATCATTCAAAGAAGGTTTAGAATGGAAACCTGTAGAACACTAGGATTTAAGGGGTAAAATAGGGAAAGAAATCTGTGAGAAAGAATGTCTACTATCTTATGCAATTAATACATGCAAGGGACATGCCTTGAATACGCTTAAAACAAAACAAAATAAGCAAAGTAAAAGCTGTTGAAGCCACCATTTGCCCACTGTTTTCTGTTTGACATCTACGAATATATTAGCTTCACTGTAGCTGTGGCTGTGTCTAATTCATCAATGCAGCATTAGTACCTTGGATGATACTTGACATAGGATATGTACCAAGCATTTTTTTTTTGTTTTAAACATATTATTTGGGGATTACTGAATTTATATGCACACATTTTTAAAGAGGTGGAAAATATGTAAAATGTCGATATTATCAAAACATAATTATTTTACATAAAAATTCTTTACTCCATACTTTTGTTTTCAATTACTTTTCAAAAGACAGAAACTGATGAACATTTATTTCATGGGCTTGAGGACTTGAATATCAAATTGAGAGCACAAAAACCAAGGCATAAGAGTAAAAACGCATGTTTAACCTGTAATGAAGTGTTGGTTTCCTCAGTGCATTTTGATGTATTTAATAATCTTTTATTTGTTTTACTTCTCCAAGCCAACATATGCAAGTCAAAAAACTGTGAACAATGTTTCCAAATATTTCTGGCACAATTAAATACAACTTTTCTGCCAAAATGCCTCTTTTTCTTAGCTGTCAATCCTCTGCCATCAGTCCACGTGATTTTTCATTTCTGCATTCTAGTTCAAGTCATGACCTTTATTTATGTAGAATGTCCTTCTATAATTTTTTTAGTAGCAGTTGGTGAGCAGAGAAACCCCTAATGATGATTTCTTCTTATTATGTTGGAAAATAAGTCACATAAGAAAAATATATTTATGACTCAAATAAATTCTTGTCTCCAAAGAGCTGCCCTGAAGTTGTAGTTACTTTAGCACATTTTAAAATCTGCTCCTTCCAGGGGTAAATTAGCTGTGGAATACCAAGAAATATTTCATAGGCAGAAAATTTATAACAATGTTGCCTTTTTGAAAGGGATTATGTGCTACAGGATCAAGTCAAATACTGACAATAAATTGGAACAAAAAAAATTTTGGAATGTTTGTGGCATTTTTATATGCAGTGGACATTCTATGTCTCCATTTTCTCTCGTTCTCTTCCAAGTGAGGGTTCTTTCATAAGTGCATAGTCTTACACTTTTTCTTTATGCACTCTTTCCAAGAAAAAGTTAATATGCATCTACTGTGCTTGTCTGAAAATAAAGAAAAAAATGCTAAAAAGTCTATGATTTGTTATCTGTTCCTGATAGATTGTTAATGTATTTTCACTTCCTTTAGTTTTCTTTTCTTTAACTGCAAAGATAATCGTGTCAAGCAAATATTATTGCTATTGGCTTCTGATTTTTATACATTACTTCAGTTTGACTTTTAATTTTAGTCGTGTCCTTTAGAACTACATATCACTGAATTAAGTTGACACTTGATTACAAAAATTTAACAGCCTAGAAAAGTCCTTTTGAGAATATATTAGCATTATCAAATACTACTGATTTTCTTATCTTTTAGAGATTTGAAGCTCATTTATCATTTTCCCCTTGAAAGTTAAAGCACTTTAAAATAAGAAAAACATCAATAGAGGGAAGAGTGAAACAATTATAAAATGTTTATTTTAACCTCTGTGAGCCTTAATTTTCTCATTGTTAAAGTGGGAGAAAAATACCTACCTTGAAAAGTTATAAAATTAAAAATATATGTGAGTTACCTAATGGAGTGTCTAGTACACATAGGTTTTATTTAATACTAGATGATACTAGTGTTATTACACGTTTGATATAGATCAGTGGTTCTCAAACTTTAATGTAAACCAGATTCATTTAAAGGACTCGGAAAACACAGATTGTGGGGCCCCACTCTCAGAGTTATTGATTCAGCGGGCCTTGGGTAAGATTGAAAATCTTCTTTCTTTCTTTTTTTTTTTTTTTTTTTTTTGAGACAGAGTCTCGCTGTCACCGAAAATCTTATTTCTAAGAAGTTTCCAGGTCGTATTAATAGTGTGGTTCAGAGACAACACTTTGAGAGCTACCGATGTAGAAAGATAAGTCAAATGTAGTAAAGAGGAGCATTGCGGCTAATTATTCTTATTTCTGTGGTCATCTCTTACTAGTAAATATTATTACTTTTCATTTTAAATATTACTGCCCATGTACTTTCTTTAAAATATTTATTTATCTGCTTGTAAGTAATTCTTCCACTGTCTCCATCTACTTAGACAATAATGTAAATATTGCTCTTCTGAAACTGTGCGATACTTTGATAGGTATATAGGGTTCAGGTCAAGTAAGTGGAAAAAAAAAGAGGTGTTTGTTGGGCATCTTTCAGACATACCAACAAAGTGATGGAATTTGTTGGTCTGTTTCCTCTTTTAAAATGATTGTGTAACTTGAAGACTGCCAGAAACTTTAAAAATCTGCTCCCTCTATTTCTATGTTCTTATTATGATATAAAGAGGCTTGCTCACTACAATAGGTGTTATTGTGTATGTATGTGATTTAGAAAACGTTTATTAAAATTAAATGATACTTCATTTTCATTCATCTCCTAGAATTATTTATCTTGTTCAGTGACCTATCTGGGTAATGAAAACCCAGATAACATGACTTCAGTCATGAAGAAAGGCAAGATCTTTTCTTAAAAGACCACATTTAATCAGGAATATCTTGATGAGTCACAAGTTAACAAAAACTCTCACTCTTGGTATTCAGCCAACAACAATGCCAGGTGTCCAAAATCTAAATGTAGTGCATGACGCATACACAGTGCAGCTGTGAACAAAAATCATTCCTGACGAAAGCAAAGATATCTAAAATGTCAACATATTTCTTTGGTATCTTCTGAATGAACTTTGATGTATTGTTAATACAATCTCAAGCTACATATTAAAATATTATTAATGATCACAAAATAACATATGAAAAACTCTCACAATGTGTTTGGACTTTTCTACACATTTGAGACAGATCTTCAGACCTCTTCTTTTCTTTGTCTATATCACTCCTTATGATCTTGTCCAGATGAGATATCATCAAGTTTCGTTGTTTTATAAACCATCTACTGGCTAAATTCATATATCTATTAATACTTTGAATTAAATCTAAGTCCTAACTCTAGACTCTTATAACCAACTATGTATTTGACATCTCAAATTAATACTGAATAGAAATACCAGTCATAATGCCGCAATGTACCCTTTTTGCACACTTTCTCACTCTCTGTTAGCTACTTTATTTGTACCACTCATGTCACAAACAACGACCCTCTCTTTGACTTCTGTATTTTTCTAATACTCTACATCCACTCAACAAGCAAATTTTTTTTCTCTGCTTTAAACATGTAACCAGAATCTATGTCTCACCCATTCATTTTTACCAATCTTGTCTAAGCCCCATCATCTATCATCTGGATTGTTACAGTAACATCCCTACTTAGCTGCCTTTATAAATCATTTTTCCTTTCTAGTATATCCTTCCAAAAGCTGTGAAATGAATGTTTTAAAACATAAGGAAGATCATGTACTTTTCTTCTCAAAAATTCTGCAATGGATTCCCTATTTTCTCAAAGTAAAAGTTAACGTTTGTATAATGACCTACACATAATTTGGGCCATCACTAACTAAATGAGTTCATCTCCCACGGACTCAGCTACAGGCACTGTGGCATTCTTGAAATCCTTGAAAAATATTAATTGGCTTGCTCCTGTCTCATTGCATTTGTATTTTCTTGCATTTATCTAAAATAATTCTCCATGTTCCATTTATGGCTTATATCCTTGTTTCAAGTGTCTATTCAAATGTCACATTATTAATACCTTAATTTTCCCCTAAAGTAGTTTTTGACACTTAACACATTATTTACCCATTTTTTGTAATCTGTCTCTCTCACATGATATGTAATCTTCACGAGGGCAGGGACTTCTGCTCTCTTGTTGACTGTTGTATTCCTAGTGATTCAAAGAGTTCCCAATGTGTAGCAATTATTCAAGAAATATTTGTTCAATAAATGGATGAGTAGTAGGTGCCTGACATGTTTTATGAACAAAAAAAGTCTTTTGATAAAAATGTCTAGGACTAATACACATGTGATCAGTTTTTGAAGTTTCATGAAAACTATGGCCCGTAGATCTTAGAAGTTTATTGACGCCCGCGCATAAGAAATGTGAGAAAACTACATCAAGTTATGTTATAATTAAATGATTCAAAACCGGTGATAAAGAGAACATTCTGAAATCACTGAGGGAGGTTTGAGGGAAAATATAAATACAGAGGAACAATGATAAAAATCACAACTGATTTCTCATTGGAAATAAGGCATGAGATAGAAGAAAGTATGGCAAGCATTTCTAAACTATTGAAGGAAAGAAAGAGATAAAGGAGAGAGAAAGCATAAATATGAATCTAAAATTCTTTTTTTTAGGGGGATCTTTTTTATTATACTTCAAGTTTTAGGGTACATGTGCATAATGTACAGGTTTTTTACATATGTATCCATGTGCCATGTTGGTGTGCTGCACCCATTAACTTGTCGTTTAGCATTAGGTATATCTTCTAATGCTGTCCCTCCCTCCTCCCCCCACCCCACAACAGTCCCCAGAGTGTGATGTTCCCCTTCCTGTGTCCATGTGTTCTCATTATTCAATTCCCATCTATGAGTAAGAACACGCGGTGTTTGGTTTTTTCTCCTTGCGATAGTTTACTGAGAATGATGGTTTCCAGTTTCATCCATGTTCCTACAAAGGACATGAACTCATCATTTTTTATGGCTGCATAGTATTCCATGCTGTATACGTGCCACATTATCTTAATCCAGTCTATCGTTGTTGGACATTTGGGTTGGTTCCAAGTCTTTGCTATTGTGAATAGTGCTGCTATAAACATACATGTGCATGTGTCTTTATAGCAGCATGATTTATAGTCCTTTGGGTATATACTCAGTAATAGGATGGCTGGGTCAAATGGTATTTCTAGTTCTAGATCCCTGAGGAATCGCCACACTGACTTCCACAATGGTTGAACTAGTTGACAGTCCCACCAATTGTGTGAAAGTGTTCCTATTTCTCCACATCCTCTCCAGCACCTGTTGTTTCCTGACTTTTTAATGATGGCCATTCTAACTGGTGAGAGATGGTATCTCATTGTGGTTTTGATTTGCATTTCTCTGATGGCCAGTGATGATGAGCATTTTTTCATGTGTTTTTTGGCTGCATAAATGTCTTCTTTTGAGAAGTGTCTGTTCATGTCCTTTGCCCACTTTTTGATGGGGTTGTTTGTTTTTTTCTTGTAAATTTGTTTGAGTTCATTGTAGATTCTGGATATTAGCCCTTTGTCAGATGAGTAGGTTGTGAAAATTTTCTCCTGTTGTGTGGGTTGCCTGTTCACTCTGATGGTAGTTTCTTTTGCTGTGCAGAAGCTCTTTAGTTTAATTAGATCCCATTTGTCAATTTTGGCTTTTGTTGCCATTGCTTTTGGTGTTTTAGACATGAAGTCCTTGCCCATGCCTATGTCCTGAATGGTATTGCCTAGGTTTTCTTCTAGAGTTTTTATGGTTTTAGGTCTAACACGTAAGTCTTTAATCCATCTTGAATTAATTTTTGTATAAAGTGTAAGGAAGGGATCCAGTTTCAGCTTTCTACATATGGCTAGCCAGTTTTCCCAGCACCATTTATTAAATAGGGAATCCTTTCCCCATTTCTTGTTTTTGTCAGGTTTGTCAAAGATCAGATAGTTGTAGATATGTGGCATTATTTCGAGGGCTCTGTTCTGATCCGTTGATCTATGTCTCTGTTGTGGTATCAGTACATGCTGTTTTGGTTACTGTAGCCTTGTAATATAGTTTGAAGTCAGGTAGCATGATGCCTCCAGCTTTGTTCTTTTGGCTTAGGATTGACTTGGTGATGCAGGCTCTTTTTTGGTTCCATATGAACTTTAAAGTAGTTTTTTCCAATTCTGTGAAGAAAGTCATTGGTAGTTTGATGGGGATGGCATTGAATCTATAAATCACCTTGGACAGTATGGCCATTTTCACAATATTGATTCTTCCAACCCATGAGCATGGAATGTTCTTCCATTTGTTTGTATCCTCTTTTATTTCATTGAGCAGTGGTTTGTAGTTCTCCTTGAAGAGGTCCTTCACATCCCTTGTAAGTTGGATTCCTAGGTATTTTATTCTCTTTGAAGCAATTGTGAATGGGAGTTCACTCATGATTTGGCTCTCTGTTTGTCTGTGATTGGTGTACAAGAATGCTTGTGATTTTTAAGTACATTGATTTTGTATCCTGAGACTTTGCTGAAGTTGCTAATCAGCTTAAGGAGATTCTGGGCTGAGATAATGGGGTTTTCTAGATATACAATCATGTCATCTGCAAACAGGGACAATTTGACTTACTCTTTTCCTAATTGAATACCCTTTATTTCCTTCTCCTGCCTGATTGCCCTGGCCAGAACTTCCAGCACTGTGTTGAATAGGAGTGGTGAGAGAGGGCATCCCTGTCTTGTGCCAGTTTTCAAAGGGAATGCTTCCAGTTTTTGCCCATTCAGTATGATATTGGCTGTGGGTTTGTCATAGATAGCTCTTATTATTTTGAGATACGTCCCATCAATACCTAATTTATTGAGAGTTTTTAGCATGAAGGGTTGTTGAATTTTGTCAAAGGTCTTTTCTGCATCTATTGAGATAATCATGTGGTTTTTGTCTTTGGTTCTGTTTATATGCTGGATTGCATTTATTGATTTGCGTATGTTGAACCAGCCTTGCATCCCAGGGATGAAGCCCACTTGATCATGGTGGATAAGCTTTTTGATGTGCTGCTGGATTCTGTTTGCCAGTATTTTATTGAGGATTTTTGCATCAATGTTCATCAAGGATATTGGTTGAAATTCTCTTTTTTGGTTGTGTCTCTGCCAGGCTTTGGTATCAGGACGATGCTGGCCTCATAAAATGTGTGAGGGAGGATTCCCTCTTTTTCTATCGATTGGAATAGTTTCAGAAGGAATGGTACTAGTTCCTCCTTGTACCTCTGGTAGAATTCGGCTGGGAATCCATCAGGTCCTGGACTCTTTGGTTGGTAAGCTATTGATTATTGCCACAATTTCAGAGCCTGTTATTGGTCTATTCAGAGATTCAACTTCTTCCTGGTTTAGTCTTGGGAGGGTGTATTTGTCGAGGAATTTATCCATTTCTTCTAGATTTTCTAGTTTATTTGCGTAGAGGTGTTTGTAGTATTCTCTGATGGTAGATTGTATTTCTGTGGGATCGATGGTGATATCCCCTTTATCATTTTTTACTAAATTCTATATCCTGTGAACATATGTTTCAAAAACAAAGGCAAAATAGACTCTTAGAAATACAATAGTTGAAAATTTTATCGCTAGCTGACACTCATTATAAGAAATATTGAAGGCAGTTCTTCAGGCAGAAGGAATATGAAACCAAATGGAAATATGTGTCTACACAAAGAAAGAAGGGATTTGTAGTAGGTGAAGATGTAGATAAGTATATGAAAGTTTAAAGTATTACTTCAATCTCCTTAAAAGATAATTGACTGTTTAAACAAATAGAACAATATAGTTATCTGTATATAGTTATGTATATTGTTATCTTCGTACATAATATAGTTATCCATATTATGTAAAAATAAATTATGTACAAATGTATACAGTCACACAAAGACAGAGAGGAGAACTGGAAATATACCATTGTAAAGTTTTCATATATGTGAAATAGAAATGGAAAAATAATAGATAAAATCAAAGAAACCAATAAGTGGTTCTTTGATACCATTAATGCATTGATTAACCTCTGGCCAGACTATGAGAAAAAAACAGCGACAGCAATGAAAACAATTATAAGTATTAGAAATGAGAGAGGTGATTTAACTATTGATTATACATATATTAAGAGGATATTAAAATATATTAAGAATGTTATGAATAATCATGTAATATACATTTGACAACAAAGGTGAAGTAGACCATTTCATCTTGACAATGGGTAAAGTATAAAACCTCACCCAAGAAGAAATGTATAACCTGAATAGTCTTATATCAATTAAATAAATTGCATTTGCCTTTAAAATCTTTCTCCCCTAGAAAACTCAAGGCCCAAATGGCTTTTTTGTGTGTGACTTCTACAAAAAATGTAAGGAAGTGGTAATACCAATACTACCAATACTCTCCCTGAAAATCAAAGGGAATGGAATACATCCCAACTCCTTCTATGAGTAACATTACCTTGATATGAAAACCAGATAAAGACATTGTAAGAAAAAAGATATCTATAGACCAGTACATTTCAGAACACAGATGAAATATCCTAAACCAAATTTTAGGAAATTAAATCCAATGGTATAAGAAAGGGTATTAACTAATGACCAAATGGAATTTATCCCTGAAATGCAAGGTGGGTTTAACATTTTTAAAAAAATCAGTCAATATAACTCATCAGATTAATAAAATTAAAGAGTAAGACCATATGATCATTTCAATAGATGCAGGAAAGTATTTGACAAAATATGTCTATTCCTGATTTAAAAAGTGCTTAATAAACTAGTAGCAGAAGGAAAGAGGTAATAAAAGAAGTTGTGTTTCTACAGCTAATGAAAGACAGTAATGAAAAACCTATAGCTAAATTACTCTTAATGGTAAAAACCTAAATGTTTTCCTTTTAAGACCAAGGAAGGTGGGGAATCCTGATCTCAACACTTCTATTTAACATTACCCTGGAAGTCTAGTCTCTGAAATCATCCAAGAAACAGAATAAAAGGCATCCAGATTGGAGAGAAAGAAATTTAAAAAATGCTTTTATTTGCAGATGTCATTATCATATATGTAAAAATACTACTGGAATCTACAAAGAAGGTATTAGAACTAATAATTAAATTTAGCAAGATTGCAAGACATAAAAGCAATGTAGAACAATCAATTGCATTTCTATCTACTAGCAATAAACAATTAGATATATTTTCATTCACCATAGCCTCCAAAATATAAAATATATTAAGGAAGAATCTGGCAAAAGATGTGAAATATGTTTACACTGAGCACTGCAAAATATTGCTGAGAAAAATCAAAGAAAAATAAATAAAAGGAGGAGAGACATACATTGTTCATAGTTCAGAAGACTTGACACTGTCAAAATGTGAATTCTCTCCAACTCCATATTTAGATTTAACACAATCCCTATCAAAATCCCAGAAGGCATTTTTGGGAGGGTATAAATTGACAAGTTGATTGTAACGTCATAAAATAATGTAGGGATATAGAATGCCAAAACAAATTTGGAAACAGATATCAAAGTTGCAGGAGTAACACTACCTGATTTCAAGACTCATTATAAAGCTACATTAATCAAGACAGTATGAAATTGGCATAAAGATAGGCAAATAGACCAAGAGAACAGAGAAGAAATTCCAGAAATAGTTTCATATATATATGTCCATATATATATATATATATATGGACAACTGCTTTTTGATAAATATGGACAAGTAATTAAATGGATAAGTGATAATATTTTCAACAAATGATGCTGGAACATTTAGATATCAACATCTAAAAAATAACATTAATGTATACCTCACACTATATACAAAAATTAACTGAAATTGAATCATATATCTTAACATAGGATCTACAACTAAAAGATTCTAGAAGAAAACTTATGAGAAAATATTTGTGTTCTTAGGTTAATCTTACATACTAGATAACAATCAGTAATGATAAAAACTGGACTTCATCAAAGTTAAAACTTTCTGTTTTTGAAAGCCACTGTTAGGAGAATGAAAAGTCAAACCATAGACATGGAGGAAATATTTAGAAAGAATATATCTGATTTAAAAAAATAAAGCTCACATCCAGATTATACAAAGAGCTTTTAAAATTAGTAGTAGGGTAATAAGAAAACCAATAAAAATATGGGCCAAAGGTCTGAATAGGCATTTCACCAAAGAACATATACAGATGGTAAAAAGCACATGAATAGATGCTTAACAGCAGTCATTAAAAAAGGTACAAATTAAAATCACAATGAGATACCACCACAAATTTACAAGCACACTAAAATTAAAAAGACATCAAATGTTGGCAAAGATGTGGAGGAATAGGACCTCTTATACACTGCTGATGGGAATGTAGACTGATACAGGCACTCTAGAGAATACTATGACACTTTCTAAAAAGTTAAACACGCACCTATCATATGATCCACCCATTGCATTCCTAAATATTTACTCAAGATAAATGGGAGTGTATATCCATCCAAAGGCATGTACACAAACGCTCACAGGAACTTATAATAGTCAAAACCCTGGAAACAATCCGAATATACATTCACAACAGGTGAGTGCTTAAATAAGTTGTGGTATTTCCAAGCAGTGGAATATTAATCAGCATTAAAAAAAGATAAATTATTGGTACATGCAACTATATGGATAAATCAAAAAATGTAGAATTTAAAAAGCTAGACAAAAAAGAGTGCATGCTATATTATGTCATTCAGTTAAGGTTCTATAAAATGCAAGCTAACCTATAACGGCATAAAGTAGGGCAGGGTTTGACTGGAAAAGGAGATGGGACTAGGAATGGCAGGAAGGAGGATTATAAAATAATACAGAAAGTTGAGGGTGGTGAATATCTTCATTACCTCGATTATGGTGATAGATTTACAAGTCTGATCAAACTGTAGACTTTAGATATATGCAGTTTACTCTATGCCAATTATGTCTGTTGTGTACTGTTTAAAAAGAAATAATGTTTGAATTTAAAGCATTTTCCTTTGCTTTGATGGTCAAATATAAAAGAAGAAAAATATTTAGCATTATATTTATTATAACCAATAATTCACTAAACTTTCATGCTTTTACCATTTCGGTTTTAAAAAATGTATTTTTCCTCATAAAAATAAGTAAATTTAAGCAAAAGGACCTTGCAAAATTTTTCTTTAAATATGTTTTTTCCTACAATGAAATTAAATTTTAACAAAAACAAGGTGTTTGTAGCAATAAATGAAGTATGCTGATGATATACCCACAGAGCATAGGTATGTCTAAAAAACACCAGTTTAAGAGGCTTGACATCAGCTTTCAGTTCAACATCCCTGGAGACTAGTCACTCCAGAAGGTGTGTAATCCGAGAAGGGTAATTTAACTTTCTATTGTTCAGTGTCCCTCGAGGTTTAATAGTGATACAGAGCCTTATGCATTACTGTGAAGACAAATGTGATAACAGACAAGACTTTGGTTGTCTCTTTATGTAAGGTGAATTTACAAAGGAGCTTATTGGATGCTGGCTATTTTCTTCTGTGACCGTCTGAAGTTCTAGTAGCTGAAAGTTTGACTAAGCACCTATGAAGAGACTTAATCCAGGTGCGAATAGCTGCTGTCTTTGAGATAAAATGCATGTACTCATATTTGAATATACTTAGTTTGTCCTGCATAATTCTTTAATGAAAATATTATGGCACAGGTAACTGATCTAAGGAATTCTTTATGCCATAATATCACATTATTAAAAATTAAAAATTATTATAATTTTAAATAATATGGAAAGACACTCACTCAAAAAGAAAGGAAACAATGTTGGCTTCAAAATTATGTTGATTCATTTTATAATTTAGAATAGAAATATGGTCAATTAGTATAACAACAACCCTTTAACATAGACACTACTCTGCTGAACAATCATTGTAGCTTTCACTAAGTGTTGGGAATGATACTTTATTTGAAACAATCATGAGGTTGATACATTTCAACACCTATTTTTCTTTAGCTTCTTTCTTCAATTTCTATCCCTCAACTCAATTTCTATCCCATAACTCCTCTGTTCCTCCTTTCTCTGTCACCCTAAGTCATCTCTGTAGCAACATGCCTATCTCTGATTCTGAATGTTTTCTTGTCCGTAACAATGGGTGTCCCTCCTGGCCCTAAAAAAGTATATCTTTCTTAGTTTCCAAGTCCAGACCTTCTTTCTGTGTTGAGAATCCTTTTCTATATATTGTTTCCAGTAGACTATGTTCCAATGACAATATATTATTTTTCTTTATGCTTCTTTAGAATAAGGATTATTGATAAAAAGCGTATTTCCCTTTCATATTTTTATTGATAAAAAGCATATTTTTCTCTATCTAGTCCAAAATACATAGTGTACCTTGGAAAATCATTTCTATTACATGGACACTATTCTCCTTAAGTTCTATTTAGCATGCATTCTATGGGGTTATAAAGAAAGTTTGTTTTATCATCCGAAAAATAGTAACAGATACAACATATGCAGGTTACCTACACAGTTGAAAAGTCTCACTGCTCTTAACTAAGGGGGAAGGTCAATAAAATCCAATATGGCCCAACTGGGAACAGAAATAAATAATTTTACAGTTCTAAATGCTGTAGGAAAATGCAAGAGAGTAGTGAGACAAAAAGACATTAGTACACACTGGGGAAGAAGCTTCCTTAGAGAGCGCAGTCAAAGATGTCTTTTCTAAGGCGCTGAAGACTGAATAAAATTCATTTAGTCATGTGAATGTCTAAGGGAAGGGTGTCCTAATTAGAAAGAAAGCAAATACAATGCAGGGCCCTGGCTCCAAGGCAAGACCACATCTGATCTGCAAAAGGCCAGCCTGTCTGAGCCAGGTGAGTAGGAGAGATTACTAGGTCGTGGGGATTTTATTGTGAGCAAACAAAAGGGCCATAGAAAGCCATGTAACCCTGATTGGAGCATAAATCGAACAGAGGAATGTCTGAGGATTAAGTTCTTGATTGAAAGAAATAGAGAACAGGGATAAACTAGTTATGGAAATGGCCCACACAGGTTTCCAGTATAGAAAATTAATTAGTGTAAACTAAAATGATGCTGTCTAGTGTTTCTTCAATCCTATTGGCCATAAATCAGCCCAGGAATTTGACAATGGCATTCCAATTTGTTTAAGTCTTCTTAATACACACATATTTTTAGTCTGAATTTCTACCGTAAGGTATTTTTTAAAAATATTTTTGCCTATAGTCCTCATTTGGTACTCATCATTCACTGGAAAAATTGACTGGTAATGAGCTATTTCTAAAATATTTAGGCAAAAGTATACTCTATTAGTTGACATCTTCAAGTTCAAAAGCATTAGATAATTCTGCTTACTGTAGCTGCTAATTCTGAAAGTACTTTTATATTATTATAGTTATTTCATATGGTGTTAAATATGCATTGCAATAGTTACACTGTTTAAGCCATAATGGAGGAACTGTGATGTTTGTATGGTGAGATTGCTCAGGCCAATCAATTCAAATTCTTCCACTATGATCTACTTTTCAATTCCTGTTTTCAGTTCTAGTAAACTGAGGATTGAATTAAAACCTAATCAGCTTAATATCAGGTTCTTTATGTTTGTAGTTTTAAGTGATGAGGAGTTGTCATTTGCACTGTGGAATGTGTGTGTAATAAGTTGCAATGTTATTGTTGCAATATTTATAGGATCAGTCTATGTGTCTAAAGAAGATTGTGGAATACAAGAGCAAAAGTATTTTTTTCTTAAAAAAATTTAATCTAATGGGTTTTCCAATTTCAAAAAATTCTGAAGTTGGAGCAAGGACTGATCCTTATGAGTGTTAAAGATGTGGAAATTGAAAAATGTCCCATCAGTGACTTCATTTTCAGAATAATTTTCCATGCCAGTTGCCATTTTATGCCCTGCATGAGTGACTCAGTGTGCACCTAAGGATCATTTTAATGTGTGGCATCTGGGTGGACACCTGGAAGCTGTGAAGCTTTGAACTAAGGAGCCATTAATGCTTAAAAAAAATTAACATTAATGTTGATTATCCTCTTTAACTTGTTTCACCCACAACTGCTCAATCATTCTGCAACCAGATTACTGCCAGTTCCATATGTTTCTGTGTCACTTAGCCTTGACTAATTAAAATGTTCTGTGTAGGTGCCACATAAAATTTAAAACTCTGAGATGTCTCTTTAGCCAATTGAAGAGACTTTTAATGTTTTATGAGAATTAATGTATGAATTTCTTTTAACATGCCAAATACTAAACATATGACTAAAAATTTTATATTTTCTTTGATTTTGATTCAGAGAAACAGATCTATGCTTATCAGCTGTGTTCTAAGCTTTGCCAAACTTGAAACTCTCTATAATCTTGATAGATTTTCTTTAATATTTTTCTTTAAATGTACTTTTTCTAATGACTGTAGGAATACTTTCAGCCAAGAAATCCATAAAAAAGGGATTAATCATCATCAGCAAGAAAAGAAATGCAAAGTAAATTATCAATTAAATTACATTCCCTTCTTTCACATTGTCAGTGATATATAAAATATAATAGCCAGTGTTGCCATTCGTAAACACTGCTAATGTGAGTGTAAATTGGCAAAATATTTAGAAGACAATTTGGCAGCATATAGCATATATTATTTGATTCAACCCATTCAAAAAGTGTTATGAGGAAATAATCAGATATGTACAAATATTCATAAAAAATTTATTATAGTGTTATTTAAAATACTAAAGCATAGAAATATAAGTGAGTACCACTATGAAAACAGTTCAATAAATTGTTTCTTCCCTATGATGGATAAATGCAGTGTTTAAAAATCATGATTTTGAAGACTAATTAATACTATCATATTTCTCGATATAATAATATCATGTTGAGACAAATTTCGCAAACAAACCAACCCGCCACAAATGTATTTCTAGAAATGCTGAACTGAAGGGGCAATGCATTAACTTCTTTATTTCCAATGTAATGTATTTGTTTATTGGTTTTTTAGTCTATTTACATATTTTAATGATCATTTCTTAATAATCAAGAAAAAGTTATCAGAAACAAGTGATTATGAAGAAATTTATTTCATTGAGTGTTACTTTTAATGGCTTTAAAATTTATCTCTCAGTGAGTCAATATAGTGTATTTATATGTTTTCATATGGCCTGGTAAACTTTTATGTTTTAAGATCTTTTTCTCCAGTAAAATTCTAAACTTCTTGAGAGTGAGTCCATGTCATTTACTTCAGTTTTATTCTGCCTAATGTTTTTGGAATGTTAGACATTTGAACAGAAGTTCCCAAGTTTTGCCACACATCAGAATCAACTCTGTGGAGTTTTGTCAAAGTATCTATGCCCAGATCCGGCTTCTAGAAATTCTCATTTAGTACATCTGTTGTGCCACTAGTGATTCTAACGTACTTAAAATCACAGAATCGGTTTACTTATTTAATTTAAATGAAAGTACAAATAAAAGGTATTGTACTGTTTCTTATTACTTCACTAATGGCAAATATTTATAGATCATCCTTGATTCAAGGTAGTTCAGATAAGTTCCTATGAACATTGGTTCAAATTGTAGTTGATATGATACAGAGATTAATTTTAAAAATAATTGTCTCAGCTCCTTTTGGATGTTGGCAGATAGATACATAATAAAAATAATTTTCCTGTATCTTGAATTTGGAACCTAAAACATATGAGTTTAAAAGTAAAAGGACCAATAAATTAAATCAAATCAGGTCACATGTTTGTTCAAGAACACATACATCTTTTTCATATTCTGTTACGAATCAAAGCCACATATATCTGTTCGGATTTTTTACTTTTCATCAATTTTTCCAGCATCACTAAAGAAAACAATTTTAAACAAATTATCTGATACCTCCTCATAAAAAGAACAGCAACAAAAATCAACACAGTTACTTCATAATACTGATGAATTCAGTGATGTAACCAGTTGTTCGCAGTCCTACCCCCCAAACATACAAACACACCCACATATACACACACACACACACACACGAACACACCCCAGTAACAGTACTAATTATTTTTCACTTTTGGTTATTATTCTGACTGGTTTGTGTTAGTAACAGTTGTCCATCTATAGAGTCTGGAGACTCAGGCCCTACTTGTTCAAGCATAAAAAACAGGTTGAAGTGGCTGAAGGAGATTAAAGAAGTGATTTTTTCCTCCCCTTAGAACATATGGGAATATATTCTTGTTAATCCTAGTGGTCTCCACATTTAGCCATGGAAATGAGCAAACTATTTTTAGTTAATGTGAGGAAATAAAACCAGAATGCTTGAAATGTAAAAGGCAATTAAAATTTAAAATCATATTGCTAGTTCTACCTTAAAATTGTTGCATTTGAACGACCTGTTAGTTTTTAGAAGAGAGAGCTTAATACCAAGAGAAATTTCTAAATGATACTTGATACTGAGCAGGTGCTTACAAACTCATTGATCAACAAATGAATGTGTTTTCAGAAACTTTTCTTTAAACATTTTCAGAGATATTTATTTCATAACTTTCTCCAAAGTTTGAAATACTACTGTTTTCAAATTCTTCCTTTAATCTATTTAAAAAGCCTCCTGATTTCATTTAAACTCTGCTAACGACAACTTTTTTGCTCCTGTGAAGTAGGAACAGGTCTACTTATCATTTTTATCAGAACATTTTAGAATTTAAATATCAAAGAAATGTGAAGTGTTCCTGGAGAGGTTTGTTCTCAGTTAACTAAATAGGAATAAACCTAGCAAGTAAATGGAAGCAGTATTAATGCACACTAACGCATTATGGTAGCTAAATTAGAGCCACTGGCTAGAGAAGAAAAAAAAAGCAAGTCTCCAATTAAATTTGTGGTGTGGTAGTGAGCACAAAGTGCATATCAAATGCCCTATAGTGAAATCTGGGAAAGCTTATTTAGTCAACCTTCTTTGGTGAAATTCAGAATAAGGCTTTTGGTGAAAGACCAAGAGTTCCTTCAGCAGAACATATTTCCATGTTAGGTCATACTTCTCTAGTAATTATTTTTCTAGACTTCCAAAATTGATGAAAATGCTCTAGTATCTTGATGACACTTAAACTTAGCTTTGTGTAGATGATATCAGTCCTGAATATAAATATTTGCTTCTGAATACCAAGTACTTGAAGAATACACAGGTAGTCCTCACTTTGCACAGTAGTGAGGGGCCATAAAATATGATTGTGCAAGCTAAAACCATGAAAAGTGATCTTAATAATCAGTGGAAAGATATGATTGTTCCATAAACTTTACAAGTATTTTTGCAAAAATATTGAGGACTCTCATTTGGTTATAAACATGCAGAAAAATGAACGGAGTATTGAAACCAATATTGATTCAGTGGCAGCGTAATTTAAAAATTAGAAATACAGAACATTAAAGTGTTTTGTTTCTTTGTAAAAAAAAATCTTGTCAAGAATAGTTCACCAGTGCTTGCCTTCTTTGTGTCATGTGAATTTTGATATGAAGTGAGTATTTTTTTCTATGGCTTGATAAATTTTTATATGCTTTTCTAAGATTGCATCAGGTTTTAAGGCTTCATCCTTTGCATTTTCAATGTCATGAAGTATCTAGAGAGTTTCTTTAATATGGAGTTTCTTTGACAGTGTCCCTTCTTATTCTGGTAGGTTTCCCTTCAGTAAGTTCCTCTGACTGTGGACCTGGAGTCTGTCTGGTAGCTTCATTGTCAGCATTCCAGGGTCAGCTATTTCATTCATCCATTTACAGACAATTCAAATCCTGCAGTTATTTGCACAGTGCCATGAAGCTTCTGTCATGATGCATGCATTTTACTACTTGCCATGGTGTTTGGATATTCTCAGTTGCATGCTATGTTATATTTCTTCCCTAACTCAGCTAAAGAAATGGCATGTTCTTCAGTTGTAGCATCAATAGCCTGTCTGAAAAATCCATCTAAGAGAATATGCTTTTCAAAAGTTGAAATAACTTATTGGTCCAGTGGCTGGATTAATGAAATCGTTTGGTGGTAAAAAAGCATAGTTTTATATTTTCATTCATGTACCCAGCAGATTCAACTGGAGTATTATCTACTAGTAGTAATATTTTAAAAATTAAATTATTCTGCCTAAAGCATCTCTGTATCACCAGGAGATAGCTGTTATGCTACATGTTTTGTTTTCTCTGCATGAGTAACAAATGTACAGGGACCAGACACTAATAGACTTTGAAAAGAAGTGACGTGGCTTGTCACTGATCATGATGTGCACTTTCTATTTATATAGTGATGTGTTAATTGAAGAGGTAGCAGCAAACTTTGTTCTTTGCAGTCACTCACAGTTAATGTACCCTGGTAACTGAAATTTGAACCATATTGTTGGGAGTCTAGTGTTACTTAACTAAACCATGGTAACTGAAATAACAGTACAAAATAATAACTGCCTTTACTAAGTGGAGCAAATTGGTTTCAGGCTTTTGTACTTAATTTATTTCTTCATGAAAATGCACCCAGTGGCTCATTTTTTAAATAATAGTGAGAGGTGACAATGTGCTGGTAGCCCTCGCTTGCTCTCGGTGCCTCCTTGGCCTGGGTGCCCACTCTGTCTGTGCTTGAGGAGCCCTTCAGCCTGCTGCTGCACTGTGGGAGCCCCTCTCTGGGCTGGCCGAGGCCGGAGGCGGCTCCCTCTGCTTGTGGGGAGGTGTGGAGGGAGAGGCGCGGGCGGGAACTGGGGCTGTGATGCGGCACTCATGGACCAGCTCAAGTTCTGGGTGGGCGTGGGCTCCGCGGGCCCCACACTCGAGCAGCTGGCGGGTGCAGCCGGCCCCTGGCAGTGAGGGGCTTAGCACCTGGGCCAGCAGCTGTGGAGGGTGCGCCGGGTCCCCCAGCAGTGCTGGCCCGCTGGCGCTGTGCTCGAATTCTAGCCAGGCCTCAGCTGCCTCCCCGCAGGGCAGGGCTTGGGACCTGCATCCTGCCATGCCCAAGCCTCCCCCCTGCCATGGGCTCCTGCGCGGCCCGTGCCTCCCCGATGAGCGCCATGCCCTGCTCTGCGGCACCTAGTCCCATCGACCACCCAAGGGCTGAGGAGTGTGGGCGCATGGCATGGGACTGGCGGGCAGCTCTGCCTGTGGCCTTGGTGCGGAATCCACTAGGTGAAGCCAGCTGGGCTGCTGAGTCTAGTGGTGACTTGGAGAACTTTTATGTCTAGCTGGAGGATTGTATACACATCAATCAGCACTCTGTGTCTAGTTCAAGGTTTGTAAATGCACCAATCAGCACTCTGTATCCAGCTAATCTGGTGGGGACTTGGAGAACCTTTATGTCTAGCTAGAGGATTGTAAATGCACCAATCAGCACTCTGTATCTAGCTAATCTGGTGAGGACTTGGAGAACTTTTATGTCTAGCTAGAGGATTGTAAATGCACCAATCAGCACTCTGTGTCTCGCTCAAGGTTTGTAAATGCACCAATCAGCACCCTATCAAAACGGACCAATCAGCTCTCTGTATAATGGACCAATCAGCAGGATGTAGATGGGGTCAGATAAGGGAATAAAAGCAGGCTGCCTGAGCCAGTAGAGGCAACCTGCGCAGTTCTCCTTTGTTCTTTCACTCTTTGCAATAAATCTTGCTGCTGCTCACTCTTTGGGGCCGCACTGCCTTTATGAGCAGTAACACTCACCACGAAGGTCTGCACCTTCACTCTTGAGGCCAGTGAGACCATGATCCCATCGGGAAGAATGAACAACTCCAGACAGGAGGAAGGAACAACTCCAGATACGCCACTTTAAGAGCTGTAACACTCACTGCGAAGGTCTGCAGCTTCCCTCCTGAAGTCAGCAAGACCACGAAGCCGCCAGAAGGAAGAAACTCTGAACGCGTCTGAACATCAGAAGGAACAAACTCCAGACACACCATCTTTAAGAACTGTAACACTCACCGTGAGGGTCCACGGCTTCATTCCTGAAGTCAGTGAGACCAAGAACCCACCAATTCCGGACACAATAGTAGTAAGGTTTAAAAGATAATAAATAATCTTAGTTGGGTGAACCTTAAAGTATAAATTATTAACTTCTTTACACTAGTAAGAAACATGGTAGTTGGAATCTAGCTTACCTGTTTATGTGCAGCTCAGGAAGGCAATAGAAAAGAAAGATTTCGAACTCCCCTTGTACCTTATCAGTCAAGCAACCACTAAAGATTGCATCTTCAGGCCAGTGCAGTGGCTCATGCCTGTAATCCCAGCACTTTGGGAGGCAGAAGCAGGCGGATCACGAGGTCAGGAGATCGAGGCCATCCTGGCTAAAACGGTGAAACCCTGTCTCCACTAAAAATACAAAAAATTAGCCTCACGTGGTGGCAGGCACCTATAGTCCAAGCTACTGGGGAGGCTGAGGCAGGAGAATGGTGTGAACCCAGGAGGCAGAGCTTGCAGTGAGCTGAGATGGTGCCACTGCACTCCAGTCTGGGCGACAGAGTAAGACTCCATCTCAAAAAAAAAAAAAATGATTGCATCTTTGATGCTCTTGTGAAATAGAAGACTGAACATCTAATTAGACACAGATCTTCACTGCTTACGTTACCCAGAGTGTATTCTTAAGAATACATGCCCATAATTACATGTATAGCATCTTTGAAAAATTGTGGAGATTTTGGGGAGCAGGTAACAGGTCTAAGGAAAAGTCCTCAGTTTGGAAAATCAATAAAAAGAAAAGTTTTTCTCAGGTTCTAGTAACTTATACATTTTGAAAACATGTTTGTTGAGTAATAGTTTCCACAATAAAAATTCTCCATCGTAAGTGTACAGTTCAAAGAGCTTTAAAAACAGAGAACACTTGATGTATTTCCATGTCATTCTTGTGTAGGGTCATGCTAACCTTCATCAAGTTGTTCCAATTTTTATTCCATTATGTACTTCCAAGTCAGGCACTCTTGGAATTTTAATTTTGGGTGGGAAAGTACCATCTACTTTTTTTTCAGGAACATAGAAAGAAGGATAACTTAATTTTTTTATGATGGATATGGTATATATATATATATATTTGTGTATTAAATATTTGTTTTGGAAGCATTTATGGTAATATGTGTTAAGCGATAAGTATTCACATTCAACTAAAATTTACCGAACCTTCATATTAGTTCTAGGAATATAGTTGTTATCTCTACTTTATAAGTGAAGGAAAGAATTTTGGCAAGTTTAAGGAGCTTGACTGAGGAACATGACTGGAACATTTTAGAACTGGGATATGATCTTTCATTTTCTAACCCACATCACATTGAGATAGAAGGTTCTGTATCCAATGATAATTCATAAACTAAAATAAGAATAGATAATATTTATTGAGGTCTTATATAAGCCAAGTTACTATTCTAAGTTCTTTACATGTGGTATTTCATTTGGTCCTTATAAGAAGTCTGTGAGGCAAATGCTATTATTTCCAGTAGTGCATAGATGAGGAAATTGAGGTACAGTGAAGGCAGGCATCCTGACAGTGATCATAAAAATGATAGGTGGCACAATTGGGACCCTGGTTCCAGAGTTCACCATTGTGTTTGCTTCACATTACCTCTGTTAATATCCACTGTCTACCAAGGGAGGCAGCAAAGACTGGGATCCTTCTTAGAACTTTCCTTCTAGAATACAAGGGAACAATCCAAAGAATGGGAAGAAAAAGTTTTCATAACTTTCTGGGGAGATTTTTCTATGTATCTTATCAATCACATTATAAGAATGAATTTTTTCCATGTGAATTCTGAACTTTTATACTTTTGGGCACACTAAAGGGGAAAAGAAATTCCCAGGACAAATGTACCAACATTGTGCTTCAGGATGGTTTACCTGTGGGTCTCTTCACCTGAGATTGCTTTGCATCAGATATGAAATGGCTCACATCCTCCCATCATTCAGCTCTCTTTAAGAGTCATCTTCCTAGGCCCTCCTATTTAAAATAGTAATCCTCTCTTCATTTCATACTCCTCACTCATGTTTTTCTCTCTTGCACCGATGACCACCTACCTTAAGTTCAGATTGATGTTTCCTACTCAAATTCAAAACTACAGGGCATTTCCTTAACCTCTTTTTTTATTGCATCTGTGTCTCCTTTATTTCTTACTGAAAATACTGGTTCTCATGGGCATGGGCAATGATAGAAAATTTTATCATTGCTCATTTATTTTATTGAACAGTGCACATTCAATAATCTCAGAGTAGCAGTGCTAATACGACCACCAATTTGATTTCTGAAACTGTTAGCATTGTAGTGCTTTTGTTCTCTCTATTCTTTCTGTTTTTTAGAGTTGTTCTATACCTACATTGCCTGAGGATATAGTCATTTCACACCATTTTCTCTCCCCCTTGGCCTTTATTTAGTCTCAGTGCCACAAGTAACTATATGTACCCGCAGTCCTTATGTCAATGTCTCTCTAGTCACTTTGCTTGTCTAAAGGTTGTTTTCTTATAGATTCCTTAGTAAGGGCTCATGGGAATGACATTCCTGTAGTTCTTGCATACTAATAAGAGTTTGCCTATGTCCTTTGAACTTGAAAATCTCTTTGGTTGGATAAAAAAAAAAAATCCTTGGCACACAATTGCATTTTCTTGAGTATCGTAATATGATATTGCATTTTCTTCTGGCACAAAGCATTACAGTTGAAAAGTCTGATGATAATATAATTTTCTTTGTAAGTCATATGCCCTTTATTTTCTAGGTGCCCAAAGATTTTTTTCCTTCTTTCTTTCTTTTATAAGAAACATCATGTAACTTTACTGGAATATGTATTTGTGTTAGTTGTTATGGGTTGAGATTCTTTAATGTGTGCAATGTCGATATGCAACTTAAAAATCTTTTACTTCAGGAAAATATTCTGGGATTACTGGATTTAGTAATTGTTCTGTTTCTTTATTTTGGTTTTCATCTGCTGTTATCCATATGCTCAAACTTTTTTGCCTGTCTGCAAAGTTTTTGCTTTTTTCTGAATCCTTTTTTCTTTTCCTTCATTACTTTTCGATTTTTAAAGTTACTCTCTTTTCATCTTTTACCAAAACATCATCTGTTGTGTTTATTCTCTATTGTGTTATTTCTAGTTTATTTTTTATTTTTGGAATTTTTCTCTAATTTTTAATTTTTTCCAGAATTTTGGGATATCACTTTTAAGCTTTTCTAGTTCTAATTTATGTTATTCTTTAATGTATTGTAACATTTTCTTAATGTTTCTTAGCTAGCTTTGAAACAGTAGGTTACAGTTTTGTTCTGTTTTGTGGGTATACTTTTTGGCATGCTTTTATTGTCTACATGTACATTATTTCACTTTTTCCCCTTTTTTCTTATTATAACCCCTTGAGAAATATGGCCTTAATTGTTTTCTGTTGCTCATGTTTATGTGAAGTGGATTTTCCTAAGGTGGGGTTTAGGAAAGCTTATGGAACCTACAGAGCTTCTTCTGTTGTTTTATGTTGTGTTTAAAAATTGGGGAAGGTGCCTTCTGAGATTTGGTCTGGGCTTTCCCCCCACCCCACCCTTTCTTTTTGTTTTCTCTGTCTTGTTGAATTTTGATTCCTTCCCAGCAATTTTTCTTTAATGTGCATTCCTCTTTGGGAGGGGAGGCCTGGTGGGTGAATGCTGAGAGTCAACAGGTGTTTTTGGTTCCAGATTGTTTGGTCCTTCTGGCAGGGAAGGGTGGCACTCACAAACTCGCCGCAGGTTCATTGGCCTTGCCCTTAACTGGTCCCTGCTTTCCAGTGAGCTCCACTGATGATTTTAACTTTCTCCTGCTCTCAGTCCCCGAAGACCCCACCCTGTTGCTTTCCTCCTCTTCCTCCTGCAGATACAGAGATATCATGCATTTTAAAGTCTATTGGCCCTTTGTCTGCACCCCATGTATTCTGGGGTTCATGAGTTAACTATCCATCTAGTTTTGTTTTAAATACTGATCCTGGTTTATTGGTTTTGTTATTTAAATACTCTCTTTTTATGTGGGGATTTGGAGAAATTAAATAACTACACCAACCACCCCTGCCATCTTCCCAGAATCCTCTTTCCTCTGTAGTTCTTAATATGTGCTGTTGATATTGATGACCCAGCAAACGCTCTTTAATATAAAATGGGTCCCATGATACATACTTAGATGTTAATATTCTAAAGTGAAAATTACCTAAGTGTTACCTAAAATTACCACTAACAGTTTCAGGCACCTAAGCTGAAACCCTTAGTGGTTTTTTATAGGAGACCTGAGTCCATCTTGACATAATTTGATGAGTTTTGCCTTCCAGTAAGTAGCAAATTATTTTCTTTTGCTAGTAATATAATGATAGAAGTTTCACAGTAATACATTTCCATGATGAAAGATAATTTTATTTGGAAAAAACTGTGTAGACCAATTGCAGGCTCAGATTTTCCTTCAAACAGTCAAGTTCAATGTATTTTAAAGGCCAGTTTTTCTCAGATGGTGGAAATATAAAAAAGAATAAAAATGAAAACATTGCACGAATTTAGGGGTAATTCATTTCCTTAGAGGTGGAATGTTTGTTGTAGGCTATAGGAGACTATTGGCCTATTCATCACATCAGTGGCAACCATTTCTAGATAAGGGAAGGCTTACACAGGTAACTCTTTGAGTGCTGTGAAGTGATCCAAATTAGAAGGCAAAGAAGTAAAAACGGGTGCTTGCTTAAAAGATCGTGTATGCTCATAAAAATGAGCTGTTACTGTTAAGGTGGTCTTTCATCCCAATCCCTGCAGATAAAAAGCAATCTCCACATGATGTGCTAAAGCTCTTACCTCACTTTCACAGAGCAAAAAATCATGATTGAAAACAGGGCAGGTGTTTTGTCAAGTTGCTATGGTGAGAAGATAGAAAAACGAATGTTTATGATATTGAAATGTCTCTTTCATCAGACATTTCCTGTCAAACTACATATATGTATTTTTTAAAAGTATAAGTGAAATCATATTCGATTAAGAGAATGTCCCCCTACCATGGCTAGGTTTCTGTATACCTTGGACAAATTTCTAATATAAATCTGCCTTTCTTAGTTTACAATAATAAGCAAATGCATTTTGATATTATAATAGCAATAAAAATATTCTTTATCCATTATATTATAAAGTTTACATTAATTTTGTTCCACTCTGCTAAGTATCTCATTGGTTAGTACAATCATTGTAGCGAACTGAGAAATGCTCCCATGTGTCACCAACTGTTTGTCATCCCAAGTATTCTCCAGCCTGATTCATGTTTCCTCTAAATGAATTTAGATTCCTTTGAAGGAAGAAAAGCATATTTTATATCTTTTCAGGTTTATTGTTTTAAATGTTATTTGTTTATGTAGTGTTCTTTGAGATGCCTATGAGTCTGGATGTATATGCAAAAAATAAAGGAAGGCCTGTTTTGGACTTTTCTCCTAAATTGTATGCCAAACATTGGGGGTTGGGGAGGAATCTTCATTATGTATTTGCTATTTGGCACAAACTAGTGAGAATTTTACATGAGGAATAAAAGATGTGGTGCTTCTGGACTTTTCTCAGACTAACACTATTAATGAAGAACAGTCTCATAAAAATATTCTCAAGTATTTAACTTCATATGTAGATTGTTAATATTATCCTGGATTCCCATTTTTTTGAAAATCCAAATTGAACATTCCTTAATATTGAGCAGGTTTGGAATGAAACTATTTACTTTTTAGATTTAACCAAGATTTTATCAAGAGATAAAAACCATAATACATTATTTTTTAAGTTTTTTTAACTGACAATAATTGTGTAGATTTATGGGGTACAATGTGATGTGTCAATACATGTATACATCATGAAATGATCAAACCAGGATAATTAGCATATCCATCACCTCACTTATTTATCATTTATTTGTGGTAAGAACACATAAAATCTTCTCTTTTAGCTCTTTTGGAATATATAATACATTATTATTAACTATAGTCACCTTGCTGCGTAATAGAACCCCAGAACTTATTCCTCCGGTCTAACCGAAACTTTGTACTGGTTGACAAGTGTCTTCCTAGTCCCTGTTAGCTGTTTAAATTTTTAATTTAATTTTTTAATTTATTTACATTTTCACCTTTCATTTTCAGTTTAGGGGTACAAGTGCAGATTTGTTACATAGGTAAACTTGTGTCATAAGGGTTTATTGTACAGATTATTTCATTACCCAGGTATTAAGCCTAATACCCATTAGTTGTTTTTTTCTGATCCTGTCCCGCCTCCCACCCTCTGAAAGGCCCCAGTGTGTATAGTTCCCCTCTATGTGATCATGGGTTCTTATCATTTAGCTGCCACTTAGAGGGAAGAACATGCAGTGTTTGATATTCTATTCCTGTGTTAATGTTCTAAGGATAATGGTCTCCAGATCCATGTCCTTGCAAAGGACATGATCTCATTATTTTTTTATGACTGTATAGTGTTCCATGGTGTAGACATACCACATTTTCTTTATCCAGTCTATCACTGTTGGGCATTTAGGTTGATTCTATGTCTTTGCTGTTGTGAATAGTGCTGTAATGAACATATGTGTGCATGTGTCTTTATAATAGAATGATTTATATTCCTTTTGGTATATATCCAGTAATGGAATTGCTGGGTTAAATGGTATTTCTGTCTTTAGGTCTTTGTGGAAGTGCTACACTGTCTTTTGCAAATCAAAACCACAATGAGATACCATCTGACACCAATCAGAATGGTTATTTTTAAAAAGTAAAAAAAAAAAAAAATCCCATTCATTTGTACATCCATTCAACAAGCATTTATTCATTATTTATATTTCAGGCTTTGTTGCAACATTCTGAAAATTTTATTTGTGGAGGTATTTAATACCTAGGGTGGTTTTTGGTTTGTTTGGTTGGTTGGTTTGGTTTGCCTTGTTTTTTTCTGTCCAAACTATCTTGAGCTGATAGTTGTGGTGCCTGGTTCTAGCTCTGCGCTCTGCAGTGAAATTTCAGTGTGGTCTATCATCAGATATTCAATTTGTTTTCATCTTACATAGAAAATAGGAGATAAACCACTCTTACTGCTCTTGTGAGTAGTGCAGGCATAGGTTAGTCACAGCTTGGAAATCACTTTTCACATTCCTCAAAGGAATAAAGCTGTTAAATGACAATTATGGGAGCCAATATCATTTGTACTTTACACAATGAAGTCGAGAAAGATGACTAATTGGCTTCATGAGAAATGACCTGACTTTTTGGTAAAGTACAAAAACTCACTTCAAAAACAGGGGTTCAGTGACGGAAGTGCATGAAAATTGTTAAGCTTTGTCAGGGATCCAGATAATCATGAGAAGACTCTTTCATTTGAACCTTAAAGCATGACTCAAACCCTTGCTTTACCCACAAAACATGGTACTAGAGCTAAGTGAGCATCCCTCTTTCTACCCTGCCATCTTCCCTCTAAATCAGAGGAGGCATCTGCAGGAAAACATGGGGGCATATGATGGGTATACCTTTTGACTGGCCAGGGAAGAAAGAAATGATGACCACGTCCTCCTCCAGTGGCATACTGCAAGAGTTGCGAAGCAAAATAATGCCACAAGGAAGAGGGGTGGCTCTGATTTTTCCAAAGAAAAGTTAGGGATTCTGTTTGAGAGATTCCCAGAGGAAAAACTATATTAACATAGAAAGTTAATGATATAATCGAAATTATCCTCTGATAGATGTTTGCCTTGCTTACATATTTGCAACGAGATAGTAAAGTATGAGCAATATCCCTTACTGACATTGTAAAAATATGGCTGTTGTAATTAATTAACATGACGTATTGAAACATTGGCTATGTTTAATGTTTTCTAATACATATGTGGCACAATTTCAGCCAATGTTCTTGTTGTTATCTCACAACATACGCTTTTTAGGCCTGTCATCTTTTCAGAATTTAAAAGGAAATAAAAATCAGGCTATTATCTGGCTTTTGCTCCTGAGGAACTGATGAGCAAGAGTCATTACTCATAACAGAATAATTAATTGGGTTTCCACTCTGTGCCAGACAGTGAGCTGGGATCTGGGCTCACTTAGATAAGAAACAGTTCTTTTTCTCATGGCACACACAGTGTAAAGAGAGACAGGTAAACAAATCATTGCCATATAAGTTGATAAATGCTATAATAAAGGTATGAACAGATGCCACAAACATAGAGGAGGGAGTGTTTAAGTGCCTCCAGCAGAAAGCAAGGGTTATCAGACTAGCTGGCACTTGACTTGTAACAAGACTTCACAAAGCTAAACAGAAAGGGGCAGGAAGAACAACCCAAGGCTATCAGCATGGAAAAAGACACACAAAGTTTGTGTGGTCAAAATACAGGGTCAACTTGAGACAGAACCTTTCTGCCATGCTAAAGAGCTTGTATTTTATCCAGAAGACAATAGAAAGGTATCTTGAAGATAAGACAGTTGTGTGCCAGGCCACTGTGTGCTTTCTATGTCACATGCAGTGTATTATAGTTGGAGCCAAAAGATTAAATGGGATTAAAGGTGAGATGAATTGAGAAGAGTACTGGTAACGAAAAATTAAAAGTGAGTTACCAAAAAACGTATTTATTCTTTTAGAACAAGAAATCAGCAGGTCAGCAATTGCAGGGTTGATTTGGTCACTCTCGCTGTCATCAAGGACTAAGGGTCTTTTCACCTTTTTTTTTAACCTATGACCTTATTGTCAAAAAATGGTCCCCAAAGCTGCAGATATCATTTACTTGTACAAGCAGTCCACATATAGCAAGGAACAATAGAATGGATGAGAGTTTTAATCTTTCATCTCCCTTTCTATTTGTGGAGTGTTTTTGAGAAGACTTGGTAGAAGATTTTTCTTTGCATCATTGGAAAGAACTCACCATACGCCACAAAAATCTTAAGGGAGGTTCAGGAAAGAGAATGACATTCATTTGCAGCCTTTGTTTTAGGCAATGGGATTTGCCAGTGAGGGAAAGGAGACAGGAAATGACTGTTTAGTAACTAACGGTGTTCGACTCCTCCTGGGTAAAATTGATACATAAGAATTGAAGGGAAGAGGAGGCAGTGATGAACCAGATGTAGAAACATAAGATAGATAAAAACATAAGATAGGGATGAATTTGACCAATAAGAAGCCGCTGCTGACTTTCATTCCAGAAATTTCAGTACAGTTTACTATTAGGAGCCAAATTGCAATGTGGTGAAGAAGTAGAGGTAGAAACTTCTTTCTTAAAGAAGTTGCTAGTAAAGAGGACAGAAGGAAGCAGCAAATTATGAAGGGAAATTCATTAAAAACTTTTCTGGGGAAAATGTCAGATAATTGAGAATGTTTACATGCTATAGGGGAAAAACACACACAGATATTTTTTAAACTCAGATACAAGAAGGAGGCAAGAAAATCTATAGTTTAGAGTTCCAGAATGATTTGGAATGAATAGATCCGGGAGGAGGAATTATTCCTGAGTTTAAGAGAAAGAAGGATGCTAGAATATGGATTTAGCATCATTCACCTATAGGTAGTTGTTAAAACTCACTTAGATCTTGAAATTAGCTGAGTTGTAATGAAAGAAAGGGTGTGAGTTAGTTGAGAAAAATGAAGCTAAATGTGGAGGTATGATCTAAAAATTGGTAGATAATGTGAAGAATTGTGGAAAAGGTAGCCTAACATGGCATGCACCTCAAAAGATAAAGGCTTACTGACAGAGGGGAAAATCACAGTGGCATGGAAAGAACAGGAAGGAAATAAGACCTCCCTTGCATTCTAGCCATACACTGTTTGGCCATGAGAGCGTAAATAATCTCCAATGAATAAATAATCTCACAGTCAGATAATTTTAACATAATTATTTACTGACAGCAAATCCCAAGGGAGTCTTCTGGGGCACAAAAAAGCAAGAAATCCTCAAAGAGAAGAAATCACAAAGAAAGATAGCTATTAATACTAAGAGGATGTTTAGGTTATAGGATCATATATAAAGCGTCTATTTATACAGAGCCAGCTATACTTAGGTGAACATATTTATCTGTCTACTTGCTGGAATAAAAGTATTAGTTATGATGCTGAAGGTATGAACTCACAAGAAATCTCAACTGAAAACCAAATGCTAAGCATCATCAAATGAAGTAGGAAACAGCATTTTGGGGCCACATATCAAATGTCTCTACAGCAATTTATCTGATTTGAGCAGTTGCCTGGTGGTAACATTTTTGAAGTAAAGTGGTCAAAGAGAAAAAGAGAAGAGGAGAAAGAAGACAGACTTTTCAAAGTAGTGATTCAGGCTTTAAATTTAGACTTAGATCTTTGACTTAGAATATTAGACTTTAGACTTAGAATATTTTCAAAACTTTCAGAATACTTCAGATTTATTCTGCTTCATCAATTTATTGATGATTTATTCTTCCATCAATTCATATAATTGGCTTTGCCTTCTGTGCTCTATGAAATTAACAAAATTCATTTTAAGTTTTTGTTGTTGTTGTTGTGAATGCATACCTTGCTTTGACAATGGAGCTGTAAGGTCCTCAAGGGCAGAAACTTTTTTTTTTTTTTTTTTTTTTTTTTTTTTTGAGACAGAGTCTCGCTCTGTTGCCCAGGCTGGAGTGCAATGGCATGATCTTGGCTCACTGCAACCTCCGCCTCCTGGATCCAAGCAATTCTCCTGCCTCAGCATCTGGGGTAGCTGGGATTACAGGTGCCCGCCACCACGCCTGGCTAATTTTTTGTGTTTTTAGTAGAGACGGGTTTCACTATGTTGGCCAGGCTGGTCTCGAACTCCTCGTGATCTGCCTGCCTCGGCCTTCCAAAGTGCTGGAATTACAGGTGTGAGCCACCACGCCTGGGCAGGCAGGAACATTTTAATTTCATATTCATACTGTTGCTAAAACTATGTTTGAGTATATAATAGATGTGCAGCAAATGAATTTTGCCTAAGGGGTTAACTGCTAGAATTGCTGAATGCAAGGCAAAGACCTCCAGAGTTTATGGTAAGTGGGTAGAAGAGTATCTATGGTTGGGAAACTGTTGTATGCCAGTTCTATTTTTATGCAAATTCATTTATACATTCCTTGAGAAGGGAAGTATTTTAACCAAATCTGATGTTGCTAATACATTTATTTTGGTAACCGAGCCGCCAGGTAGCACAAATGAGTAAGTACATTGCTGTTCGTGAAGGAGACGGGGCGGGGGGAGAACAGACGGAATTTATTTTCAAGTTCATAGTGTGATGCTAGAAAGACTATACTGTGTCCTGCAACTTATACTCGTGGTAAAAATTTAGAAATTGTCACATCAAAATTAGCCAATAAAAGACAGAAAGAACCATTTAATTTTAAATCTGCAACATAATATGTAGAATGTTAATGACTGATTGTATTTATATATCACACTTAATTTCATGACATTCTAATAACAATTCCATGAATTATTATTATTAATACCTTTATTTTAAGGACAAGACAGGGAGGAGGACCTTCCAAAATAACTTTTGGAAGGGAGATTCCAAAAGTTATTTTAATTTCGGAAGGCCACACAACTAGTAAATGATATAGATCGAAGTCTTGTTTCGATTTCCTGATTTCCAAGGTGGATTATTTTGTTACTTTACACTAGAGATTACAGTTTTGTAGTCAATAGTAGTACTAGCCATAGCATTAGCAACAGTAGCCACAGCCACAGTAGTAGCAGCAAATATTTATTAAATATTTCTGGGCTGGGTGTGATGGCTTACACTTGTAATCTCAGCCCTTTGGGAGACTGAGGAAGGAGGATTACTTGAACCCAGGAGTTTGAGACAAGCCTGGGCAACATAGTGAGACCTTGTCTCTCTGAAAAAAAAGAAAAAAGTTTCTATGTGCCAGAAACTCTTCTAAATGCTTGACATGCATTAGCACAGTAGAAACACAATGGGAAATGAGGCAATGATCTTCCAGGATCACTGCTTAGTTTAGCCAGGCATGGGCTTTGTTTGTCTAAAACATCTCTTTTATCTTTCACAAGTAGATTTACCAAAGGACATATTGTCACATACATAATTTTGAGGTATTACTTTTTTTCCCTCTAGTCTTTTAAACTTCTCACTCTTCATATGCATGTGAGAAAAAGCAACAGCATGTTTTCATTCTACATAGAGTGGCTATTTGGAAGGGGTTTGCCAGGCTTCTGTTCTTAATAGTAAAGGGCACAGATTTTATTTTTGTGCCCATTGTGCATCAATAGCTTGAATGAGATATATTATGAGTCACGCTGCCTTACATTTCCTAAGCTGTTGTGTTCATGTTCCTCTGTTTCAGACTGCTATGTGCTTATTAGTGTCCATTGGTAACTGATTCCTAGTGAGTCGACGCATCTCTAAAGAATTATCAAGGATGTTATGTACTGAGGTAACAGTAAGCACTTCTTTGGGCTGCAACAAATGCCACAAAAAGACAATCATGTACAAATTTGAGATCCTTGTAAAGTGTGAAAAATAGAAAATTCAAAATTATATGAACAGTTACAGATATCTACAGAAATCTTTCTCCTTTGCTATTTCTGAAAGTGCTAGATTTCCTTCTGCTTTACAGTGTTGAAATCATTTCAAAACCAACATATGCCCACATATGCCACCTTTCCCTAGTTCCTCAGCAATTTCATGTAAAACTCATGTCACCTACAAACTATTTTTCCAAGAAGCCTATTATCCCTTTAGACAAAAGCAACAAAGGTGGGGAAAGATGGTGGGAAGTCTGGAGATACTAGACATGGTCTGTGAATTTGAAGGGGCTAATTCACTCACTTGAGAAAATGGAATAAATCTGATTGAAAAACAAGCAGGAAAAGTGGAAGTCATTATGAGATAAATAGTAAATGCTATGCAAAAGCTCCTCCCATTTAGATTATATTGGAAAGTACTATTTATTGCATTCTGTTTATTAAATTTTGTCAGTTTAATGAATCTCAATAAAAACATTTGAAGTCTTAAATTTAGTTGATTAAAGATGCACAATATTTTACCTGATATCCATTATTAAATATGTAGATGATATGTCAGTGAACAGTGTTGATATGGGAAATACTTGGTGCAGTAATTTAAAACTACATTAAATATTTTGAAGCACAAAATGATTTAAAAACTTTTTAAATTGACAAAATAATTGTTATGTAAAAACTACACTTTAATATAATATTTAAAAACCTGATTGCATGTGTTTTTTAAGAGGAGTTTCACTCTTGTCACCGAGACTGGAGTGCAATGGCGCCATCTCGGCTCACTGCACCCTCCGTCTCCTGGGTTCGAGTGATTCTCCTGCCTCAGCCTCCTGAGTAGTTGGGATTACAAGCATGCATCACCACGCCCAGCCAATTTTTGTATTTGTAGTAGAGATGGACTTTCACCGTGTTGGCCAGGCTTGCCTTGAATGCCTCACCTCAAGTGATCTGCCCACCTTGACATCCTAAAGTGTTGGGATTATAGGCGTGAGCCACCACACCTGGACATGATTGCATTTTGAACTTATTTCTGTATGAATATCCTGTGACTATTAGATTTTATAATGTTATTAATATTTACTATTTCACTCTATAATCTTTTACAGATTCTTGCTGATTCTTACTATTCACAAAATTAGAGATTGTATTAATGGCAAAAACTGCAATTACTTTTGCACCAACCTAACACAAAAGTGAGTTTCCATGTCCTCCCTCAGTGTGATTATTTCAAGAATAATGTATAGAGGAGAAAAAATATGACACAAGCATACAGAAGGATGTGTTCACTGAGTATAATAAGAAAAAAAAAATCTAGTTTATAGAACAGCACCCTGATCACAGGCTTGAGTAGATCTGGATCCCAAAAGGTATATATAGTCCATATATTCTTTTTTTGATAATAGCAAAAATAATACAATATGTACATGCCAGAGCTAATCAAGCCCTTTTCTATACATGATCTCATTTGATAGACAATTGCTGGTGAGCAAAACCCACGAACTGATGGAAATATTCCTTCTAGATTGATCTTGTCAAGCTTTATCATCATAAGAAAACCATTGCTGATGATGTCAAATATATACATTCTCCAAAATAATTGATACTGTCTTATTGTTTTTAGGAATTGACTGCACCCAATTATTATTCTACACTTTGATTTGCAGGCTTAGTTATAGACTTCTGGTATTCTTTCTTTTAGGATTTTTTTTAATAAAGTGTATAGTATATATGGGAAACATACAATTCATGGTAACATCAGCCCTGTTAGAAATTTTGTGTGCTTCCATACAATCTTTTTTCCTTTATCTATATTTATGTAATTTTGATAACTATTCTTATATAATATTTTATCTAGATATTTTTACTTTATAATAATAAAGTGCCTGAGGTTTTTCCAAATGCATGGTGCAAGCTGTCAGTAAATCTACCACTTTGTGGTCTGGAGAATGGTGGCCCTCTTCTCACAGCTCCACCAGGCAGTGCCCCAGTGGGGACTTTGTGTGAGGGCTCTAACCCCCTATTTCCCTTCTGCCCTGCCCCACCAGAGGTTCTCCTGGACATCCAGGCATTTGCATACATCCTCTGAAATCTAGGTGGAGGTTCCTAAAGCTCAACTTTTCTCTTCTGTATAGCTATAGGCCCAACACCTTCAAGCCACCAAAGTCAGTGTCTTGCACCCTCTGAAGCAATGACCTGAGCTGTATGTCAGCCCCTTTTAGCCATGGCTGGAGCTAGAGTAGCTAAGATGAGGGAACTAAGTCCTGAGGCTGCACAGAGTGACATGTCCCTGGGCCTGGCCCACAAAACCATTTTCCCTCCTAGGACTCTGGGCCTGTGATGGGAGGGGCTGCCATGAAGATCTCTGACATGCCTTGGAGCTATTTTCCCAATTGCCTTGGTGATTAACATTTGGATCCTCATTGCTTATGCAAATTTCTGCACCTGGCTTGAATTTCTCCCCAGAAAATGGTTTTTTCTTTTCTATCACATGGTCAGGCTGCAAAATTTCCAAACTTTTATGCCCTGCTTCCTTTTTAAACATAAATTCCAATTTCAGACCATCTCTCTCAAAGTTCCATAGATATCTAGAGAAAGGGCAAAATGTCACTGATCTTTTTGCTAAAGCATAGCAAGAGTGACCTTTACTCCAGTTCTCAATAAATTTCTCATCTCCATCTGAGACACTTCAGCCTGAACTTCATTGTCTATACCACTATCAGCATTTTGGTCAAAACCATTCAACATGTCTCTAGGGAATTCCAAACTTTCCCACATCTTCCTATTGTCTTCTGAGCCCTCCAAACAGTTCCAACCTCTGCCCATTACCCAGTTTCAAAGTTGCTTCCACATTTTCAGGTTATTTTTACATCAGTGCCCCAACTCCCAGTACCAATTCTCTGTATTAGTCCATTCTCACACTGTTATAAAGATATTACCAGAGACTGGGTGATTTATAAAGGGAAAAGGCTTAATTGACTCACAGTTCCACATGTCTGGGGCGGGGGCTCAGGAAACTTACAATTCTGATAGAAGGTGAAAGGAAAGCAAGGCACATCTTACATGGCAGCAGGAGAGAGAGAGAGAGAGCAGAAAGAACTGCCATTTATAAAGCCATCAGATCTTGTGAAAATTCACTCACTATCACAAGAACAGCATGAGGAAAACCACTCCCAGGATCCAATCACCTCCCACCAGGTCCATCCCTCAACAATTACAATTCAGATTACAAATGCAAATTACAATTGGCCTTACAATTTGTATTACAATTCAAGGTGAGATTTGGGTGGAGACACAGAGCCAAACCATATTATTTTGCATAATAGTCTATCCAATGGATGTATAATAATTTACATGACCATTTCCATATGTGATGATTAATATCTTTATATAAAAACAGATTTCCTATTTTGTATTATTTTCTCACGCTAAATTTTCAGAAAGAGATCATAGAATTAAGATGAATAAGCGTGTTTTGACTAGTGGTACATAATTCCAAACACTTTTCTAAAATACCGTAATACGTTACTGTTGCTCAAGCAAAGTAGGATTGGGCATGTGTTATCATATTTTCACCAGCTTTGGGTATTAACATTTTAAATCAATATGTCTTTTACAAATACACATGATATATTATGATTATTTAGATTTACATTTCTTCCATTCCCACAAATAAGCATTTTATTTTCTGTTTATTTACTAATTATGTTTCCATATTTCTGAATTGTCTGTTCTCATATTTTATCTACAAATAGATAAAATATTTGAGTCAATATCAAATATTTTTTGATATTGTCTAGTGCTATAGATAGACACACAGACTTGCATATACTTAATACCCCATTGGCTATGGGATAGTCTAGTGCTATAGATAGACACACAGACTTGCATATACTTAATACCCCATTGGCTATGGTGCCTTTAATAAGAAGCTTTGCCTCTTAGATTCTCTATTTGTTATCTGCAGAATGGAGATAATAATATCCACTTCATAAGGCTGTATTGAAGGATAAGCACAGAACATCAATATACAGCACGGCTACTAGTAGGTACTCAGTAGATGTTGAGTCGTTATCTCTGATAGAATGACTCTTGGACTTCACTTCCATGATGACTAAAGGAGCTAGAATAATACGTAATAGATGTATAAATTGTGTCTTCTAAAGAAGTCGTTATCA
This sequence comes from Nomascus leucogenys, assembly GCF_006542625.1. Lineage (NCBI taxonomy): Eukaryota > Metazoa > Chordata > Mammalia > Primates > Hylobatidae > Nomascus > Nomascus leucogenys. The sequence goes on from NC_044389.1 coordinate 37,071,860, forward strand.
GTGTTTATGCTTACCTGTGTTATTTTTTTTTTTATCCTTTAGCATATTCAATATATTAAAATACTCAACATTTAGCTTTAGGGAAAATAGTAAACATAAACACATTTAAACACATTTGGTTATCTTTCTAGGATTAATAAATCTAATAGACCCTAATGAGGCCAGCAGCAATAGCTAAATTTACGAGACATACAATAAAAGAGATATAATGACACAATTTACTAGTGTGTCATGATAGATATTAGTGGGTTGATGGATTTTTAAGCCTTAAGGTACGTAAGACTACAAAGGATGATATCTTATCTTGCGAAAAATTTAGGCAACAGTTGCACTGCATTTTCAAACCGGCTTCTTGCAGGAAGCTGGTTAACTATATTCACACTGAAGCTTAAAAATACTCAGTTAAAATGACAGGCACTAATTAATTTTTCAATTAGTTAGGGATTGATTCAGTATGTCATTCTTAAACTGTGCTGCCATTTAAAGAACCAATGATTTATGTTGACAGAAGTTGCTTTGTGTTTAACATTTCTGTTAGGTAGGTAGCCTCATCCTATATCTATCAATTATCATAGTTTTGACCCAGCCTGTCCCTAAGTGAAGCAGTGAACAGTTGGTCAGCCTTCATACATATATAGCTCTTTTGAGAGGTAGATGGTTTATAATAATGACAATTTTGATCAGGCTCTAATTACCAAGAAGATTTTTAGAAATGCAGCTTTTAGATTTTCATGGAGTACTGTAGAATAAAATGTTTGTTAGGATGAAGGAAACTCAGATTCTGGCCTATGATTTTCAGAAGCAACTTGAATTTTCTGCATAATTTTGCCTCATCTGAAAAATTGAATCTTAATATCTATTTTGAAAGATTATTATTTCAAAATATATGGCGTGTGTAACTATTCCGCTCTTAGTTTAGTACCTGGCACACACTAGGCCCTCAGAAATTATGAATGAATATTGATTCTTGAATCATTTATTTAAATGCAAAGTAAAAAGGAACTAAGGTAAAATGTATAATTCCTTCTCTTTTATTGTGGTGACCTTATCATAAGATACCAAACATGTCAAAATTTTATATTAAAATTAAATGCTGTACCTTAGTTTGGAGTGTTTCTTCTATTTTTAGTTACTAACAGTTATGTAAACATTATTCAAATATACATTAAGTATTAGATTGTTTTTGTAAAACATTAATTTGGGGGGTGGAAATGGGGGGGAACAATGTTGATTCGGACTGCATCTTACGAAAAATAAAAGTTTAGAAAAATGTGGCCGTATCTCTTAAAATAATTTCATATATTAAATATATTTTCTTGGGACAGTACAAGTACTGCAGCACTAACAATTTAATTTTGAAACAATGGATGTATGAAAGTCCTGTGTTGGATATTTAATTATCTAAATGTAACTGTCAACTCTTCTAGAGAATGCATTATGAGGAGGGCAGTGCACTATGTAGAACTTGCTCATTCTTCTTCCCTTCCATAGAAACAAGTGTCGTATAGTGGCTAAATCTCAGACTTGAACAAGATCATCTCAGTTAAAATCCCAGCTTTGCTACTTAATTCCTGTATATATCAAGTCACAAACTCCTCATGCCTTATCTGTAAAATGGCAATGATAAAAGTTATATACCTCCTAGGTTGTGAGGGGACCAATGGCTCATTATAATGATAAGCTTTTCTGCAAAGAGTTTGAAGGACCTTACTGAATGCTGAGGTAGACATCATCTGGCATGTCTGCCTGGCTCTGAAATGCCCATCTGCCGCTGAGCTTCCTGGTTGTCCCACAACCTTCTGGCCTTTGTGTTGAGCACTGGAGGTGAGCAATTTCCCCAAGCTGATCCAAGTGAAGTCTCTTTGTTAGAAATCTAGGAATTGGTGGAGAGAGTAAAAGTGAATAAGTAAGTGTGAAGCAAGGGTAGATGAGAGAGAGAGAGAGAGAAAGACAAACAACACAAGTAGACAAAATGATGCATTTTTCACACGATAAGACCTGTAGCATGAATGTTTTGGCTCTATGAGGGGGGCATATTCTTCCTGCCACATCTAGGCAAAATTCAGCACATGCATAGAGAGGAGCAGGAATAAGAGACCAAATAAATAAATAAATAAATAAGCTTAACAAATTAAAAGATTCCATACTTACCTCAGTTTTTTTATTATAAATTCTCCTTTTCTACTGATGCCAGCAATATTTGTTTTTTAATAACTAACACAAAAATTCTAACATAACCCAATAACATGAAGAAAAGTAAACAAAAATCGGAATTAGGTAAATAATACCTAAAATGGCAGCTCAAGACCAGGTTGAAAGTGAGGATGTAGTCATGCAAATCATGAGTGTTTCTATTATAAGATCCGAATCACAAATTTCACTCTAAACTTCCTGGTGGCCAAAGAAAATCTAGTCAAATGCATAATTTATATTATACATATACAAATGCAAACTGATTTATCAGGTAAATAACTTTTCTTGATATATAAGTTTTATTTTGCAAATAGGTAATACTGGAATGATGTATTAAATAATGTTTTCAATAAATCTTTAAAATAAATGAAATGCTATGCTTTGTTGAAGTGCTTAAGCCCTTCAATGTAAGATGTGACTAAAACAAATTTAGTCAACTGAGTGAAAGAAATTGAGAGGCTGATACAATTCAGCACACATTAGCAGCGTGGCTGAAGAATAATGCCTAGGATAAATAGAGCAGTTAACGGTTTGCATATACTATAAAATACCTCCTACCAACTAATTCTCTCAAACTGATACTTCTATTAAAAATAAAACATGAGACAATTCAATTTTGTGTGGAATGGTTTTTCTTAAATGCAGGTATGTTGAGCGGGAATATTGTATATATAACATTGGTAATTAAGGAGCCTAGCTAAGATTTTTACTGGCAAGATAACCATTCGCACTGTCACGGAAATAAGCAAAAGTGCAAGGAGGAATAGATTTCTTTATATAATTCTCACATTAACATTAAAATCATATATATGTAATCGTTCAAGCCATAAGCTGAACATTGTGTTTTACTTTTATTTTTTGGACACTTTGTTAATGTGTAATTACCTACCATAGAGTTTACCCATGGTATGTGTGCTGTTCACCATTGTAAGAGTTCCCAACTCTAGTTACCTAAGTTTTGGCCATCATCTTTTTTTCTTCTGGATCTTTAGTGGACTTCCAGGTGACTTCTCTATCTCTAGTTTTGCATTCTCCAATCATACTTCCATAATACAACGACGTCACGTCAGTCACCTCTACAAAAACCAGTCCCATTGTCCTAGTCATCCATTGCTGCATGACAAACCACCTCAAAGTTCAGGGGCTTAAAATCCATATAATTTATTAAGCCCCAAGTCTGCTAGCTGGACCGGAATTTGGGGGAAAGGACCATCTCTACTATATGTGGAGTCAAAAGAAACACTCAAGGGCTGAAGAACTTCCAAGATGGCTGATTTACGTGGCTGGCAAGTTGGTTCTGACTGGAAGCTCAGCTTGGGGCAAGGAACTTTAAGCCCCTTTCTATATGGGCTTTCCAGGGTTGCTTAGAGCTCTTTCAAGACAGTGGCTGGTTTCCAAGAGCATCTATACCAAAAGAAAGAAAAGTTTCCCAGATGGGCAACTTCCTGGAAACTGGCACAGCATTATGTCTGCTGTATTCTGTTGGCCCAGCAGTCATAGAGCCTAGACTCAAAGGGACAAGTGCCAAAGAATTTTGTGGCCATATTTTAAAACTGTCACACTCAACATGTCACTTCTGTGTTTAAAATTCAGCAATGCCTCTCTGTTTTATTTTAAGTATTTTGACCAATCAGGAAAGCACCATTCTTTATGATCTTTAGACAGTTTATTCCTGCGGCCTCATTTCTTTCTGCTTCCCTGTTTTGCACTCACCTTCTTTTGTTCTTCTGGTCTTTTCATAGCCTCTGGCTCAGAACATGCCATTCCTTTACACCTATTACATCATCATTGCCTCTCTAACTTCTACTCATTCTTCGGTGCTCAGCTCAGATGTCTGTTCTTCTGGAAACATTTCCAAAACGTTTGTCTCTGCCCTTCTCACTCTATCCCTACCAAGTCTGAAATAGGTCTCTCTTCTGTGAATCCCTGTGCAAACAAGCACATAATACCTTTTTATTATTTTTTGCTTCTTATTTGACTTTATCACTAGATTATGTGCTTCACAAAAACGGGTATGGTGTCTCATTTGTCATTGTATCTTCTAGGCCTTGCGTAATAGTTGATATACAGTTGACAACCCATAAAAATTTACTGAATGAATAAATGGAAAAATAACAAAATGTATATGCCATAGAGCGTAGAAATGACTTAGTGATATATATATAATTATACATAATCATTGTGTTTTTGCATTTTTTTGGTTTCTGCATTTATAATGTTTCTGCATTTTTTTTTTTTTTGAGCTGGAGTCTTGCTTTGTTGCCCAGGCTGGAGTGCAGTGGTGCTATCTCAGCTCACTGCAACCTCCGCCTCCCGGGTTCAAGCGATTCTCCTGCCTCAGCTTCCCAAGTAGCTGTGATTACAGGCATGCACCACCACGCCTGGCTAATTTTTGTATTTTTAGTAGAGATGGGGTTTTACCATGTTGGTCAGGTTGGTCTTGAACTCCTGACCTCAGGTAATCCACCCGCCTTGGCTTCCCAAAGTGCTGGGATTACACGCGTGAGCCACCGTGCCTGGCCAATGTTGTTGCATTTTATGTTAGGCATGCACTTCAGAACAACCCTCATAGGTGAAAAAATAAATTATTCAAGACTAGTTCTATATAGAGATTAGTATAAAATTGGATTGCCATAGTCTTAGAGCACACAGTTATACAATAATTATAGCAAGTTGTTGCTTAAATACTTCTTTTTAACTGTTATCATTTTTATTATTAAAGGGTTCTTTCTCCAAATGAGCAGCAAGGTGGCCTTTGGCTTTGTATTTTATAACATTTAACATTTACTCCAAAATTATTGATCTTGGGGTAGATTTTTCCCTACTAGCACTAGCGTCAGCAAGGGCATTTCACAAGGGTTTGAATCACATCATTAGAGAATGTAAAAATGCATTCAATTAACATGAATGTTTGAAAAAAGGACCAAAGTCACTAAAATCACTCGCATAACTTCCCAAGTATATCTAATCAATGCTTATTATTCTCATATTCTGTATCTAGAATGTCATGCTTACTAAAATTTATTTGTAACCCCAAAATCAATACTGCAGTGCTTTAATGAGCATCTGTGGACTTGCACATATGCAGAGTGGCAGAAAACTTGAGTTGCCTAAGACACATGTTCCAACTAAGGTAGAACAAAAGAATGCTGTCTTTTTGTTTCAGCTCTCCTACTATATGTAAATGACCTTTTAGCAGTCTATTTAGTGTCATGTTTTTTGCATCTTTGTGCTTTTTGTCAGTGATTTTTGTACTTAAAACAGTGCCCAAGCATAGTGCCGAAGTTCTACAGTGTTCCTAAGTGCAAGAAGGCTGTGATGTGCCTTATGGAGAAAGTATCTTCAGACATGAGTTATAACTGGCCATGAGTTCAAAGTTCAAAATTGACAATATATATTAAATGAGGTGGTATTCAATAGAAATACATATAAAACAAGGTTATATATTGCTCAGCTGTTGAAATGTTATGATCAGAAGCTCATAGGAACCTAATCATGTTTTTTCTTTTTTTTTCTTTTTTTATTATTATTATTTTTTATTATTATACTTTAGGTTTTAAGGTACATGTGCACAATGTGCAGGTTTATTACATATGTATCCATGTGCCATGTTAATTTCCTGCACCCATTAACTCGTCATTTAGCATTAGGTATATCTCCTAATGCTATCCTTCCCCCCTCCCCCAACCCCACAACAGTCCCCGGAGTGTGATGTTCCCCTTCCTGTGTCCATGAGTTCTCATTCTTCAATTCCCACCTATGAGTGAGAACATGGGGTGTTTGGTTTTTTGTCCTTGTGATAGTTTACTGAGAATGATGGTTTCCAATTTCATCCATGTCCTTAGAAAGGACATGAACTCATCATTTTTTATGGCTGCATAGTATTCCTAGGTGTATATGTGCCACATTTTCTTAATCCAGTCTATCGTTGTTGGACATTTGGCTTGGTTCCAACTCTTTGCTATTGTGAATAGTGCCGCAATAAACATACGTGTGCATGTGTCTTTATAGCAGCATGATTTATAGTCCTTTGGGTATATACCCAGTAATGGGATGGCTGGGTCAAATGGTATTTCTAGTTCTAGATCCCTGAGGCATCGCCACACTGACTTCCACAATGGTTGAACTAGTTTACAGTCCCACCAACAGTGTAAAAGTGTTCCTATTTCTCCACATCCTCTCCAGCACTTGTCGTTTCCTGCTTTTTTAATGATGGCCATTCTAACTGGTGTGAGATGGTATCTCACTGTGGTTTGGATTTGCATTTCTCTGATGGCCAGTGATGATGAGCATTTTTTCATGTGTTTTTTGGCTGCATAAACGTCTTCTTTTGAGAAGTGTCTGTTCATGTCCTTTGCCCACTTTTTGATGGGGTTGTTTGTTTTTTTCTTGTAAATTTGTTTGAGTTCATTGTAGATTGTGGATATTAGCCCTTTGTCAGATGAGTAGGTTGCAAAAATTTTCTCCCATTCTGTAGGTTGCCTGTTCACTCTGATGGTAGTTTCTTTTGCTGTGCAGAAGCTCTTTAGTTTAATTAGATCCCATTTGTCAATTTTGGCTTTTGTTGCCATTGCTTTTGGTGTTTTAGACATGAAGTCCTTGCCCACGCCTATGTCCTGAATGGTATTGCCTAGGTTTTCTTGTAGGATTTTAATGGTTTTAGGTCTAACATTTAAGTCTTTAATCCATCTTGAATTAATTTTTGTATAAGGTGTAAGGAAGGGATCCAGTTTCAGCTTTCTACATATGGCTAGCCAGTTTTCCCAGCACCATTTATTAAATAGGGAATCCTTTCCCCATTTCTTGTTTTTGTCAGGTTTGTCAAAGATCAGATAGTTGTAGATATGCGGCATCATTTCTGAGGGCTCCGTTCTGTTCCATTGATCTATGTCTCTGTTGTGGTACCAGTACCATGCTGTTTTGGTTACTGTAGCCTTGTAGTATAGTTTGAAGTCAGGTAGCGTGATGCCTCCAGCTTTGTCCTTTTGGCTTAGGATTGACTTGGCGATGCGGGCTCTTTTTGGGTTCCATATGAACTTTAAAGTAGTTTTTTCCAATTCTGTGAAGAAAGTCATTGGTAGCTTGATGGGGATGGCATTGAATCTATAAATTATCTTGGGCAGTATGGCCATTTTCACGATATTGATTCTTCCAACCCATGAGCATGGAATGTTCTTCCATTTATTTGTATCCTCTTTTATTTCATTGAGCAGTGGTTTGTAGTTCTGCTTGAAGAGGTCCTTCACATCCCTTGTAAGTTGGATTCCTAGGTATTTTATTCTCTTTGAAGCAATTGTGAATGGGAGTTCACTTATGATTTGGCTCTCTGTTTGTCTGTGATTGGTGTACAAGAATGCTTGTGATTTTTGTACATTGGTTTTGTATCCTGAGACTTTGCTGAAGTTGCTAATCAGCTTAAGGAGATTTTGGGCAGAGACAATGGGGTTTTCTAGATGTACAATCATGTCATCTGCAAACAGGGACAATTTGACTTCCTCTTTTCCTAATTGAATACCCTTTATTTCCTTCTCCTGCCTGATTGCCCTGGCCAGAACTTCCAGCACTATGTTGAATAGGAGTGGTGAGAGAGGGCATCCCTGTCTTGTGCCAGTTTTCAGAGGGAATGCTTCCAGTTTTTGCCCATTCAGTATGATATTGGCTGTGGGTTTGTCATAGATAGCTCTTATTATTTTGAGATACGTCCCATCAATACCTAATTTATTGAGAGTTTTTAGCATGAAGCATTGTTGAATTTTGTCAAAGGCCTTTTCTGCATCTATTGAGATAATCATGTGGTTTTTGTCTTTGGTTCTGTTTATATGCTGGATTACATTTATTGATTTACATATGTTGAACCAGCCTTGCATCCCAGGGATGAAGCCCACTTGATTATGGTGGATAAGCTTTTTGATGTGCTGCTGGATTCGGTTTGCCAGTATTTTATTGAGGATTTTTGCATCAATGTTCATCAAGGATATTGGTCTGGAATTCTCTTTTTTGGTTATGTCTCTGCCAGGCTTTGGTATCAGGACAATGCTGGCTTCATAAAATGTGTTAGGGAGGATTCCCTCTTTTTCTATCGATTGGAATAGGTTCAGAAGGAATGGTACCAGTTCCTCCTTGTACTTCTGGTAGAATTCGGCTGTGAATCCATCAGGTCCTGGAATCTTTTTGGTTGGTAAGCTATTGATTATTGCCACAATTTCAGAAGCTGTTATTGGTCTATTCAGAGATTCAACTTCTTCCTGGTTTAGTCTTGGGAGGGTGTATTTGTCGACGAATTTATCCATTTCTTCTAGATTTTCTAGTTTATTGGCATAGAGGTGTTTGTAGTATTCTCTGATGGTAGATTGTATTTCTGTGGGATCGGTGGTGATATCCCCTTTTTCATTTTTTATTGCATCTATTTGATTCTTCTCTCTTTCCTTCTTTATTAGTCTTGCTAGCAGTTTATCAATTTTGTTGAACTTTTCAAAAAACCAGCTCCTGGATTCATTAATTTTTTGAAGGGTTTCTTGTGTCTCTATTTCCTTCAGTTCTGCTCTGATTTTAGTTATGTCTAGCCTTCTGCTAGCTTTTGAATGTGTTTGCTCTTGCTTTTCTAGTTCTTTTAATTGTGATGTTCGGGTGTCAATTTTGGATCTTTCCTGCTTTCTCTTGTGGGCATTTAGTGCTATAAATTTCCCTGTACACACTGCTTTGAATGTGTCCCAGAGATTCTGGTATGTTGTGTCTTTGTTCTCGTTGGTTTCAAAGAACATCTTTATTTCTGCCTTCATTTCGTTATGTACCCAATAGTCATTCAGGAGCAGGTTGTTCAGTCGCCATGTAGTTGAGCGGTTTTGAGTGAGTTTCTTAATCCTGAGTTCTAGTTTGATTGCACTGTGGTCTGAGAGACAGTTTGTTATAATTTCTGTTCTTTTACATTTGCTGAGGAGAGCTTTACTTCTAACTATGTGGTCAATTTTGGAATAGGTGTGGTGTGGTGCTGAAAAAAATGTATATTCTGCTGATTTGTGGTGGAGAGTTCTGTAGATGTTTATTAGGTCCACTTTGTGCAGAGCTGAGTTCAATTCCTGGATATTCTTGTTAACTTTCTGTCTGGTTGATCTGTCTAATGTTGACAGTGGGGTGTTAAAATCTCCCATTATTATTGTGTGGGAGTTTAAGTCCCTTTGTAGGTCACTCAGGACTTGCTTTATGAATCTGGGTGCTCCTGTGTTGGGTGCATATATATTTAGGATAGTTAGCTCTTCCTGTTGAATTGATCCCTTTACCATTATATAATGGCCTTCTTTGTCTCTTTTGATCTTTGTTGGTTTAAAGTCTATTTTATCAGAGACTAGGATTGCAACCCCTGCCTTTTTTTGTTTTCCATTTGCTTGATAGATCTTCCTCCATCCCTTTATTTTGAGTCTATGTGTGTCTCTGCACGTGAGATGGGTTTCCTGAATACAGCACACTGATGGGTCCTGACTCCTTATCCAGTTTGCCAGTCTGTGTCTTTTAATTGGAGCATTTAGCCCATTTACATTTAACATTAATATTGTTATGGGTGAATCTAATCCTGTCATTATGATGTTAGTTGGTTATTTTGCTCGTTAGTTGATGCAGTTTCTTCCTAGCCTTGATGGTCTTTACAATTTGGCATGTTTTTGCAGTGGCTGGTGCCGGTTGTTCCTTTCCATGTCTAGTGCTTCCTTCAGGACCTCTTTTAGGGCAGGCCTGGTGGTGACAAAATCACTCAGCGTTTGCTTGTCTGTAAAGTATTTTATTTCTCCTTCACTTATGAAGCTTAGTTTGGCTGGATATGAAATTCTGGGTTGAAAATTCTTTTCTTTAGGAATGCTGAATATCGGCCCCCACTCTCTTCTGGCTTGTAGAGTTTCTGCCCAGAGATCAGCTGTTAGTCTGATGGGCTTCCCTTTGTTGGTAACCCGACCTTTCTCTCTGGCTGCCCTTAACATTTTTTCCTTCATTTCAACTTTCGTGAATGTGACAATTATGTGTCTTGGAGTTGCTCTTCTCGAGGAGTATCTTTGTGGCGTTCTCTGTATTTCCTGAATCTGGATGTTGGCCTGCCTTGCTAGATTGGGGAAGTTCTCCTGGATAATATCTTGCAGAGTGTTTTCCAACTTGGTTCCATTCTCCCCGTCATTTTCAGGTTCACCAATCAGACATAGGTTTGGTCTTTTCACATAGTCCCAAATTTCTTGGAGGCTTTGTTCATTTCTTTTTATTCTTTTTTCTCTAAACTTCCCTTCTCGCTTCATTTCATTCATTTCATCTTCCATCAACGATACCCTTTCTTCCAGTTGATCGCATCTGCTACTGAGGCTTCTGCAATCTTCGCGTAGTTCTCGAAACTTGGCTTTCAGCTCCATCAGCTCCTTTAAGCCCTTCTCTCCATTGGGTATTCTAGTTATCCATTCTTCTAATTTTTTTTCAAAGTTTTTAACTTCTTTGCTATTGTTTTGAATTTCCTCCTGTAGCTCAGAGTAGTTTGATCGTCTGAAGCCTTCTTCTCTCAACTTGTCAAAGTCATCCTCCATCCAGCTTTGTTCCGTTGCTGGTGAGGAACTGCGTTCCTTTGGAGGAGGAGAGGGGCTCTGCTTTTTAGATTTTCCAGTTTTTCTGCTCTGTTTTTTCCCCATCTTTGTGGTTTTATCTACGTTTGGTCTTTGATGATGGTGATGTACAGATGGGTTTTTGCTGTGGATGTCCTTTCTGTTTGTTAAGTTTTCCTTCTACCAGACAGGACCCTCAGCTGCAGGTCTGTTGGAGTTTACTAGAGGTCCACTCCAGACCCTGTTTGGCTGGGTGTCAGCAGCAGTGGCTGAAGAACAGCGGATTTTCATGAGACCACAAATTCAGCTGTCTGAAAGTTCCTCTGGAAGTTTTGTCTCAGAGGAGTACCCGGCCCAGTGAGGTGTCAGTATGTCCCTACTGGGGGGGTGGCCTCCCAGTTAGGCTGCTCAGGGGTGAGGGACCCACTTTAGGAGGCAGTCTGTCTGTTCTCAGATCTCCAGCTGTGTGCTGGGAGAACCACTACTCTCTTCAAAGCTGTCAGTCAGACAGGGACAATTAAGTCTGTGGAGTTTCCTTCTGGCTTTTTGTTTGTCTGTGCCCTGCCCCCAGAGGTGGAGCCTACAGAGGCAGGCAGGCCTCCTTGAGCTGTGGTGGGCTCCACCCAGTTCCAGCTTCCTGGCTGCTGTTTACCTAAGCAAGCCTGGGCAATGGCGGGCGCCCCTCCCCCAGCCTTGCTGCCGCCTTGCAGCTTGATCTCAGACTGCTTTGCTAGCAATCAGCGAGACTCCGTGGGCATAGGACCCTCCGAGCCAGGTGCGGGACACAATCTTCTAGTGTGCCGTTTTCCAGGCCCGTTGGAAAAGCGCAGTATTAGGGTGGGACTGACCCGATATTCCAGGTGCAGTCTGTTACCCCTTTCTTTGACTAGGAAAGGGAACTCCCTGACCCCTTGCTCTTCCCGAGTGAGGCAATGCCTCGCCCTGCTTCAGCTCGCGCACAGTGCGCTTCACCGACTGTCCTGCACCCACTGTTTGGCACTCCCTAGTGAGGTGAAACCAGTACCTCAAGCAGAAATGCAGAAATCACCTGTCTTCTGTGTTGCCTAGGCTGGGAGCTGAAGACCGGAGCTGTTCCTATTCGGCCATCTTGGCTCCACCCCCTCATGTTTTTTCTCTATGAGCAATGACTCTACTGTTTGCTTTACAGAACCCAACTACCACAAATAATGATAATCAATGTATAATCAGAATATGGTTCCAAGTTTACTGATAAAAAAGATGAAATTCTTTCTGCTTAATTTATAAAGTCCTTTGGCAAATTACCACAGCTAAAACATGGCTTACAAATAACCTGGCCTACCAACTTTAAAATAATGAAAAGTTGAAGATAATTTTCTGTCCAGTTCACAGTGCTTCACATTCTGTGCATTAAAGGAGACTATTTATTTATTTATTTTTGAGACAGTGTCTTATTCTGTTGCCCAGGCTAAAATGCAGTTGCATGATCACTGCTCACTGCAGCCTTGACCTCCTGGGCTCAAGCAATTCTCCCACTTCAGCCTCTCTAGTAGCTGGGACTACAGGGACGTGCCACCAGGCCTGGCTAATCTTTTTTTGTATTTTTGGTAGAGATTGTATTTCACCATGTTCCCCTGGTTAGTCTCGAACTTCTGGACTTAAGAAATTCACCTGCCTCGGCCTTGCAAACTGCTGGGATTACAGTGAGCCACCATGCCTGGCTGAGACTTGATTAATATTTGCTATCATAATATTTCAATATCATATGACTGAAAAATACAGAAAATACAATTAACAAGGATTTTTACTTTCAATGTATAAGATTAATTCAAAATATTTGCTTCAGTTCCAAAAGACTATTATCTTTCCTATTAGAGATGCTCAAATAAAGTTTTCTGTTTTCTTTAATGTAAATATTTGCTAAATGGGGATGTCTAGTTGGTGTTTTTTAATTACATAAAACATTTCTTAAAAGTGGAACAACATCTACAATAACAAAAAGTAAAGATGGAATCCGATGAGGCATTAAATCTGATGTAGTATAAGAGTAAAATTGCTGGTATATTGCATTTTTGCATACATATTGTGTTACTATAATGCTTCCAAGGGCAATTTGGTGAGGTGGATAGAATTAGGTGACCTTTAGGAAACTGGAAATAGGATATATATAAATCTGCTTGACTGATATATTCCCTATGAATATTATACCACAGAGTAGAAATATACAAAATTGTTACACATTATTAGATTATATTAATTATTGTAAATCATGGTAAAATGTCTAATCATACCTTTCAGTCTGCATTGTTCTATGGGAGAAATTATTAGAATAATTCTAACACTGAGGCTTGAAATAGAAGGCAGATTTTGTAGGAATTGAGATTTACTGCCACTACACTACTACAAAAAGATACCTTTCTGTCCATTTCATAATAATGTTACAGCGAGTTCTGTGTGTCAGTCAAAATACTTGATATTTCACTGGAATTTTCTGAAAATCTATTTGTGATATTGTCCAAGCAAGCATGATTATATTTAGCAAGGCAGTGATCACTAAGTTTGGACTAGGAAAACTGAAAAATGTATTCAGGTGCTACAAAATAAAAATATTAAAAAAATACATACATCCTATTTGGAGCTCTTTCAAAGTCTTAAAAAACGAATAACTTTGAAGAACTCTGATGATTATTTTTACAGACACTGAACCTAGAGAAAGACTTCAAAACTTAATGGGAAATTGTTTCCTAATGTGTTCCAAGACATTTGGTCTCGTTTTCTAAATACCAGTTTATCATGGGATGCCTCTCTATGGTATGTCACTCAAGTTCCTTTTATCATAAGCCACAATGAATAAAACCCAAATACTGCCTCTTTGCTAAGCCATAAAATACACCCAATAGAAATTACTTTAATAAAAGCTGACTACTAGCATACTTAAATACACCAAAGAGCAACGTGGAAACTTAGCTAGGCCTGATTCCTCTCTCATGTATTACAGGAACGCAAATATTCCCCGGCTTCTGGGAAAAGAGCTAACTGCTTTTCAAAATAAAGGAAAGGGAGGAACCAACCACAAAGCAGCGCATGGCATACTTTTTCTGTAGTATCATTTTATTTTCAATACACATAAGTACAGTAATTTGGAAGACATACTGTTAGTATCAGGAAAAGCCAGACAACATCTGGGGTTTCTAGACATTCAAATATCATAAGGCAAAACCTTGTGCCCCTTTGTCACGCCCCATCCCCTCAACACTGCGCACAAAAGGGTAATAAATCTACAGTTTTTCCAGATAAAAGAAAGTATCTACTAACCAGCTAAGCACAATGGCTGTAATAAAATCACAGAACTAGTCTGGCTTTCATCTGATAAAATACCTCAGAAAGGCCAGTGATGCTTTTAATGAGTGGCCTTGAGCGATTCATTTAACATGTTTTAGCCTCCATGTTACTCTTCTCTAATCTGAAACATTAAGACGCATCTAATTCCCAGCAGTGTTGAGGCTTAATCTCATTTGATTCAGAAGCCTCTGGGCTTTTTCCCCGATCAGCTGTGTTTGGTTTCAGAAGTTCAGAACTGTCAAAATTAGTGACAGAAAAGTGATGTCACGGAGTAACTCTTTTGCTTAAAACTCTGGTTCCCATAATCGTGGTTTGATTTTTATGCTCTAAATAGGTAGTATGAAATATCTTCAGCAATGTACATGTATGTCACATATCTTTTGGCACAGGCAACCCTAGGGAGCTTTTCATAACTAACGTGGTTTTCTTCACCGGCTTAAATTGCATTCACCCCACGATGAAGAAAACATCAATGATTCAATTTCCTTTTGTCGAAGCTCCTGGGTGTTACCTGTGAAGAATTAATTCTCAAATCTACTTGACCAAATGTAAAGAATATGTAATGTGCCGTGTCATTTTCAAACATAATTTTCTTTCAGCCTCAGTATAATGACTAAGCATGCCATGCCATGTATAATCAATATCCTCAGACAACAGAGTGAAAAAGCAATGTGGTACAGACATCAAGGTTACAGAAAACTGTTAGATTGAGAAAGAGGTATTAGTGTTCTTTCTAATCAGCAAAGACTTCTGCAGAAACCACAATGGATGGCATATTAATTTGCCTCACTGTCGCTGAAAATACACTTTTGACTACAGAACAAGTATATTATAAATCTATTTTTCCTGAATTATTTTATGTTATGGAATGAATGTTTGTGCTCTCCTACCCCATCAAATGTATATGTTAAAACCCTAGCCCCCAATATGACGGTATTTATAGACAAGGCCTTTGGAAGGTGGTTAGGGTTAGATGGGATCATGAGATGGCTGCCCTCATGAAGGGATGGGTGTCCTTGTAAGAAGAGATACTAGGGGGCTTGCTCTCTGCTCTCCCTCTCTGCTCACACTTGCACAAAGCAGAGGACACTGAACACACAGCAAGATGGTGACCACCTACAAGCCGAGAGAAGAGGCATCAAAATAAAACCGATCTTTCCGCCACCTGGATCTTGAACTCCAGAACCATGGAAGGTAAGTTTTTGTGAATGAAGCTACCTGGTCTCTGGTATTTTCTTATGGCAGTTCAAAGTGTTAAATATATTTTATATTGCCTTTATTTGCTTTGAAGCCTTCAAATCATTTGTTAATAGAACTTTTTCTTTCATTAACATGAGCACAGTGAAATAAATATTTTTGTTAAATTTTGTAAGCATGAAATTTGATATAACTTGATTGATAATGAAGCATGTAACTTCTCAATTCCTCAATTACTCTTTGACCTACTAGGCAGTCATGTACCTGATACATGTCACCTGGAGTGGATCATTTTTAATACCCCCGTTTCTATATGGCAGAATTGTTTTCAAAAATAAACAGGAAATGAAACAAATAATCATTATGTTCAGAAAAAAAATCATCATGTTCAGAAAAAAAATCGGACAGTGAAACTTTTCCTAATTGTACTTTGCGTGTGTGTGCATAATTTTGTCAGTAAATAAATTTTTTAAATTTTCTGTATAAAGATGAAAATTTCTATATAAAGAATTTTTTGTTTTATATTAATATTTTATAATTAATTTGTTATATTTGGCATAGCTTTTGAAAAGAGGGAACAAACTCAGAGCTACTTATTTGCCTGGTATTATAAATGATGACTATTAATATGAATCATAGCATTAAAGTTTCTAAGCCTTAACTTTTTCAAATATGTTAATTATTTTGTTTCAGGCTTGTCTTCTCATTAGAAGACATCATATTCAGTAGACAGTATAGCCAAGTTGGTCAGGTCAGGTTATCTTTATTGATCATTTACTAAATAATACCTTTTGTTTATATTAATTTAAAATTTTTATCTCATATGAAAGCATACACAAATATTTAGGAAAAAATTTAAACATAAGAATAAATTTGGAAGAAATTATAAAAATTCCTTAGCACAATCAATTCTAGAAATTTCAAAACTGGCCATGCCTTTGTTATTTCAGAATCAATTCTAGCAGCTTTCAAATGCGTGTACTTAAAAAAAAAAAAAGAATTTCCAAAAGACATATAAAATGCCAGAATTAAAGTAAGTCTACTTCTGTTTTTTTTCTCTTTCAAAATCACTGTATCATTGTTTATTTCTAATCTAGTGCATAAAGACAGGAATAGGTAGCACCACAAGGGTTGGAGACTCAACCTTAACCTGAATTGAGTTCAACCATTAGAAATCATTAGATTAGTTATTCTCTAAATAAACGCTCATCACTGAATTCATGTGTTTTGGGGGCTAGCTATATAACTGGGAAGTGACAAAATTAACTTTCCGTATTATGATAATAGAATAAATATTAAATGATACATTATTGTAAAACTCTAATTTGAAAATTACATCTATGTTATTAAATCTCAATCACGGCGATTGTTTAAAACTTAAACTTACAAAAGAATTTTGCAAGGAGTATTTTTGTCTATGAAATTTAGAACTGATGGTACTGTGGTTAAAAAAAAAGATAAATGTTAGTACATTTTATTATTTGTATGTTTTCTATGTACAATGCACTCCTTTATTGCTTGCATGTGGTTACCTACACTTGATTTCCAGGGTTTTTCTTTTTCTTTTTTCTTTTATTATTATTATTATACTTTAGGTTTTAGGGTACATGTGCACAATGTGCAGGTTTGTTACATATGTATCCATGTGCCATGTTGATTTGCTGCACCCATTAACTTGTCATTTACCATTAGGTATGTCTCCTAATGCTGTCCCTCCCACCTCCCCCCACCCCACAACAGTCCCCAGAATGTGATGTTCCCCTTCCTGGGTCCGTGTGTTCTCATTGCTCAATTCCCGCCTATGAGTGAGAACATGGGGTGTTTGGTTTTTTGTCCTTGCGATAGTTTACTGAGAATGATGGTTTCCAGTTTCATCCATGTCCCTACAAAGGACATGAACTCACCATTTTTATGGCTGCATAGTATTCCATGGTGTATATGTGCCACATTTTCTTAATCCAGTCTATCGTTGTTGGACACTTGGCTTGGTTCCAAGTCTTTGCTATTGTGAATAGTGCTGCAGTAAACATACGTGTGCATGTGTCTTTATAGCAGCATGATTTATAGTCCTTTGGGTGTATACCCAGTAATGGGATGGCTGGGTCAAATGGTATTTCTAGTTCTAGATCCCTGAGGAATTGCCACACTGACTTGCACAATGGTTGAACTAGTTTACAGTCCCACCAACAGTGTAAAAGTGTTCCTATTTCTCCACATCCTCTCCAGCACCTGTTGTTTCCTGACTTTTTAATGATCCCATTCTAACTGGTGAGAGATGGTATCTCATTGTGGTTTTGATTTGCATTTCTCTGATGGCCAGTGATTATGAGCATTTTTTCATGTGTTTTTTGGCTGCATAAATGTCTTCTTTTGAGAAGTGTCTGTTCATGTCCTTTGCCCACTTTTTGATGGGGTTGTTTTTTTCTTGTAAATTTGTTTGAGTTCATTGTAGATTCTGGATATTAGCCCTTTGTCAGATGAGTAGGTTGAGAACATTTTCTCCCATTTTGTAGGTTGCCTGTTCACTCTGATGGTAGTTTCTTTTGCTGTGCAGAAGCTCTTTAGTTTAATTAGATCCCATTTGTCAATTTTGGCTTTTGTTGGCATTGCTTTTGCTGTTTTAGACATGAAGTCCTTGCCCATGCCTATGTCCTGAATGGTATTGCCTAGGTTTTCTTCTAGGGTTTTTATGGTTTTAGGTCTAACATGTAAGTCTTTAATCCATCTTGAATTAATTTCTGTATAAGGTGTAAGGAAGGGATCCAGTTTCAGCTTTCTACCTATGGCTAGCCAGTTTTCCCAGCACCATTTATTAAATAGGGAATCCTTTCCCCATTGCTTGTTTTTGTCAGGTTTATCAAAGATCAGATAGTTGTAGATATGTGGCATTATTTCTGAGGGCTCTGTTCTGATCCATTGATCTATGTCTCTGTTGTGGTACCAGTACCATGCTGTTTTGGTTACTGTAGCCTTGTAGTACAGTTTGAAGTCAGGTAGCGTGATGCCTCCAGCTTTGTTCTTTTGGCTTAGGATTGACTTGGCGATGCAGGCTCTTTTTTGGTTCCATATGAACTTTAAAGTAGTTTTTTCCAATTCTGTGAAGAAAGTCATTGGTAGCTTGATGGGGATGGCATTGAATCTATAAATTACCTTGGGCAGTATGGCCATTTTCACGATATTGATTGTTCCTACCCATGAGCATGGAATGTTCTTCCATTTGTTTGTATCCTCTTATTTCATTGAGCAGTGGTTTGTAGTTTTCCTTGAAGAGGTCCTTCACATCCCTTGTAAGTTGTATTCCTAGGCATTTTATTCTCTTTGAAGCAATTGTGAATGGGAGTTCACTCGTGATTTGGCTCTCTGTTCGTCTGTGATTGGTGTACAAGAATGCTTGTGATTTTTGTACATTGATTTTGTATCCTGAGACTTTGCTGAAGTTGCTTATCAGCTTAAGGAGATTTTGGGCTGAGACAATGGGGTTTTCTAGATGTACAATCATATCACGTGCAAACAGGGACAATTTGACTTCCTCTTTTCCTAATTGAATACCCTTTATTTCCTTCTTCTGCCTGATTGCCCTGGGCAGAACTTCCAGCACTATGTTGAATAGGAGTGGTGAGAGAGGGCATCCCTGTCTTGTGCCAATTTTCAAAGGGAATGCTTCCAGTTTTTGTCCGTTCAGTATGATATTGGCTGTGGGTTTGTCATAGATAGCTCTTATTATTTTGAGACACATCCCATCAATACCTAATTTATTGAGAGTTTTTAGCATGAAGGGTTGTTGAATTTTGTCAAAGGCCTTTTCTGCATCTATTGAGATAATCATGTGGTTTTTGTCTTTGGTTCTGTTTATATGCTAGATTACATTTATTGATTTGCGTATGTTGAACCAGCCTTGCATCCCAGGGATGAAGCCCACTTGATCATGGTGGATAAGCTTTTTGATGTGCTGCTGGATTCGGTTTGCCAGTATTTTATTGAGGATTTTTGCATCAATGTTCATCAAGGATATTGGTCTGAAATTCTCTTTTTTGGTTGTGTCTCTGCCAGGCTTTGGTATCAGGATGATGCTGGCCTCATAAAATGCGTTAGGGAGGATTCCGTCTTTTTCTATTGATTGGAATAGTTTCAGAAGGAATGGTACCAGTTCCTCCTTGTACCTCTGGTCGGATTCGGCTGTGAATCCTTCAGGTCCTGGACTCTCTTTAGTTGGTAAGCTATTGATTATTGCCACAATTTCAGAACCTGTTATTGGTGTATTCAGAGATTCAACTTCTTCCTGGTTTAGTCTTGAGAGGGTGTATGTGTCGAGGGATTTTTCCATTTCTTCTAGATTTTCTAGTTTATTTTCATAGAGGTGTTTGTAGTATTCTCTGATGGTAGATTGTATTTCTGTGGGATCGGTGGTGATATCCCCTTTTTCATTTTTTATTGCGTCTATTTGATTCTTCTCTCTTTTCTTCTTATTAGTCTTGCTAGCGGTCTATCAATTTTGTTGATCTTTTCAAAAAACCAGCTCCTGGATTCATTAATTTTTTGAAGGGTTTTTTGCATCTCTATTTCCTTCAGTTCTGCTCTGATTTTAGTTATTTCTAGCCTTCTGCTAGCTTTTGAATGTGTTTGCTCTTGCGTTTCTAGTTCTTTTAATGGTGATGTTAGGGTGTCAGTTTTAGATCTTTCCTGCTTTCTCTTGTGGGCATTTAGTGCCATAAATTTCCCTCTACACACTGCTTTGAATGTGTCCCAGAGATTCTGGTGTGTTGTGTCTTTGTTCTTGTTGGTTTCAAAAAACATCTTTATTTCTGCCTTCATTTCGTTAGGTACCCAATAGTCATTCAGGAGCAGGTTGTTCAGTTTGCATGTAGTTGAGCAGTTTTGAGTGAGTTTCTTAATCCTGAGTTCTAGTTTGATTGCACTGTGGTCTGAGAGATAGTTTGTTATTATTTCTGTTCTTTTACATTTGCTGAGGAGATCTTTACTTCCAACTATGTGGTCAATTTTGGAACAGGTGTGGTGTGGTGCTGAAACAAATATATATTCTGTTGATTTGGGGTGGAGAGTTGTGTAGATGTCTATTAGGTCCACTTTGTGCAGAGCTGAGTTGAATTCCTGGGTATCCTTGTTAACTTTCTGTCTCGTTGATCTGTCTAATTTTGACAGTGGGGTGTTAAAATCTCCCATTATTATTGTGTGGGAGTTTAAGTCTCTTTGTAGGTCACTCAGGACTTGCTTTATGCATCTGGGTGCTCCTGGGTTGGGTGCATGTATATTTAGGATTGTTAGCTCTTCTTGTTGAGTGGATCCCTTTACCATTATGTAATGACCTTCTTTGTCTCTTTTGATATTTGTTGGTATAAAGTCTGTTTTATCAGAGACTAGGATTGCAACCCTGGACTTTTTTTGTTTTCCATTTGCTTGGTATATCTTCCTTCATCCCTTTATTTTGAGTCTATGTGTGTCTCTGCACGTGAGATGGGTTTCTTGAATACAGCACACTGATGGGTCTTGACTCCTTATCCAATTTGCCAGTCTGTGTCTTTTAATTGGAGCATTTAGCGCATTTACATTTAAAGTTAATATTGTTATGTGTGAATCTGATCCTGTCATTATGATGTTAGTTGGTTATTTTGCTCGTTAGTTGATGCAGTTTCTTCCTAGCCTCGATGGTCTTTACAATTTGGCATGTTTTGCAGTGGCTGGTACTGGTTGTTCCTTTCTATGTTTAGCTCTTCCTTCAGGAGCTCTTTTAGGGCAGGCCTGGTGGTGACAAAATCACTCAGCATTTGCTTGTCTGTAAAGTATTTTATTTCTCCTTCACTTATGAAGCTTAATTTGGCTGGATATGAAATTCTGGGTTGAAAATTCTTTTCTTTAAGAATGTTGAATATCGGCCCCCACTCTCTTCTGGCTTGTAGAGTTTCTGCCCAGAGATCAGCTGTTAGTCTGATGGGCTTCCCTTTGTGGGTAACCCGACCTTTCTCTCTGGCTGCCCTTAACATTTTTTCCTTCATTTCAACTTTGGTGAATCTGACAATTATGTGTCTTGGAGTTGCTCTTCTCGAGGAGTATATTTGTGGCATTCTCTGTATTTCCTGATTCTGAATGTTGGCCTGCTTTGCTAGATTGGGGAATTTCTTCTGGATAATATCTTGCAGAGTGTTTTCCAACTTGGTTCCATTCTCCCCGTCATTTTCAGGTGCACCAATCAGACATAGGTTTGGTCTTTTCACATAGTCCCATATTTCTTGGAGGCTTTTTTTGTTTCTTTTTATTCTTTTTTCTCTAAACTTCCCTTCTCACTTCATTTCATTCATTTCATCTTCCATCATTGATACCCTTTCTTCCAGTTGATCGCATCTGCTACTGAGGCTTCTGCAATCTTCACGTAGTTCTCGAAACTTGGCTTTCAGCTCCATCAGCTCCTTTAAGCCCTTCTCTGCATTGGTTATCTTAGTTATACATTCATCTATTTTTTTTTTTTTAAAGTTTTTAACTTCTTTGCCATTGGTTTTAATTTCCTCCCGTAGCTCGGAGTAGTTTGATCATCTGAAGCCTTCTTCTCTCAACTCGTCAAAGTCATCCTCCATCCAGCTTTGTTCCGTTTCTGGTGAGGAACTGCATTCCTTTGGAGGAGGAGAGGTGCTCTGCTTTTTAGAGTTTCCAGTTTTTCTGCTCTGTTTTCTCCCCATCTTTGCAGGTTTTTCTACTTTTGGTCTTTGATGATGGTGATGTACAGATGGGTTTTTGGTGTGGGTGTCCTTTTTGTTTGTTAGTTTTCCTTCTAACAGACAGGACCCTCAGCTGCAGGTCTGTTGGAGTTTGCTAGAGGTCCACTCCAGACCCTGTTTTGCTGGGTGTCAGCAGTGGTGGCTGCAGAACAGCGGATTTTCGTGTGACTGCAAATTCAGCTGTCTGATCGTTCCTCTGGAAGTTTTGTCTCAGAGGAGTACCTGGCGAGTGAGGTGTCAGTCTGTCCCTACTGGGGGGTGCCTCCCAGTTAGGCTGCTCGGGGGTCAAGGACCCACTTTAGGAAGCAGTCTGCCCGTTCTCAGATCTCCAGCTGCGTGCTGGGAGAACCACTACTCTCTTCAAAGCTGTCAGACAGGGAGATTTAAGTCTGCAGAGGTTCCTGCTGACTTTTTGTTTGTCTGTGTCCTGCCCCCAGAGGTGGAGCCTACAGAGGCAGGCAGGCCTCCTTGAGCTGTGGTGGGCTCCACCCAGTTCGTGCTTCCTGGATGCTTTGTTTACCTAAGCAAGCCTGGGCAATGGCAGGCGCCCCTCCCCCAGCCTGGCTGCCACCTTGCAGTTTGATCTGAGACTGCTGTGCTAGCAATCAGTGAGATTCTGTGGACATACAACCCTCCGAGCCAGGTGCAGGACACAGTCTCCTGGTGTGCCATTTTCCAAGCCCGTTGGAAAAGCGCAGTATTGGGGTGGGAGTGACCCGATTTTCCAGGTGCCGTCTGTTACCCCTTTCTTTGACTAGGAAAGTGAACTCCCTGACCCCTTGCGCTTCCCGAGTGAGGTAATGCCTCGCCCTGCTTCAGCTCACGCATGGTGCACTGCACCGATTGTCCTGCACCCACTGTTTGGCACTCCCTAGTGAGGTGAACCCGGCACCTCAGATGGAAATGCAGAAATCACCTGTCTCCTGTGTCACTCACGCTCGAAGCTGTAGACTGGAGCTCTTCCTATTTGGCCATCTTGGCTCCACCCTCTTCTTTTTTTTCTTTTTTCTTTTTTTTTTTGAGATGGAATCTTGCTCTTGTTGTCCAGGCTGGAGTGCAGTGGCGTGATCTCGGCTCACTGCAACATCTGCCTCCTGGTTCAAGCAATTCTCCTGCCTTAGCCTCCCGAGTAGCTGGGATTACAGGTGCTTGCCACCACACCTGGCTAATTTTTGTATTTTTAGTATTTTCTATTTTTGCATTTTTAGAGAGGGGGTTTCACCATGTTGGCCAGGCTGGTCTTGAACTCCCAGCCTTATGATCTGCCTTCCTCGGCCTCCGAAAGTGCTGGGATTTCAGGCATGAGCCACTGTGCCCGGCCAGGTTTTTTTGTTGTTGTTTTTAAAGTTTTGGAGTACATGTGCAGGACGTGCAGATTTGTTACATAAGTAAATATGTGTCCCCATGGTTGCTGCACCTATCAAACCATCACCTAGGTATTAAGCCCTTGATAACTTAGCTATTTATCTTGATGCTCTCCCTTCCTCCAAATTCCCGACAGGCCCCAGTGTGTGATGTTCCCCTCCCTCTGTCCATTTGTTCTCATTGTTCAGCTCCCACTTACAAGTGAAAACATGCGTGTTTAGGTTTCTGTTCCTGTGTTAGTGAGGATAATGTCTTCCAGCTCCCTCCATGTCCCTGCAAAGGACATGACCTCAACGATCTAGAACCAGAAATACTATTTGACCTAGCAATCCCATTAAAGAGTGTATCCCCAAAGGAATATAAATCATTCTATTATAATGGTTGCCAGGGTTTTTTTTTTTAACAATCAGAATTAGATTTTATAAAGTACATCATACAATACCACAGGCATCCAATAAATGGCAGCTGCCACTATTAGACTATTATTATTATTTCAAAATAATATTATTTTGAAAGAGTATTCCTGTGTGTTTTCTGCATCTCCAAATTTTCTTTTAGATAAATTTCTAAAGTCAGAAATTTACTCTATGAAGGTTGCTTTATAAAGGTTCCCTAGAAATGTACCAATGCTCCTAGAGGCAGTGTATGCTCACAAATAGTAGAAACTGACGGTACCTTTAAGACTGTGCTTATTATTTGGCTGAGTGCAGTGGTTCACACCTGTAATCCCAGTACTTTGGGAGGCCAAGGTGGGAGCATCATTTGATCACAGGAGTAGAAGACCAGCCTGGGCAAAATAACAAGACCCTGTCTGTAGAAAAAAAATGCTCATTATTCTTCATACTTGTTTTAAAATTGTCTTTTTCATATCGTTTACCGGTATTTTATTTGCACGTTACATTTTTAACGTTTTTTTTTTGCAGCAATTAGTCTGTAGAGATTATTATTAGGAATAGTAACAGCTTGCTTGCCTTTAGTGCTAATTTTGGAATTTCTTGAGCAGACTTAATTGAGTCTGAACTGAAGTGGATACAAAATGTAGTCCAATTACAACCTATAATAAAACTTTGTATTTGTCCTAATTTCATGTATAAAATACACACACACACACACACACACACGACTTGCTTAGAAAATTGCTCCAGATAACAATTCTGTCAGCTAAAATTTGCTCCCTCGGTGCTACTGTAACAGCATTTATTACATGAGTACTATAATATAAATTAAGATAAGGGCTTTATAAGTGATGTAAGAACTTAGTTTTGTGCAGGATAAGATGTGCAAAGAAAAAGAAAGACTTTGATCTAGTGGACAACTAGCAGAAAAGCTCTAGAATAATAATAAGTAAGTGGAAAAACTTCAACAGCCAGTCAGACACAATACAGATCCATAAATACCTTCGACAATCTGATCAATTTGTAGTATATTGCCATATCTCACTTTCTGCATGTGGTTGTAATCACTTGTTTTTATGTCTGTCTCTTCCTTCTGTCATGTTATCACTATTTCACAATCTTGAATTGGAATTTCTCCAATGGCTATCATACATTATTTGATCAACCATGTCGAAAAATTGAATAATCTAATTCCACATCCAGTACTCCTCCAAATAAACCTTGTTGATTCGTATGATTATAAGATGATTGACTTTTTTTTTCTATAGAGGTCAAAGGTACTGGGAGCAGCAAAGAAAAGCCACAGGAACATCAGTTTGACCACGAATGCTGCTTAATGGTGTGTTAAAACGCTGCAATGAACAATAACTTGCTGACATGATACCTCCTGAAGGGACACACACAAATGCTGACTCCTTTGTTTTTTAATTGGTCAGTTGCATCCTACATCCTATAAAATTTGGCATGAGAAATACTTTGCCCTTTCAGGTTCCTCTAGATGTAAAATCCCTCCCCAAGCAAAATCCAGACTGCTCATGTGTGATTGAAAGCGTCTCTTCCCTTTAGGGAGATGATGCACTTTCCATTTTGAAGCCATAGTTAATGTTCTGTTGGTAAACATGTACCAAGGTGATCCTTTGGTCAGTCAGGATGTTAAGATTACCTTTTTGAATATAGGAAAGTAAACAGCAGGATGATCTAACCCAGGGAGTATGAAAAGAGGAGAAATGAATAGTCTGTTGACCCATGAGGTATGAAAGAAAGATTTTCATTGGAAAAATGAAAATAACCAGAGGCCAATGTAAAATATTTTGGAAACAGAGAAAATTTTCTACTTTTATAAGTACTAAAGAAGTATTCTACTCTAAGCAGTTGAGCTGCTGTAAAACTCATTGCAAATATATTATAGGGGCTGCAATTTATATATATAGATGCAACAAATATTAATAGTCACCAGTGTCAAAGCATCTTGTAGGTTATAAACTATACTCCTAATAAAAGTGATATGTTTTTATAATATGTTTTAAAAAATAGGTAAGGAAAATGAAAGGAAACATGTATTGATTGATTAAGTGGCACACAGGACTTTAAAAGTATAATACGATTTTATCATTCTTTAAAGATAACAATGAAGATTCAGGTTAACCTATGTTATATAGTCATGCTGCTAGGAAATAGAAGAGGTGATGTTTTACTTAGGTCTGAATTTTTAGCCAATGGTCTTAACAAGTTTTCATTATTCTGCATTGTCTTGTACCAGGATTAAAAGGTAGCTCCCATCTCTGTCTTATGGTAGAAGAGCCAAGATAATTAACTAGTATACATGAAAATATACCAAATATATGGCAGACTATAGTCAATTTAGCCATAACAAAGTCACAAAAGAGGGAAAGTTCACTTTGGCATTGCCCTGTTTCCAACATGAGATTTGAACAGCACCTTAAAAGATCAGTACAATTACGGTAGATAAACATGGGAAGAAAGGCATTTTAGGCAGAAGGACAAACACTAAAAACAGAAATACAAAATACGATTAACTGGGAAGAGTAACTAATTCAGTCTTACTAGAAAATGAGGCATAAAGAGAGAAGCAGTGAGAGGTTAACATTAGGCAGTTACACACAGAGTATGGAAAACTATGAATTCCTAGGGAGAAAGGCACAAATTTATTCTGTTGGTAATTGAAGTTTTCTGCTGCAATGCCATGCTCAGAAGGCTCTTTTAGGAAGATTAATTTGGCAATGGAATGTCATATAGATGAGAACTGGGAGATACCAGAGGCAAAGTTACCAAGTAGACACTTATAAGGACAGCAATTGGAGATATTTACAGTAGTATTGAAAGCCTTATGGGAAACAGAAGGTAATGAGAACTGAAAGCCTACTATGGATCAGCACTCTACTGGGTGTACTGGATGATTGAATGGATTATATAATTTACATTTCATCATCCCTGTATTATGGTAGTTGCCTTAGAAATGGAGACAAATATATGAGAATGATGCTGCAGGGAGAGAGTGAACATAATTGATTTAATATAACACGTTAAAGAAATTAGTCAAAAATAATTCTGAAGTTTCATGTCCAGTGTTCAAAATAATATTTCAAGAAGGTTTTCAGTCGCAAATGCTGAATTCACTGTTGGAAATCTTGAGTTTGGAAGTTAGCTTTTTCTCTTATGCACAGTGGCTAATTCTGAGATGTATAGTATTTACACTATAGTCATCAGGGAGATTAGGGTCAGGAAGAACATTGAACCAACAGTAAAAAGCAACAACAAAAAAACAGTGATGATGGCAGGACACTGTGCTAAAAGCTTTATCTCATATGTTTCCCAGTGTAATCCTGAGATATACACATTTTTTTCAACCTACACATGTATTAATCAAGTTAGAGCATAGAAGCTATTTAGATATTTTAGTAAGGAGTGTGATATATTACATGCTTACAAAACTTTGATAGGACTGGTGAGTATGGTCCAGAGAGAACCACTACTGGATTTGAGAACATTCAGAATTATTGAAATTACAGGGAAATGCTAATTATCACTATTGCCTCCTATACCAACACAGGTAATTTTCAGGAGCTCTCCTGGAAGGTACTAAAATCTTCATAGTTACCTTCTGTCTCCACATGAACCTGCTACTGTTAGAGCAGAATAATAGCCTCTCCTTCTCTTCTTCCTTCAAATTCTTGTACTAGTTATCTCATTGATTTGAATGTGAACTTGACTCCTGATGGCAGCTGTGTGTGAGGAATTTATTTTCTAGGCTACTTGTCCCTGAAGAAAGAGTTTAGTGTTCAATATTGATGGAAAAATACCAAACACACACACACACACACACACACACACACACACACACACACACACAGACACATCTTGAAGCTTATTAAATTAATTTACATTAAGATTTTCATTGACAAATAACAGGTGCCGATTTAAAACCAAGTTTATTTAACATAAAAACTTATGGTCTTAAAAGAAATCATTATATCAAAAGATACCTTGACTCAATCATATATTTATCATAGCACTATACAATAGCAAAGATATGGGATCAAACTAAATGTTCGTCAGTGGTTTATTGGATAAAGAAAATGTTGTCTGTACACACACACAGACACACAAACACACACAGGAATACCATTCAGCCGTTCAAACGAATAAAATCATCTTCTGCGGCAACATGGATGGAACTGGTGGCCATAATATTATGTGAAACAAATCGAAAACAAAGTCACAAACCTGCATGTTCTCACTTATGAGTGGGGGCTAAATAATGTCTGCACATGCACATAGAGTGGAATAATCAATACTGGAGACTCAAGGGTAAGAGTTTGCCAGGGGTGTGAGGGATGAGAAATTTCTTCACGGGTAAGAATGTACATTATTCAGGTGATGGTTACACTAAAAGCCCAGACTTCACCATGATGCAATGTAGCCATGTGAAAAAGCTGCCACTGTACCCCTTAAATTTATACTAGATAAATGAATAAACAAATAAATAAATAACATTAACAGTCTTAACTATTATATGGTACTTCCAGTAAACCAGGGACAGAGTAATGGAGTGGGCATGGCAGGTTGGTAAATCGGTACTTTGCCTGTGACATGAGAAAGCAAATGAAAGGCTTTAGTGATGGAACTCTTTGAAGGATCTACAAAAGTCCTCCATGAGAGAGTCAGCCTAGAAATCTCAAAAGCACCTATCCAAATTAAAACAGTTGTATCCATATTTTGCCCTGATACTCCTTTGCCCTGATTCCACTGTGGTGGGATTTAAAATATCATGTACTTAATGGGGAAAGAAGTTACTGTGCTGAAGCGGACCACATCTCTTCTCCTAATTCAGGCAGCAGTCATTCACAGGACAAAGCGGGCGGAGCGAAGAGGAGTGTTACCTTCGGATAAAAATTAGGGCATAGATTAATATCTTATTTTAGAATTATTAGATTGAGACTGCTTTGTGACTTAAAGTTGCCTCGAACTTTCCATTACCTAAGAGTGGGAATAAAACTCATGACACTGAATTGAATTTTCATTTTGGGCCAAGAGAAGATCACCTCCACTGAAAAAAATTTAAAGACAGAATGAGAGGTAAAAATATAGCTGCATTTGATTACATTGTGCACACTGTATGGTCAATATGACAGTTATAAGCAATATTTAGGTAACTTAGAAAATATAGGCACAGATTGAAACTTAAGGAAAACAAGAAATGGTGACAAAAATATCCCACTGCATTACACACATTAGCAAGTATTGACATTATTCCATTTTGATGGTTTTGATGGTATTCCTAATGACATCTGGGGATCTGAAAAAAAGAAACAAAATATATAGTGACCCCAGGTCTATGTGACTCCCATATAACATGACATAGAATTTTTTCTATTTATTTGTAGTTTTAAAAAACAATATTATGCATTTCAAAATATAAAATATAATTTTGTTTACCTATGGTAAGAAACTTCTCATCCTCATGCATTTTTCACTTCTTTTGGTGTTCAAATTACTAAGAATACTGTTAAGCAAATATCATTTCTATGTCTTGCCTTTACTTGCTTAGACAAAACCTTTGTTTTCTTCTGTGTCTCACAGTATTATACTATCACTGGTAAAATTCCATTGACATGTTTTAAATTTGAGAAACTTTAAAATAGTATTCACTGTACAGCTTTGTGTAAAATATGCTAATAAATGTATTCTGATTTGTTTTTTTCTCACAACAGGTTCTGACTAGTTTTAAAGGAGAAATTATTAAAAATGAAAATAGGAAATGAGAAGTGACAAACCATTTTTTTCTAAAAGCTAAGTAGGCTGAAACGAATGCAGAAAATACAATTTTGATTTTTTTAATTATGCTTTTCAAATTTTCTTTTTTAATTATACTTTAGGTTTTAGGGTACATGTGCACAATGTGCAGGTTTGTTACATATGTATCCATGTGCCATGTTGATTTCCTGCATCCATTAACTCATCATTTAGCATTAGGTGTATCTCCTAATGCTGTCCCACCCCCCCCCCAACCCCGCAACAGTCCCTGGAGTATGATGTTCCCCTTCCTGTGTCCATGAGTTCTCATTGTTCAATTCCCACCTATGAGTGAGAACATGCGGTGTTTGGTTTTTTGTCCTTGCAATAGTTTACTGAGAATGATGTTTTCCAGTTTCATCCATGTCCCTACAAAGGACATGAACTCATCTTTTTTTATGGCTGCATAGTATTCGATGGTGTATATGTGCCACATTTTCTTAATCCAGTCTATCGTTGTTGGACATTTGGGTTGGTTCCAAGTCTTTGCTATTGTGAATAGTGCCGCAATAAACATACATGTGCATGTGTCTTTATAGAAGCATGATTTATACTCCTTTGGGTATATACCCAGTAATGGGATGGCTGGGTCAAATGGTATTTCTAGTTCTAGATCCCCGAGGAATCGCCACACTGACTTCCACAATGGTTGAACTAGTTTACAGTCCCACCAACAGTGTAAAAGTGTTCCTATTTCTCCACATCCTCTCCAGCACCTGTTGTTTCCTGATTTTTTAATGATGGCCATTCTAACTGGTGTGAGATGGTATCTCATTGTGGTTTTGATTTGCATTTCTCTGATGGCCAGTGATGATGGGCATTTCTTCATGTGCTTTTTGGCTGCATAAATGTCTTCTTCTGAGAAGTGTGTGTTCATGTCCTTTGCCCACTTTTTGATGGGGTTGTTTGTTTTTTTTCTTGTCAATTTGTTTGAGTTCATTGTAGATTCTGGATATTAGCCCTTTGTCAGATGAGTAGGTTGCAAAAATTTTCTCCCATTCTGTAGGCTGCCTGTTCACTCTGATGGTAGTTTCTTTTGCTGTGCAGAAGCTCTTTAGTTTAATTAGATCCCATTTGTCAATTTTGGCTTTTGTTGCCATTGCTTTTGGTGTTTTAGACATGAAGTCCTTGCCCACGCCTATGTCCTGAATGGTATTGCCTAGGTTTTCTTGTAGGATTTTAATGGTTTTAGGTCTAACATTTAAGTCTTTAATCCATCTTGAATTAATTTTTGTATAAGGTGTAAGGAAGGGATCCAGTTTCAGCTTTCTATATATGGCTACCCAGTTTTCCCAGCACCATTTATTAAATAGGGAATCCTTTCCCCATTTCTTGTTTTTGTCAGGTTTGTCAAAGATCAGATAGTTGTAGATATGCGGCATCATTTGTGAGGGCTCTGTTCTGTTCCATTGATCTATGTCTCTGTTGTGGTACCAGTACCATGCTGTTTTGGTTACTGTAGCCTTGTAGTGTAGTTTGAAGTCAGGTAGCATGATGCCTCCAGCTTTGTTCTTCTGGCTTAGGATTGACTTGGTGATGCGGCCTGTTTTTTGGTTCCATATGAACTTGAAAGTAGTTTTTTCCAATTCTGTGAAGAAAGTCATTGGTAGCTTGATGGGGATGGCGTTGAATCTATAAATTACCTTGGGCAGTATGGCCATTTTCACGATATTGATTCTTCCAACCCATGAGCATGGAATGTTCTTCCATTTGTTTGTATCCTCTTTTATTTCATTGAGCAGTGGTTTGTAGTTCTCCTTGAAGAGGTCCTTCACATCCCTTGTAAGTTGGATTCCTAGGTATTTTATTCTCTTTGAAGCAATTGTGACTGGGAGTTCACTCATGATTTGGGTCTCTGTTTGTCTGTGATTGGTGTACAAGAATGCTTGTGATTTTTGTACATTGATTTTGTATCCTGAGACTTTGCTGAAGTTGCCAATCAGCTTAAGGAGATTTTGGGCTGAGACAATGGGGTGTTCTAGATATACAATCATGTCATCTGCAAACAGGGACAAGTTGACTTCCTCTTTTCCTAATTGAATACCCTTTATTTCCTTCTCCTGCCTGATTGCTCTGGCCAGAAATTCCAGCACTATGTTGAATAGGAGCGGTGAGAGAGGGCATCCCTGTCTTGTGCCAGTTTTCAGAGGGAATGCTTCCAGTTTTTGCCCATTCAGTATGATATTGGCTGTGGGTTTGTCGTAGATAGCTCTTATTATTTTGAGATACGTCCCATCAATACCTAGTTTACTGAGAGTTTTCAGCATGAAGGGTTGTTGAATTTTGTCAAAGGCCTTTTCTGCATCTGTTGAGATAATCGTGTTTTTTGTCTTTGGTTCTGTTTATATGCTGGATTACATTTATTGATTTGCGTATATTGAACCAGCCTTGCATCCCAGGGATGAAGCCCACTTGATCATGGTGGATAAGCTTTTTGATGTGCTGCTGGATTCGGTTTGCCAGTATTTTATTGAGGATTTTTGCATCAATGTTCATCAAGGATATTGGTCTGAAATTCTCTTTTTTGGTTATGTCTCTGCCAGGCTTTGGTATCAGGACGATGCTGGCTTCGTAAAATGTGTTAGGGAGGATTCCCTCTTTTTCTATTGATTGGAATAGTTTCAGAAGGAATGGTACCAGTTCCTCCTTGTACCTCTGGTAGAATTCGGCTGTGAATCCATCAGGTCCTGGACTCTCTTTAGTTGGTAAGCTATTGATTATTGCCACAATTTCAGAACCTGTTATTGGCCTATTCAGAGATTCAACTTCTTCCTGATTTAGTCTTGGGAGGGTGTATTTGTTGAGGAATTTATCCATTTCTTCTAGATTTTCTAGTTTATTTGCATAGAGGTGTTTGTAGTATTCTCTGATGGTAGATTGTATTTCTGTGGGATCGGTGGTGATATCCCCTTTTTCATTTCTTATTGCATCTATTTGATTCTTCTCTCTTTTCTTCTTTATTAGTCTTGCTAGCGGTCTATCAATTTTGTTGATCTTTTCAAAAAACCAGCTTCTGGATTCATTAATTTTTTGAAGGGTTTTTTGCATCTCTATTTCCTTCAGTTCTGCTCTGATTTTAGTTATTTCTAGCCTTCTGCTAGCTTTTGAATGTGTTTGCTCTTGCTTTTCTAGTTCTTTTAATTGTGATGTTCGGGTGTCAATTTTGGATCTTTCCTGCTTTCTCTTGTGGGCATTTAGTGCTATAAATTTCCCTCTACACACTGCTTTGAACGTGTCCCAGAGATTCTGGTATGTTGTGTCTTTGTTCTTGTTGGTTTCAAAGAACATCTTTATTTCTGCCTTCATTTCGTTAGGTACCCAGTAGTCATTCAGGAGCAGGTTGTTCAGTTTCCATGTAGTTGAGTGGTTTTGAGTGAGTTTCTTAATCCTGAGTTCTAGTTTGATTGCACTGTGGTCTGAGAGACAGTTTGTTATAATTTCTGTTCTTTTACATTTGCTGAGGAGAGCTTTACTTCCAACTATGTGGTGAATTTTGGAATAGGTGTGGTGTGGTGCTGAAAAAAATGTATATTCTGTTGATTTGGGGTGGAGAGTTCTGTAGATGTCTATTAGGTCCACTTTGTGTAGAGCTGAGTTGAATTCCTGGATATCCTTGTTAACATTCTGTCTCGTTGATCTGTCTAATGTTGACAGTGGGGTGTTAAAATCTCCCATTATTATTGTGTGGGAGTTTAAGTCCCTTTGTAGGTCACTCAGGACTTGCTTTATGAATCTGGGTGCTCCTGTGTTGGGTGCATATATATTTAGGATAGTTAGCTCTTCTTGTTGAATTGATCCCTTTACCATTATGTAATGGCCTTCTTTGTCTCTTTTGATCTTTGGTGGTTTAAAGTCTATTTTATCAGAGACTAGGATTGCAACCCCTGCCTTTTTTTGTTTTCCATTTGCTTGATAGATCTTCCTCCATCCCTTTATTTTGAGTCTATGTGTGTCTCTGCACGTGAGATGGGTTTCCTGAATACAGCACACTGATGGGTGCTGACTCCTTATCCAGTTTGCCAGTCTGTGTCTTTTAATTGGAGCATTTAGCGCATTTACATTTAAAGTTAATATTGTTATGTGTGAATCTGATCCTGTCATTATGATGTTAGTTGGTTATTTTGCTCGTTAGTTGATGCAGTTTCTTCCTAGCCTGATGGTCTTTACAATTTGGCATGTTTTTGCAGTGGCTGGTACCGGTTGTTCCTTTCCATGTTTAGTGCTTCCTTCAGGAGCTCTTTTAGGGCAGGCCTGGTGGTGACAAAATCACTCAGCGTTTGCTTGTCTGTAAAGTATTTTATTTCTCCTTCACTTATGAAGCTTAGTTTGGCTGGATATGAAATTCTGGGTTGAAAATTCTTTTCTTTAAGAATGTTGAATATCGGCCCCCACTCTCTTCTGGCTTGTAGAGTTTCTGCCAAGAGATCAGCTGTTAGTCTGATGGGCTTCCCTTCAGGGAAAGGGTAACCCGACCTTTCTCTCTGGCTGCCCTTAACATTTTTTCCTCCATTTCAACTTTGGTGAATCTGACAATTATGTGTCTTGGAGTTGCTCTTCTCGAGGAGTATCTTTGTGGCGTTCTCTGTATTTCCTGAATCTGAATCTTGGCCTGCCTTGCTAGATTGGGGAAGTTCTCCTGGATAATATCTTGCAGAGTGTTTTCCAACTTGGTTCCATTCTCCCCGTCATTTTCAGGTACACCAATCAGACTTAGGTTTG
The DNA here is from genome assembly GCF_006542625.1 of Nomascus leucogenys. NCBI lineage: Eukaryota > Metazoa > Chordata > Mammalia > Primates > Hylobatidae > Nomascus > Nomascus leucogenys. The sequence goes on from NC_044389.1 coordinate 37,106,159, forward strand.
GTCTTTTCACATAGTCCCAAATTTCTTGGAGGCTTTGTTCATTTCTTTTTATTCTTTTTTCTCTAAACTTCCCTTCTCGCTTCATTTCATTCATTTCATCTTCCATCAACGATACCCTTTCTTCCAGTTGATCGTATCTGCTACTGAGGCTTCTGCAATCTTCGCGTAGTTCTCAATACTTGGCTTTCAGCTCCATCAGCTCCTTTAAGCCCTTCTCTCCATTGGGTATTCTAGTTATCCATTCTTCTAATTTTTTTCAAAGTTTTTAACTTCTTTGCTATTGTTTTGAATTTCCTCCCGTAGCTCATAGTAGTTTGATCGTCTGAAGCCTTCTTCTCTCAACTTGTCAAAGTCATCCTCCATCCAGCTTTGTTCTGTTGCTGTTGAGGAACTGCGTTCCTTTGGAGGAGGAGAGGTGCTCTGCTTTTTAGAGTTTCCAGTTTTTCTGCTCTGTTTTATCCCCATCTTTGTGGTTTCATCTACGTTTGGTCTTTGATGATGGTGATGTACAGATGGGTTTTTGGTGTGGATGTCCTTTCTGTTTGTTAGTTTTCCTTCTACCAGACAGGACCCTCAGCTGCAGGTCTGTTGGAGTTTACTAGAGGTCTACTCCAGACCCTGTTTGGCTGGGTGTCAGCAGCAGTGGCTGCAGAACAGCGGATTTTCATGAGACAACAAATTCAGCTGTCTCATAGTTCCTCTGGAAGTTTTGTCTCAGAGGAGTACCCGGCCGAGTGAGGTGTCAGTCTGTCCCTACTGGGGGGGGTGCCTCCCAGTTAGGCTGCTCAGGGGTGAGGGACCCACTTTAGGAGGCAGTCTGTCCGTTCTCAGATCTCCAGCTGCGTGCTGGGAGAACCACTACTCTCTTCAAAGCTGTCAGTCAGACAGTGACATTTAAGTCTATGGAGGTTCCTGCTGACTTTTTGTTTGTCTGTGCCCTGCCCCCAGAGGTGGAGCCTACAGAGGCAGGCAGGCCTCCTTGAGCTGTGGTGGGCTCCACCCAGTTCGAGCTTCCTGGCTGCTTTGTTTACCTAAGCAAGCCTGGGCAATGGCAGGCGCCCCTCCCCCAGCCTCGCTGCCACCTTGCAGCTTGATCTCAGACTGCTGTGCTAGCAATCAGTGAGACTCCGTGGGCATAGGACCCTCCGAGCCAGGTGCGGGACACAATCTCCTGGTGTGCCGTTTTCCAGGCCCGTTGGAAAAGTGCAGTATTAGGGTGGGACTGACCCGATATTCCAGGTGCCGTCTGTTACCCCTTTGTTTGACTAGGAAAGGGAACTCCCTGACCCCTTGCACTTCCCGTGTGAGGCAATGCCTCGCCCTGCTTGGGCTCGTGCACAGTGCACTTCACCGACTGTCCTGCACTCACTGTTTGGCACTCCCTAGTGAGATGAAACCAGTACCTCAAGCAGAAATGCAGAAATCACCTGTCTTCTGCATTGCTCAGGCTGGGAGCTGGAGACTGGAGCTGTTCCTATTCGGCCATCTTGGCTCCACCCCCATCGTTATCTACAATTTTGATTTAAAGGAAATACATAGCAACTTTTATTGATAGCGTGTGTGTGTGTGTATACACACAAATATATCAGCTCTGTATGTACATATGCATATATCATATGCCATAGTAATATGTATATACATATGTAGTAGTCATGTACAGACATATAATTCAACCATCAATTTTTTTTTATTAACTCACTATTGAAATGTAACAATTTTGATGAAATTAACTCCAAGCTCCCTTTTTTGGCTGTAAAGTGCTAAAATAATTTAAAAAATAAATTTTATGTATTGAGTTTTGTCAAGAGACATATTTTGATCATACTGGAAGAAAGCATTTATATTCAAAGTAGCCTTTAAATTACTCACAAATTATCAGGACTGATATATATCTGGTACACACTGGTGCAGTTAGAATATTTAAATAATTCTATATTGGTTGCTAAAACTCTGCTGCTTCTCTCTTCTAGGTTCCTTTGCCACTTCAGCTGCCACCATCCTCCCTCCCAAAAACCCCAGTAGACATCAACATTATCCAGAAACTACAGGGTCCACTGGCACGGCATGGCCTGTAGGATTCTTTTCCAATGTGTACATACTGGCTGATGCCTGGACTATGCCAGTTCACTGTTTTAAAGATTACTCTTGATTGTTACAATTAAACACAAAGAATATTTAGAACCAAATTATGTGTGTTGCACATTAAACAAAACATTTTATAATATGTTCTAAAAGTCAGCAAAGGTTATTTAGCTGTGTATGATTCATTCCACAATTCCATTTTTTAATATTGTAATTCTCCCTTATGCCTTCTGATTTTCTTTGAAATGACCACAGATATCTTCTGTAGGCCAAATAGCATATTACACATCTGTCAAAACATACTTTATTATCATATAACTCTGTTTACAAAGCCTCTCTGAACCCCTTCAGATTGTTCTGGCTGCTTGTTTTGTGCTCATTTCTTTCTCTAACGTGTTTACATTTTCCAGTCATTTGTATAAATAAGAATGTACTGGAATAAATAGTCTTTCCCCTTTAAGACCCAGTCTCAATTTCAAGGGTAGTTTCGAATTTTGTTCTTCATTTCAATATGACAGCAAAGTTGTTTGATACTAAGAATAATTCTTTTTGATGAAAATACTATATTTAAGAAATCAATAATACTATGAACTGACTTATATTCCCTCTAAATTTATAGACCTAAATGTACACCCCATGTGATGGTATTTGGAGATGGACCTTTGGAAGGTATTTCAGGTTAGATGAGATCATGAAGGTATAGTCCTCATGAGGGAATTAGTGTCTTCATAAGGTGATAGAAAGAGAGAGGAAGATAAATTGTCACACAAAAAAGAGGTCATCTGAGTACACAGTGAGATAGAAGCCACCTATAATCCAAGAGGAGAGTCCTCAGAATAATACCGACCTTGTAGACACCTTGATCTTGGACTTCTAGTCTCCAGAACTATGAGAAATAGATTTCTGTTGTTTAAGCAACTCAGTCTGTGGTACTTTGTTGTGGCAACTGAAGCAGATGAATACAAATGATAAACAGAGTGGTGCACATTAAAGTGACGGATGGCATCACCATTAGAGAAGCCCATAGTCTCTATGTTGAATTTTATTTGCTTATCGGAATAAATGACTCAAATTTAAAATTCTCCTCTGATGTTACGTGTATAATTCACCTTCAGATTGTTATTGGGTAACCAAGTATTCATTGAGTGATCATAGAATACATAGAGAGATTCTCTTGGTTCTTGGAATGACTTCTAAATTAATGATAAAGTGATGCTCCTGAGAATGTTAGAGCTTCACAATGCCTCTCTAGACTCCTGGCTGCAAAGGTGGCTTAAGAAACAAAGTCAGGCCGGGCGCGGTGGCTCACCACACCTGTAATCCCAGCACTTTGGGAGGCGAGGTGGGCGGATCACGAGGTCAGGAGATCGTGACCATCCTGGCTAACACGGTGAAACCCCATCTCTACTAAAAATACAAAAACAAAAATTATCCGGGTGTGGTGGCCGGTGCCTGTAGTCCCAGCTACTCGGGAGGCTGAGGTGGGAGAATGGCGTGAACCCAGGAGGTGGAGCTTGCAGTGAGCCGTGACTGTGCCACTGCACTCCAGCCTGGGGGAGAGACCGAGACTTCATCTCAAAAAAAAAAAAAAAAAAGAAAAAAGAGTCAAAAAAAAAAGAAAGGACCAGCCGTGGTTGTTTGGTACCAAAAAGAAACTAAAACCATGTGACCACACACAACCCATTGCAGCTTTCCTAGTCACTACCTGGCAGAATTATCTCTTTCTTTCCCCAATGGAAGCAGGATGATCACTTATATTTGCCTTATCTGAAAGGAGAGGAAAATCCCAGACTCAAGAAATGGCAAGTCTGGAAGGACAAACAGAGAAGAAGGATATATTTATTCGGAGATGCCCTTCACATCTCAAACTGTGTAGGTGGTTTATGGTTTTACTTATTCAAGTATTATTTATAATAAAGTTATAACTTTGGGAAAATGTTAAGGTGAGCAGATATGGTAGAATTAAAGAAGAATTAGTATAACAGGCAAATCATCAACCATAGCTATTTTCATCCTGAGAGAGGCAGTAAAATAATAATAATGATTAGGATGATAGTCATAATGATAAAGCATAATTTTTTAACTTTTTATTGTACTTTAAGTTCTGGGATACATGTGCAGAACACGCAGGTCTGTTACATAGGTATACGTGTGTCATGGTGGTTTGCTGCACCTGTCAACCCATCATCTACATTGGGTATTTCTTCTAATGCAATCCCTCCCCCAACCCCCGACAGGCCCTTGTGTGTGCTGTTTCCCTCCTTGTGCCCATATGTTCTCATTGTTAAACTCCCACTTATGAGTGAGAACATGTGGTGTTTGGTTTTCTGTTGCTATGATGAGAATGATGGTTTCCAGCTTCATCCATGTCTCTGCAAAGGACATGAACTCATTTTTTTTTATGGCTGCATAGTATTCCATGGTGTATATGTGCCACATATATGGTCATTTGGGTTGGCTCCAAGTCTTTGCTTGGGAATAGTGCTGCAATAAACATGTGTGCATGTGTTTTTATAGTAGAATGATTTATAATTTTTTGGGTATATACCCAGTAATGGGATTGCTGGGTCAAATGGGATTTCTGGTTCTAGATCCTTAAGGAATCGCCACATTGTTTTCCACAATGATTGAACTAATTTATACTCCCACCAACAGTGTAAAAGCATTCTGTAGTTTAATTAGATCCCAATTGTCAATTTTGGCTTTTGTTGCAATTGCTTTTGGTGTTTTAGTCGTGAAGTCTTTGCTGGTGCCTATGTCCTGAATAGTATTGCCTAAGTTTTCTTCTAGGGTTTTTATGGTTTTAGGTCTTACGTTTAAATCTTTAATCCATCTTGAGTTAATTTTCATATAAGGTATAAGGAAGGGGCCCAATTTCAGTTTTCTGCATATGGCTAGCCAGTTTTCCCAATACCATTTATTAAATAGGGAATCCTATCCCCATTACTTGTTTTTGTCAGGTTTGTTAAAGATCAAATTCTCTCTAGCAACTGTTTTGTTTCTTTATCTTTATTTTATTTTACTTTTTGATAAGAAATAAGACAGAAAGTTCATTTTGCTATAAATTATGTAAAATAATTTCTAAAAATCAATTGTTAAGGAGTAGTTAAGAAAGGATGGGCAATAACTGAGAATTAATTACAAGAAGAGAAAAGTTCTCCCATGATGAGAGTTAACATATAGTAATTATGTCTCCAGAACAATGATCTAATGACCTGGAAGAGTTTAGACAACTTAAAATAATATGTAACTGACTCCCAACAGAGAAATGTAAATCCCTGAGTGTGAATCATCAGTTTCAAACTCAAGTTCAATATAAAAACAAGTTCAACTAGAGTAACATTTAAATTCCACACAAATTAATTGCTCATCCTTGTTTCAGGTCCCTTAAGAAATGAGCTATAGTGTCCAATAAAGAATTAGATTCCAAAAGAAAAATAGGAAAGAAAGTAATTTATGACAGGCTGACAAGACAAATTCATGAAAAACAGTTTAAAACACATTTCAAACCTCTAATGTAAAAGACCAAATGCAGGGGGGAGAAGCTGAGGACACTCAATATAGTCTGAGAACAATTGGAGATGGCAAGATATATTACATTTTTCTTATAGAGTAATTATCAAAACCATATGAAAGTTAAAAATAAATCCAAAATATAAACCATTGGTTCAATGCTAAGCTTTTCATCTGAGAGAACCTGTTGGTTGAACTGAATCAATTTTAGAAGTAGTAAATGAAACATCTGGTTGCATTTTTACTGATTTGCCCTAATGAACGTCATTAGCTGATTACCATCAAGAGCTGCACATCTAGCCAGGCGTGGTGGCATGCGCCTGTGGTCACAGCTATTTAGGGAGGCTAAGGTGGAAGGATCGCTTGAGCCCAGGAGTTCGAGGGAGGCAGCAGGAGCCATGACTGTACCACTGCACTCCAGCCTGGGTAACAAAGCGAGACTCCAACTCTAAATAAATAAATAAATAAAGGAACCGCACATCTAGTGTCTGGCTTGTTGCACGTTTATTGCCTGATTTGTTCAGATAAGGAATGTTTTCCTGTATGATTTTATGTTGCTCCTCCATTATTTTGGACAAAGAAAAATAAAGAATCGTATTTTGATAATACCTTTAACTCTTTTATTTCTAAAATGACTGTACCTAGAGGTTTTAAGAAAAACAGAAATAATCATTTTCTAGAAATAATACTAAAAACCAATAAATATAGTACTTACATTCTGCCTGTTAGTCTTCTCTTCGTATACAAACTAACTTATTCTTCACACCAAAACTCAGAGTTATAAAGTTATATTATCTTCATTTTACAGATGAGAAAACTGAAGCACAAAGAAGTGGCTTACTCTGGTTACACAGTAAGTCTCAAAACCCAGGTAGTCTGGTCTAGCAGCAGACTCTAGGATGGCTCCAAATAATCATACCAATATATAGGCCATGTTAGTTTTCTACTGATGCCTTAACAAATTACCATGAGTTCAGCAGCTTAAACAGCACAATTGAATTGTCTTCTAATTTTGCGGGGACAAAAGTGTGTATCATGTGGCTCTGCTTAGTTTGAAATTAAGTTTGAAATTAAGTAGTCATCAGGGCTACGTTCTTTTTGGAGGCTCCAAGGGAGAAAGCATCTCTATGCTCTTTGTAATTGTGGGCTGGATTCAGTTTCTGTGGCTGTAGGACTGAGGTCCAAGTTTCCTTGCTGGCCGTAGGTTAGGGCCGTTTTGAGTTTCCTGTGGCTGTCTACAGTTCGTGGCTCCCTTTCTCAGTCTTAAAAGCCAGCACTAGCAGGTGAAATGTTTTTGGCTTCCTCTTCTGCCTCACCTCTTCTTTGCTTTCCTCTTTTACCTCAGGTCTTTGATAACAGCCAGAGAAAATGCTTGGATTTTAAGGGTTTATGTCATTAGATTGGGCCCCTCCAGATAATCCAGGTGGATAACCTTTCTATTATTAATCATGCCAGCTGATTAGTGATTTTAATTCCATCTTTGAAGTCTCTTCACAGCAGTGCCTAGATTAGTGTTTGACTGAATAACTGGAGAATGAGAATCTTGTGGGGATCATGTTTAGAATTCTGTCCATCACACATTCCCGTGTATAATCTCAGTTTCTTGAGGGTGAGCTGGCCTATCAACTGGCATCTCACCAAATTTAGCAAATGTGGAATGCCACTTCCCTGATTAAATTACATAAGACTTACATGACTTACATCTTGCTAGCAGACTCTCTCTAGCTGACTTTTTGTTTCTTTATTATCTGTATTTGACTTTTTAATCATTTCAATTTTTTGTTTTAGATTCAGGGGGCACATGTACAGGTTTGTTACATGGATATATTGCATGACACTGAGGTTTGAAGTAGGATTGAACCCATCACCCAGGTAGCGAGCATAGTATCCAATAGATACCTTTTCAATACTTGCCAACCTCTCTTCCTCTTGGCTCAGTTCTAGCTGACTTTGATAAAGTCAGTTGCCATGTCTGGGAGGTCCAACCAGCAAAGAACTAAGGGTGGACTCTGGACTGTAATCAGCAAAGAATTGAGGACTTTTGTCCAACATCTATGTGAAACTTAATTCTGCCAAAAACCACATGAATTTACAAATTGGTCCTTCCTCAGGCAAGTGTTCGGCCCCTTTTCCTGGCCAACACATTAACTGCATCCTTGTGAGAGTTCTTGAAAAAGAAGACACAGTAAGCCATGATTACACTCGCGACCTACAGTAAGTGTATGATAACAAGTGTGTATTGTTTTAACCCACTAAGGTTGTGGTAGTTTGTTGTGCAGTAATAGATAACTAGTATATTTGGCTTAAGAGGTTATTCTGCTTTTCACTAAGCTGTACTTCCAGTATGAGACACAATTCAGTCCAGAGACAAAAGTTTAGATGGCTTTTTTCCTCTATTTTCTACTTCTGTACTCATTCATCAATACATCCAACAAATATTAAAGGCTATCATAGGCAATGCCTTTGTATTTCAGGAATAAGACAATAAAACAGGGCTTACGGTCCAGTGGTAGAGACAGATAAAAATGAATTCCATTTGCTACAGTAGAGACCTGTACAAAGGACTGTGGGAAGAAAAACGAGAAAATGCTTAATTCTGCTCTCTTCAAGAAAAACTTTTCAAAGAGACAATATTTTATTGGGTCCTACAGAATGTTTAGACATTGTGTAGACTTACAAGCCAGTAAGGATCCCTGTTGGGAAAATAGGTCAACACAGAGGGTAAAGAGGATCATTCAAGCAACTGGATATTCATCGTGGAGTGGCTTGTGGTAGGTGAAAGTCAGATTATGAAGGTGCTCTTTGGACTTTCATCTTCAAGAATTACAGAAAGATTCTAACCAGGGGAAAAGTGAGATGGGATCTGAGTTTTAGAATCATCTCTCTGAGAACAACACAGGGAATAATGGGGCAGGGAGTGATGGAGATGGAGAGACTGAAGGTGGAGAGAGCAGCTGATGGTCTAAGCAAGAAAAACCAGAGGGCCTCACAGGGCAGCGTTGAAGAGGGGAGAGAACCAAAAGAAACCTTGACTTTAAAGTAAATAGCAGTGAAAAAATAATTTAGTAACTAGATGTCAGGATGAGAAAGAGGCAGACGTCTCAGGGATTTCTGTCTTCTGGCTTGAGCAACTGAGTGTATGCCATGTAAATAAGATAGGGGAAATGTGGAGTAATGGGTTTTTCAGGTTGAGGTTGTAGCTGAATAAAGAACAATTCCAGTTATGGAACTGTTAGAGGCCTATGGGCCAGTGGATATTTAGTAAGCATTTGGAACCATGGTTGGGAGCTTGGAAAAATGATAAATTGGAGTTGTAGCTATAAATTTGAAAAGTGTCAATGTTGAAGCAATGGATGTACATGAAACCTCTCAGAGTTGTGTTCAGAGAAAGAAAAGAAGATGGATAAAGATAGAATTCAGTCTTCATAAGAAGCAAACATGAAAATAAGAGCAAATAATAAGATAGAGACTACATCCTGAGACATGTAGAGGGAGCATCAGGACAGAATGACCGAGTATAGAAAGAAGAGACAGTTCAACAAACTTCACTGTCTCCCACCAATTTATTACTTTTGTTTTGCACAGTTCTTTACGCTAATTCTGAAAAGATGATGTTACAGTAGACTTATCCAGGGTAGTTTAAACTGTGGCATAAATCACTCAACGTAAACCACATACATTTGTTTTATTGTCATATAAATAAATAACATAATTTATTAGATTAATATAATAAATATATAATAAAATAATATAAATAAAATAAAAATATTTGGAATATTCTTTGGTTCATTTTGAATACAAAGTAGTACACCTAAATGTTTACAAGCTTGAGTGCTGAAGACATACGGCCTGGGTTAGAACACAGGCTAACTGACTGGTAGTCATATCTGTTGGGCACATGTAACTGGCTTAGTCTCAGTTTCTCCATCTGTAAAATGGGAACCATACGTATCACAGGTTAGAAAAGATTCAATGTAAAAACTTAGTACAGTGGCTATAGCATAGTTATCACTCATAGTTACCTTGCTCTGGATCTCCTGGTCTAAATGGACTAATGATAGTAAGTATCTCATAGAGATTTTTTTACTGTTTTATGAAAGAAGGATGTGGGGCAAATATTTAGCAATATTTCTGACACAGAGTAAATTCTCCATTAATTCTTGTTACTAGTGATTATCTTCTTATTATACTTATTGAAACTTTCAGTTAGAAAGAAGAAGTTAATGTAGAAATTTGGGCTATAATTTGAGTCTTAATTATTCCTTTGTCCAGCATATCCGCACTGCCTGTGATACCCACCCATTAGTCGCTCAGTAGCTGTCTTGGTTGTCAGATTGACTGTGATAATTATTCTATTCTATTATTAATCATTGTTAATCTCTTATTGTATGTAACTTATAAATTAAGCTTTACTATAGATATGTACATATAGGAGAGAGCGTAGTGTATATAGGGTTCACTACTATCTGAGGTTTCAGGCATCCACGGGAGGGCTTGGAATGCGTCTACCACAGATAACAGGACTACTGCACATAAATTCACAGTTTAAGTTCCAATTTGCTCTCCTTAACCTCTTTCTCCACTGTATTTCATTAAGATTTCAACATTCATGGAAACTAATTAACATGTGAGGCGATTTGGCTTTTTCTGACCTCATGCTGCTTCTCGCATTAGAACAGAACCCTGACTTCCTGCTTGCTATCTTGTCTCACATTTACAATGATTCCACTTCCGCACTGTGGTCACACAACTTCAGGATGCTTCAAGCAGGACGGCATCTGCTTTATTCAGATCTGTGGGGGTGACTGCTTTCATTTCTTTTTTCTCTTCCCTTCCTCTCCTCTTTTTCCTCTCTTCCCTCTCCTTCTTTCTCCTTTTCTCCTTGACTCTCTCTCTTCTTGTTTCCCTTTTTTAAACTATATAATATACATTTTAAAATGTAGAGAATGAAGAATAATTTTAAAGCAATCACCAGTGAAATCACAAAGACAGGAAATAGAATATTTTCAGCACCTCAGGTGCCTCTGTATATACTTTCCCCAATCACAATTTCCTCCTTTTCTCAGAAACAATGCCCATCTATATTGTGTGATAATTATCATCTTGCTCTTCTTTGTAATTTTACTTTCTACATGTGTATTCACTCAATAATGTGGACTTTTCATGTATTCTCTAATTTTACTTGTGTATATGGAATTATCCTGAAATATTCTTTCATATATATAATATTAGGTTTTGAGATTCATTTATGTTGTGATAAGCATATTTTATTTTATCGTGGAAATATACCAATATTTATTTGCCTATTTGCCTATTATACTACTGGCGTACTGCACCTTTGCAAGAATTTCTCTGGGGTATATTCTTATCAATCAAATTATTGGATTTTAAGATTTGCACATCTTTGACTTTAAAAAATAATGCCAAACCTTTACAAAATAGTTATAACAATTTACACTCTCACTAGTATGGTATGAAGGTTCCTAATGCTCCATATACTAATGCTTAGTGTTTCAATTGTTGCCTTGTGTGCATGTGTACTTGTATAAGCTGTTTTTTTTCTTCTTTGCAAAGAATAGACTAAAGGCTACATAACTGATGTACTGTGCAAATGAATGATATCCTTGATATCTTTCAAAGTTTTTTAATATAATAGAGAATTAAGTCATGGAATAAATGCCACTGTTTTCTAAATTAGTAAAAATGAAAATAAGACTAAATAAAACACCTTAGCAAATGCAATCAATGAACTACAAGTTATTTCATAATTGTTTGCCCAGTCTTGAAAAAAATCAATCTTTCTATTTCACTTATCATTCCAAAGTTATGTTTGGCTTTGTGTGTTTCCTGGGATTTTCATTTTACTCTTTCTGGCCATCCTTTGATAGTGTTCTGCCATCATTCAGGCCCACTCTGGACTCTTAGCCCCTTTCCAGGTTATACGTGATCACTGCTCTGGGTCAAACACGGTGAGTATTAATTTCTTCCTGATCTCAACTACTTTGAGCCTGATCAAGCCTTTATCTTTCTCCAAACCCAACCCCAAATATCAGCCCATCTGTCAGTTCCCTTCACTATGCTCTTTGGATGCCCATTTCTATGGTGAATCATTCCCTGCATCCTTGGCCTTTTACTTGAACATTTCTTCCATCATTTCAACTTCTCTTCAAGCTTTAGAGCAAAACTTTCACCGCCTACAGAAGGAATCATGCTTTCACCTAATTGCCTCAACTCATACATTCAAGAAGTACACTGATAAAATTGCTGAATTCTACAACTATTTTATGATTATATATTCATTCACTGTCATCACAGAACAACACCTTGTCTCCTGAATAAAACCCGTTTCCTATTTCTCAATATAATTATCTCTAACTCTAGAATAACTTCTTTCCATCTTTTAACTTCTGGCCTACAGTGTTTATTCTTAGTGATATTTAAAGAATAAGAATTGGGAAATGGAGAAGGGACAAAGAAGGTAAAGTTGATGGAGTAGAAATTTTAAAACACAGATCCGGAACAACTAAACTGCTGGGTTTGAGGCTTTTTGTTTTGTTTTGCAAGGAAGAAGGAATTGAACAAAGATAATGTGCCTTGATGGTGCCAAGTCAGAGTATATGACCATGTTCTCATATGTGCTTGTACAAAGTTTTCACGGATTGCTAATTGCCTTTCCATTGTATGCACCTTCTCCTGTTTGCTATGTTCAGACAAGTCTGTTAATAAATCTTAACAAAGCTTTTATTTTAGCCCTTCATGTTACACCCCTCAATGAGTTCTGAAACCAGAAGTCAAGGATTGCTATCCTGCCCAGATTCTCTGCTATCATCCTTAGTGATTTCTCCATTCATGTTAAAATCTCACCAGTCTGCCTTCTTCCTGTGTCCTCAACATTTTCGTCCTTGTCTTTCCTCCATATCTGCCACCTACCAACATGGCCAGTTCAATCAGATCTCACTCTTACTTGGGATCACTCCATATCTTTAAAGCTTTTATCTTTCCTCCCTAATCACAACCTCATGGTCCTTTATCTCTTCCACTACCTCTTCTACTGAAAGTGCTTCTTGCATCATGATCTATATTGTGTTGCAGTTGAGTTTCGCCTTATTGATTTTTCCTCATTCTAAACCCAGATCATCCCTAGATAGATAGTATCTACAGCAACCGGCCTCCTTGACTTTCTAATATAGCATATTTACTCCAAAATAAAAATCCCTGTTTGCTCTAACAAGTCCAATTCTTGGTAGATGGTGATCGTTATATATCAGCACAACATTTAATCCTCATTTTTGCTCAACAATTCATTTCACTACATCTTATTGCCACTCTGTTCTGCATTTGCTTTTCTAATAACCTTCTATAACATAATTTCTCAGCTCAATTTGGTTTCCCACAGGGATTAGAGCTCTGCTCTAGAATCAGTCCTCCTTAGATTAGGTAGGATCTGAGACCCTGCTTAGCTCTAGTGAGCGGGGTGGGGCTGGATAATGTATTTTACTTCTTCTATTTCCTCAGACATTGTTTGACGCTCCTTCCTTTTTTATATATAATCATTTTTCCTTTCATCAAAAGCACATTATTTTCATCTTCATTCCCTAATGCAAATGTCATGTAAAGTTCTATTTTTTTCCTTTTGTTTCCTCTCAATATGTGGTCTTTATAGTTTTAGCCACTAACATCTTTTCAAGTTTATTTTCTCTAAGAATGATTCCAAGTGTGTCTACTTAGCATTAACTGCCTTTCAAACATCTAGAATTATAATTCATATTGCTTATATGATATCTCTACCAGGATGCAACAAATATGTTAAAACAATCCTCACCATTTCTCAGTAAACAATGTATTCAAGCTGACTTCGTGCTGATGTCTGATGCTTGTGATTAATGGCATCATAATCCATAGAAACCAAGAGCTGACCTGCGAATATTACTGTTAACTTTTATGTGTGTGCCTGACATTCCCCACCCCATAATATCTATTAAGTCCTATTGATTCATCGTGTCTAAGGAGCTGTCATAGCTGCTGCACTTCTATCATCACTCACACAAACATGCACATGTACCTACCATGTTAATCTTTTATTTCTTCTGACACCACCATGGCTCATCACTGGCTACTTTCTACTTGGATTATTTGCAACAATAATCTGATCTTCTAGCTGATCTAAGTACCAGAATACATAATATGGCATAGTTCTACAAATAAGACAGTTCCAATAATTTCACTCTCTTACAAATAAGCATTTCTTATTTTTTGCTAATATATTTCTCTAACTGTATCTTTCACTACTCTGCCTCACTCACTGTGTGTTTCCATGTAGGCTCATTTCTCCTCTTTCTCTTCCAATGTAAGTCTTGACTTTTATAAGGGAAAGCCAAAATCATTTTCAGTTATATATTTTTTAACAAAAAGCATTTAAAATCCAACCTTCAATACAAACCAGAATTAATCTCTACTTCATTTAAATTTCTTTTGCATGTAGCACTATTCTTTCAGAAATTATCATATTTCATATGACCATAAACATTTATGCAGATTTTTTCTCTTATGCAGTATTAGTCTTAGGTTGAAGAGATGATTTCTAATTGATTTTTTATATCTTCCAAAAGAGCATCTTCCATACTTGGAATCAATTAGCCAGGATTTTCCAGTGATACTGACAAGTTTCACATAGAAACACAAATTCCATAAAACAAAATATTCAGCCAATTTAATTTTAAATGGACAATTTAGCTTAATAGTTCAACACACTAATGCTTTGGAATCATATCAAAAAAGCAACTGGTTAATTGATGAAATGGTTTCACTCTCAACATGGATTTGACATTGTGTAGACACAGAAAAAATAAGGAACATAAAAAGAATATAACCTGTTAAATGTGGGATTTTTGCAGCTGTATTGCTTTATATATGCCATGGAGGCTTCATAAAAAGAGGCCACTTTTATTGAATTACATCTAATTCTGTTTGAAAATAAACCAAATACCACATTTTTAGTGTCTTGGAAGCATGATTCTAATTTTGTTGCCAACATTCTGCTATCCCATTTGTTATTAGCATCTATTCTTGTTTGTCATTTAAATAGATAAGAAATGTATCAGAAACAGAGCTCTAATGGCAGGACTAAAATAATCTAATTAGAAATAATTTTCATTAAGTTACATTTATTTGTCTGAGTCAATGGTGACACTGTGTTGTAGGAATTTGAGGACTATACTTTTCATACTGTTAAAATTTAGACAATTAAAGCATTGTTCTATTTAAATCTTGTCTCTACCAGTTATTAGTTGTGTGACATTGGATCAAGTAGTCCTTTTTTCATGTACCTTTCTTTATCTCTAAAGTGAGGGACACAATTTTAACTATTTGTGAGGATTAAATTGGTTTATACATATAAAGATTTTCAAATAGCTCTTTGCATATGGTAAACATTCAATAGGCAATAATAAATTTAATTATACTTATTCATAATTCCAGGTTTTTTTTTTACTATACTATACTACACTGATACTTATATATATCAGTGATTATTCTCTTCAGTTCTTGCCCATAATCATAAATCTTGCCCATAATTATAAATCATATATCTTTTTACAAATAAAAAACAAAATATGTTTACAATAGTTATTTTTTTAAATCAATATGCGCTATAAACAGATAAATGACTTCATTCTCTTTAATTTTAGTAAATTATTTAATAACATCTGGACATCCCGTTTTATGTATTTTAAAATACTAGAGTTCTTATGTTAAACTATTGGTTACATTTCTATAAATGTAGAGGTCAATTTAATGTGTTCATATTTTTGACTTTCACTCCAGAGAAAAAAGAAAAAAAAATAATTGACCAACCAAATTAAAGTGAAAATAACAATAGCATTGTTAACTAAATCTTAAGAAACATGGTTGTTTAGAACACCTGATTGGCAGTTAGGAGGCCTGTGTTCTAGCCTAGTGCCTGCCTTTAAGTAACCTGTTCTTGGGAAAGTCATTTTATCTCTTTGTTCCTTATTTTTCTCATGTAGAAAAGAACAGTTTGAGCTATATGGGCTCCAGGAAACTTTCCTAAAAGGCTCAACTATTCACATTTTAAACTCCAGAAGGATCCTTTAGGGAAAGCTTTTAAGCAAGGGTGGCTCCTGCACCCAATTCATAAGGATATTGTCTCACAGCATCTGGACCTGGCAGCTGGAGTGCTGCAAGGATGCCCTTTGGAGGGGAGTGCCAAGCACTGCAAGGCCGAAATAGTTGGTTTCTGTTTTATATCTTTCTGGGCCCCCTGATGCCACATGTTGCTTATGGTGGTCATGTGAGTCCGAAAGTTCAGAAAAGTGTGTAAAGACCCCAGTGGGTGATTCTCAGTAGCATCTAAGTGGAGAATATTTTAAGACTATTGCTTCAGTTTGGGAAAGGCACGGTGAGGTTAAAAGAGAGAGAAAGGGAGATGCCTGCAGGACATGATACCTACATAGAGGGGCCACCCCACCTATGGTTTGATGGGAATGCTCTTTGTGGCTTATGACAGGAGATAACTTTTCCTTTTGTGAGTGAATAAAGATTGAGAGAAGCCAAAGAAAATGCCAAGAAGAAAAACTACTCAATTCCCTTAATCTCCATGAAATGAATCTAAAACTTTGTGCAGCCTCTTCAGTATATATGGATTTTTGGCTCACATCTTATCAAATTTTGAGGTTGTTCACATTGGCTTATCCATTTCATAATATTTTCAAGGACCCAGGATTTTTCTATCTTTCCAGCATGCCATGCTTATGTACATGCTTGACATATGGGATTTTGTTATTATACAGGCAGCATAGCACCTTCAGATACAGGTATCTTGTTCTTATTGAAGAAGGAAAGAATGGGACAACCAGTACCATGGAGCCTTTAAAAGGAAGCACATATTACCCAGGAACTCTTCGTAGACTTTTGTTGACATCTCATTGTCCGGCATGACTAACGGTTGTCCCTTCTAATTGCAACATTGGGTGGGAAAGTGGATCTTTAGCTTTTCTAGATTTTATAGCAGAAGCAGACAAAGAAAAACGGTTTCAAGGCCGGGCGCGGTGGCTCACGCTTGTAATCCCAGCACTTTGGGAGGCCGAGGCGGGCGGATCACGAGGTCAGGAGATCGAGACCACGGTGGAACCCTGTCTCTACCAAAAATACAAAAAAAAAATTAGCCGGGTGTGGTGGCGGGCACCTGTAGTCCCAGCTACTCGGAGAGGCTGAGGCAGGAGAATGGCGTGAACCCGGGAGGCGGAGCTTGCAGTGAGCCGAGATTGCGCCACCGCACTCCAGCCTGGGCGACAGAGCGAGACTCCGTCTCAAAAAAAAAAAAAAAAAAAGAAAAACTGTTTTAAAGGCCTGTTATTCTATAAAACAAAATGTAGTTGCCACAGTTAGGGATCTGCAGACCATGTCACCTCAGAAATAATTGCAAATTTCAGGACAACTGCATAGCATGTTTAGTTAGAAGAAGGAAGATTTAGAAAAGCCATAAAACTATTTCTAGACTTTTAAAGTTAGGTTTTGTGAAATAAAGTTTACTCACATTTTCTGTATACATTAGTTCTCTATCAGGGAGAAATTTGTAGCAGAAACAGCTGTTCCAGATATGATGGATTCTCTAAAGTGGAAGAAAATTCTGATGTTTGAGTTTTAGGTGGAAATTTTTAAAATAATCTACTATAGATATTGCAGAGGGGATTCTTATGTTAGTTCAAGGGAGGATCTATTTACTTTTAAGTTTGTTTCTAATATATTTATGATCTGCTTCTAATCTCCCTTACATGTCTTCAACAAATTTAAACATCATTTGTGAACTCTGGAAGGAGTTTCTAATATAGCATCAAGTCAGGTTTACATTAGGTAGAGTCTTAGAACTATCACTGACAAAGCTTTTCACTTGACTCTCAAAGAAAAGGCCAATTATTTTTTGAATCTAACTAAGCATTTAATGAGTTTTTCTTTATATAAAATCACGTTTTGCAAATGTGTAAAGTGATAAATAGGCAAGGTGACATATTAGAAATATCCATTGTTTTAGAATACTTCCCATTATCATCTGACCATTAGATGTACTTCAAAGTAATACTGTTGCTCTCATAACTCATGGAATATAGTTTGTAATAACAATCATCTTCTCAAATTGGTCATTACCAAAGTTAATGACCTGTTTATTAAAACATCAACCTTGGCTTTGCCTCAGTCTCTTAATTAACACATCTGTCATTTACTACTAGTGGCTAAAATTTCCGTGTAGAGGACAGCTCCGATAATGATGGCACCATTAAAGCGACATCTCTGTATGTTTGGATGGATCATCAAATTTGCATTGGCCTATCACAGACAGAATCCTGTGAGGCTTCTAGTAGTTTTGGCAGCCCCAAATGGTGAAATATAAACAGAAAATAGAACAGCATTAGCCTCCTTTGTGAAACATTTGCATTGAAAATTATTTATCATCACTGTTGAAAAGGATAATCCCACAGCACAATTTTCAGTGCGCTCCCTTGCAGAGAGCCAGTCCTACCAGCACTGGTAGACAAACCCACTCAGATTACAAGCCCTTCCAGATACACACATTTTCCCTTGCCACGTCCATTCATTCAATCATTCAAGAGATATTGTCACATTCCATTATGCAGATGCCGTTAGCAAGTTAATAACATATTGACGTTTCCAAATGAACATCTGTAATATGCATGAACGTTGAAACATTGGCATTTTTTTAAGGAAATGTAGTATCATTTTCCTAAAATGAGCTGATAGGTACTCAGTTTTTAAACCTTCATATGAAAATTAGACTCACAGATTATGATACATTGATAAAACACAACAAAACAGGAAAATAACAAAATACAATCTCCTATAGTGTTAATTTTTATTATTTAAAAGATTCTGAAAATGACATAAATAAATGGCTATTAAAATGCTGATGTCAAAGGAAAAATGTTAACTTTGATGTAATATCTATCCTCTCAACCGTGTAGGAAACACAAGTAGCCTGCAAGCAATGTTTTACCATCTGATTTGGAGGATAAATTCATTTTATTATTCTTCAGGATCTATTTTGAATGATCATGGAAAGGCTGAGGCAATAAAGTGGTCTTACAGGGTGTAAGACCATATGACATATGGGTCCATATGTACGTCATGAATTCATGATTCCTGGAGCTTTTGGAAAGAGATTGGTACATACAATAATACTATTAGCTTCAAATGAAGGGTTAAAAAGATGTAAATAAGGCAACAAAGCCACAGTAACTTTTTTTTGGCCAACATTTTTTATCCTTTCAGCTGTGTGTTAGAAAAATATGAAACCCCAGCACGTTGGGAGGCCAAGGCGGGCAGATCATGAGGTCAAGAGATCGAGACCATCCTGGCCAACATGGTGAAACCTCATCTCTACTAAAAATAAAAAAAGTTTTCTTGGCATGGTGGCACGTGCCTATAGTCCCAGCTAATCAGGAGGCTGAGGCAGGGGAATCTCTTGAACCTGGGAAGCGGAGGTAGCAGTGAGCCGAGATCATGCCACTGCATTCCAGCCTGGGCGACAGAGCCAGACACAGTCAAAAAAAAAAAAAAAAAAAAAAAAAAAGAAAGTGAAAGAAAGAAAGAAAGAGGTTACTAGGTTTCTATTTGCATAGATTTCTTTGGGGAAAAATTATATTTTAATCATGGGATACAAATTTTGTTAATCTATAAATATTAGTGAAAATATAATGAAATTATATACTCCTGGTTTAAACTCATTTAATTCTAGACCAATGCCCAGTCATGTGTGATTTGGCCCTTGCCCATCTCTCCAAGCTCATCTTCCTCCACTCCCTTTGTCCCAATCAATCTACTTTTTGTCCCTTGAAAATACTAAGTATATTACCTTCCAAGGGCCCTGCTATCCTATTGTTTGCAATACTCCTCTCTATTTCTCTTCATTAAGCTCTTGATTAAAATGTCAACTCTTCAGGGCTTCTCTTCATGAGATCAATAACTACATAATATTATCTTATTTACTTATTTCTGTTGTTTCTTTTCTCTTTTATCCCACTAGAATGTACATTTCTTGAAGCAAGGTCTTTGGCTCTCAGGTCTCCCACTGTATCCCCAGTTACTAAAATTTGACACAGAGATTAAAACACACAACAGATCCAAAAAGTATTTGTTAGGGATTAAATGATATAAGTCTTCTCAGGGCAACAAGAGTTTTTAAATAAGGTATAATTATATTTCATCAAGGTGCAAATCTTAATTGTACAGTTTGAAATGTCTTGGCAAGGTGTATATATATATAAAATCTCCACGCGGTCGATGCCCAAATCAAGGGCAAAGACTTTTAAAACTGAAATGGAAATTATTTCTTTTCAAAAGTTCCTGTGGATGAGATATTTTGCTTTCGAAATGAAATCATGAAGAGCCCCAAGTGGTAAAAGGATACCTTACCCAGTCGATTTACATGAAATTTTGATAAGGAAATATTTCTAGTCTTTGAGATACTGCTTGCAAATTCAAGCAAAGAAGCTAAAAACAAAATTTAAAATGATGGTAATGACTGGGGAAAAAAACCCGTAAGATTAAGTTAATCTTCCCAAGTTATTTACTTTGATTGCTTTTGGGTGTGGTTGATTTTAGGCTTTGAAATTTTTAAAAGCTGTATGTACCAATGTGGATATGCTTCAGGAGGTCCATTACATTCAAAGTTTTAACTGAAAGCCTGATTTGAAACTTCTAAAGATTGTCAAATTGTTCTTCACTGTCTTCGCTGTTCCTTTCATATAGGGTAACCATATAGACCAGTTTGCCCAAGAAAATTCTTGTCTACACATAGCTGTTTCAGTGTAACTCTTAGTAGAACCCCCATTCATTCTAAAAAAAGTGTCCATAATTATATGGTCACCCAACTTTTGTACCCTTTTTAAAGAAAGATGAATACTGATTTTTTGGCACCATGAAACTCTTTAGCTGTCTCTTTTTAACCTAGATGATAGATTTTGATTTAAAAAGTAGTTGCATTTTCAAGAAAGAAGAGACAACACAGCAGACATTGATTGCTGCCTTGACCTCGTTAAGTTGATAAGGGCATTTATGAATATTGTCTCTAAGTTACACCCCAGGTAGAAGGTTAATGACACATTTAGCATCCGTGGGGTGCCGGACAGTTTTTCACAGAAAAACCAGTTCAAGCTGGTAAACCTTCTGTCCTGCCCATGGAGAACAAAAATGCACCACATTTCTACAAATGAGATATAATTCAAGAAGTGGCAAACAGTGTGCTGAGAATTCAGAAACTGGCTGACTACATTGTTTTGCTAAAGAATAACAAACTTAAAATGTTGTCAAGTCATTTTTTTAACAGCAATTTTCTATAATCTTTTGAGCCTCCTGCTATTACTCTGCTAATCCGGATCTTACTGCTGGCTGACACTAAAGACAGCATTATGACAAATTTATGAACTGATGAGTCATTTTCCACATTCATTCAGCTAATGAGAAAAACAAGTCATTATTTTTTAAGCCTGATTATCACTCCTTTAATACAAGAAGCATATACAAATGACATTAAGCTGCTTTCCCTCAAAAATATCCCTGTGCTAAGACTAACAGCATCTATAGGCTAAAGATGTCTGGTATACTGGAAATTGGAAAGAACTGATTCAAAAATTCTCACTGATTCTATTAAATCTATTAAATGTTGGCATTAGAATCTACTGCCATTACTACAAATTAGAATTTCAATAGTTTAAATCATGTGAATTATCAGTAGCTTATACATGCCTGGGCTTTTGATTAATTAGTCATAAAAGCATTGACCACTCACTAAGGGGGATAGACAATCTGGGATTACTGCTTGGGACATTATAAAAGAGGAGAGACGTGTCCAGTGTGATAGAAGAGGGAAAACATCAATGTAAAGGGTAGCTAAAAGTGAGGCAGTGAAGAATCAGAACTGAATAAGTGGAAGTGGCAGGACATTTGGAGGAATTCAGGAAAGACAGGGTTCCCTGTGAACTTAGAAGTGCAACTTGAAGTGTAAGCCAGATGGGGCTTAACTTTCAACTATGTTCAAATTTCTGCAACCAAGAAAAGCATGACAAGTGTAATGTATTTCACTTTTGACTGGCTGTGAGCTCTTTATACTGGATGTGAGTTTCATGTAAGAGTTTGTGAGGAAGTCTGTGGGGCTTCAGTGTTAAAAATAATTTCTGGTTCGAGCTCTCTGTTAAATTGCTGCTTGATTCTTGAATGCACTATTGAGACAAATAAAGGGAAATTTTCAGAATTATTGTGAATAATGTAAAAGGCAGTCAAGAAGGAAAGAGGGATACCTTGAATGACTAATTCAAATTTCGAGTCTTGTCTATTATAAGCCTTAAAACTACAATGAGGAATATTATTTGAAACTATCAGATTATAAAGTTAAGGTGAGTCAATCTTTTGGAGTTTATGAGCATATAAGCAATGACACTCGAAAAATTGATGCTTTAATGAAAATAATTAACTCAGTATATTAGTCCATTTTCTCACTGCTGATAAAGACATGCCAGAGACTGAGCAATTTACAAAGGAAAGAGGTTTAATGAACGTACAGTTCCATGTGGCTGGGAAGGCCTCACAATCATGGCAGAAAGTCAAAGGCATGTCTCACATGGCAGCAAACAACAGGAGAGAGCTTGTGCAGGGAAACTCCCATTTTTAAAACCATCAGATCTTGTGAGACTTATTCACTATCACGAGAAGAGACGGGAAAGACTTGTCCCCATGATTCAATTACCCTCCACTGGGTCCCTCCCACAACACATGGGAATTCAAGATGAGATTTGGGTGACAACACAGCCAAACCATATCACTCAGAAAGTCATTAATACTATTAAAAGTCTTTCTAAATAGGAATATTTTTGTATTCATAATAACAAATTGAAAATTTTTGTCATAAACATAATATAATTAAATCTCATTTATGACTCAAGATCTTGTATTAAAGTTTATCTGCACCAACATCATTTTTGGGAGCAGAAAAATGCTCCCTTCTGTCCCCCAAAGATATCTACATTCTAATTCCTAAAATCTATGAATATGCTAATTTACATAGGAAATGTATTTGTGATATGATTAAATTAAAAACCCTGAGATAAAGAGGTTATCCTGGATTAATAGGTGGGTCTAATCTAATTGCATTGATCCCTAAATCAGATAATATTTTCCAGTTATGGAACCCTTTTCTCTTATCAGAAGAAGAGGGAGATGTGACTAAAAAAGAATGATCAGAGAGATACAACAGTTTTTGGCTTTGTGGATGGAGAAAAAGAGCCAGAGCCAAGGAATGTGTGTGTCCTTTAGGATCTGGAAAAGGCAAAAAATGATTTCAACCCAGAGAGCCTCAAAGAGGAATCACCATTCTTCCACCACCTTGATTTTAGTCTGATGACACCAATGTCAAACTTCTAATCTACAGAACAGTAAAATAATAAACTTACACATTTTAAGACACTAAACTTGTGGTAATTTGTTATGGCAGTGATAGAAATCTAATATATAATTTCTCATGGTGGAGAATTTGTGGTAGGGGAATTCTAAGCATAATCCTCCCTTCCCTCCAAAAGATTTACCTCCCTAATCCTCCAGACTCTAAATATGATGACTCATCATACTCTTGAATATGTTAAAGTACTTAACAAAAGAGATTCTGCAGATCCAGTTAAGATCAGTTGGCCTTAAAAATTTATGAGATTATAATGGGTTGGTTGGCTGGGTGGGTCTAATATAATCACTGGAGTTCTTTAAAAAAGAGAGAGTTTTCCTGTTCAGTAGAAGGGAAAACAAAGAGATTGGAAATACAGGGACTCAACTCCCCATTGCTGGTTTAGAATTAGAATAAGCTACGTAAGAAAGAATGTGAATGGTCTTTAGAAGCTGAGGTCAGGCTCTGGCTGACAGCAGCAAGGAAATGAGGACTTCAGTCCTAGAGCCACAAGGAACCAAATTCTGCAAGTATGTGAGTTTGGAAGCAGATTCCTTCCCAGAGCCTATGGATAAGAGCTCATCCAAGCTAACACATTGGTTTCGGTCTTCTGGTACTCTGAGTACAGAACTTGGCAGAGCCGGTCCAGACTTCTGTTCTACAGCACTGTGAACTAATAAGTGGGTGTCTTTTTATACCACTAATTTTATGGTAATTTGGTACACATCAGTAGAAAGTTAATACAGAGTTCTAAGGCTTGTTGACCACTCTTTAATATCAAACATTATATAGGGCCATGCATATATATGAAATGCACTGCACCATGAAACACATAGAGTGTGGTTTGAAGTAAAACAAACTTAAGTTAAATATGCTTCTCTCTTTTACTAACTTCATTATATTAGACAATTCGTTTAACTTTGGTAAGCCTTACGTTTGCTTTTTTAAAATGACGCTAAGTGTGCCTGTCTGAAATGAGTCTCTGGAAAGCATTGATGATAATGACTAGTGAGTAGTAGGTGATCAACCAGCAAGAAAAATCAACTTCCAATTTAAAGCACTCTTCTTCCATCCTTTGATTCACAAGTGGAGAAATAAAAAATAAAGATGGGGAACGACATATGACCATTTTGTTGATAAAGACCAGGCTGGAGCATGTGGCTTTAAGCCTATTAGGCAATTGGATTTGCTAAAACCAAAGCCCAGATTTAGGGAAAATTTACTGTCCGGTTGTAAAAAGCCAAAAGTCCTTCACATGACTAGCATGGGGGGAGAAGCAGCAGCTATACTCCTTGAAGGCAGCTTGCTCTCAAGAGAAAGAAGGATAGAGCTGAGCCTAGAGTGCACATTATCTTCCTCAAGTTTATTGGTCAGACAAATTTTGTGATTACTTCCAAGAATAGAGACAGGAATAGTATGAAGAGAGGGCAAAGACTTACTTAGGAAAAAATAAACATGACTTTGTTAAAATCAAGGTTAAAGTGCAGAAATGGGCACTATGAGATTTAACAACTCGTCGGTGCTCACCCAGAAAAGCAGTAAACCCAGGGCTTGAATTCATGCCTGTAATACTCTAGGGCTTTGCAATATCTTTCACAAATACCCCAGGAATGCAAATGTAGAAATTAAACAATAAAACAGAATCTGAATAGAAGACCTATTTAAATTAAATCTTTAAATTTAACTTTTTCTACCATACTTATCTGTATCCTAAGAAAAAATGCAATGAAAGCCCTGGTTAAAAGAGAGTTCTCTTAAGTCTTTCATTTAAATAAATTTCTACTATATCACTGAAGACAAACTTCCCTAAAACAGATCATTCTAAAATGAACTACAACACCACAGCATTTTATAAAATAAATAAATAAAATGATAATGATAAGTAATTTTAGAACAGTTTAATGAGCACTTAGATATTAATAATGACCTATGGAAATATATTTTTTCTTCAGTATGACTTTAAGTGGTGCAGATGTTGTATTATGGAAGTTATTAAATGGCCTTAAAAACAGGTTTTGTTTTCAGGAGCCCAGAATTAATAAATGAATATATTCAACCGTAACGTAGCAGTGGATTGGGCTGGGCCTTTGGGTTTTACTTGAGTTTCTCTGCAGTTCATTAAACAATACCACAGGTCCTACCAATCCTTACGTAAGTCACATATACAAAAGATCTTAAATTTATTCAGGTTGTCATAGCTAATTTGTTTAGCTGACTCATTTCTCAAACTGTCAAAAGTCATAATTTTAAAAATAAAATTAGAAAGCTACAAATTCCACAGTTATAAACTATCTTCTATTATTTGATTCTTATCGGATACAGTGAAAAGATAAATACGTACAGTGAATTAAAAATATTTGAAAGTAAGAAATAAATATTTCTAGATAATAAAAACCTGCACAGATTGTTTTTCTAACAAAAGTGTACATGACATGGCCAGTGTGGTGGCTCACAGCTATAATCCCCAGCACTTTGGGAGGCCATGGCAGGCAGATACCTGAAGTCAGGAGTTCTAGACTAGCCTGGCTAACATGGCCAAATCCTGTCTCTACTAAAAATACAAAAGTTAGCTGGGCGTGGTGGTGCATGCCTGTAATCCCAGCTACTTGGAGGCTGAGGCAGGAGAATCGCTTGAATCCAGAAGGCAGAGGTTAGAGAGAGCCAAGATGGTGAGACTCTGTCCCCCAACAAAAACAACAACAGTAAAAAATGACATTTTACGATATCTTAATGATTACTATTATCATATTTTATAGAGTGCAAGGCAAGGAAATCTAAACTTTTTGCATGCGTGCCTCCTGGCCACATGGATCAAAACCTTAGAAAAACTGTTTTTCTAAGACATGTTGCCAAGAAGCCCAAAATTTCGGAAACAGTGCTTGGAGCAGGAAGATGTCAGCTGACTTTATGTAATACACCCCGGGACAGAGGCAAAGGCAGACTTCAGATGCTTGCTTTTACATCCCCTATTGCCATACAAAACGTCAT
This sequence comes from Nomascus leucogenys, assembly GCF_006542625.1. NCBI lineage: Eukaryota > Metazoa > Chordata > Mammalia > Primates > Hylobatidae > Nomascus > Nomascus leucogenys. The sequence goes on from NC_044389.1 coordinate 37,132,203, forward strand.
GTAGCTTAGACTGCCACTGTGAAATGGTCTGCCACATTCCTAGTCCTGTGCCCAAAACACCTAGTTTAGTGTCATGTGATGTATGGCTATCCAACAGACACTAATTGATCTGAATAAAACATGTAAACTGTGAACACCATGAAAAATGTAGAAGGAAGTTCAGAATAATTACAGAATTCCAAGAAAGCCTGTGTCATGTGCTTTGATATTACTGGATGACATGCTGCCAGTGTTTTAATTTGAAATTCTTCCTTATCATGACACCAAATGTATCATGATGTAGGACTCACTTTAACACATCATATGGCTGCAGTATTATATTTATTTCTGCTAATTTTTGTATAGTTATTCATAGTATGAATAGGAGCCTTTTTACATAGATTCAAATGTTTCCCAGTTTACAAATCTTTTTAGTAATCTGACTCTATCTGAATACTTTGGCAATGGTTATTTTATAGACAGCCTGAAGAAATGTATGTTCAATACTTAGAGAAAAATTTAAAAGAGCTAACTGATATTGCCTTTTATTTACCCTATAGGATTATAAGATTGGCTTTGTTTGTGAGTAGTCCATTTGTATTGTTACATACAATGTTTCTTTTAAGTTTTATTTTACCTACTATTTGCCCTGAATGGAACATTTTCCTGTTGGCAAGATTTGTTATCATTATAGATAAATCTCTGGTGAAAAGTGGACAAACAAACCCTTGCAGGATGCAGTGGCTGGGGATATTGAAAGAAATACATGTATTCCAAATAAAATGTATAATTAGTTGTTCTTAGAAGACCCTGTTTTTGTTTGCTTGTATTAGTGAGCCCTGAGGAAGTTTGGGACATCATTTAGAATTCAATAATAGGTTATCATTAATCTCTGCCAAATAAATAAAGTATTTTTGTTATTAATTATTGGATCCATTATATACTTATTGAACTTCTACTATAGGTCAGACATTGTTTTAGGTGCTGGGGATACAGGCAGAAATAAAACAATCTAGAGAAAGTGTGGCTCATCTTGCTTGGCAATACATTTTGACTTCTCTTTATCTGTTATTTCCCAATGGGCATCTATTGCCCTTCTGTTTCACGCCATAATTATTATTATATTTATTAAATTATTGAATATATTATTACATAAAAATTATTACAAAAAATGCTCATTTAATTGATGAAAGAACTAGGGTCAAAGAATCCAGGCATTTAGCATCCCAACAGCAAGCCTTCTATAGAATCACCGTCTACACTTTATTTTCCTGCAAGTCCGTTCCTTTAAAACTGTCTCTACCTCACTTCACATACAGAAACTCTTCATATTTCTTCCATCCCTTTATTTTTAATGTAATTTTTATTTTTAACATAATATTATATTTTTCCCATTGCTTTCCAATCTCCTTCTCTATCCCTTTCCTTTTTTTCCTCTTTTTTCATTTTTTTCTTTTACAAATATTGTGAGTAAATTCTGTGGGTTAAACATTTAAAAAGATCCAGCAAGAGCACAGTATAAAATATTTTTATATAAATTGTCTCATTTGATTCCCTCTTTACATAGATAATATTAACTTCATTTTATAAAGCACCTGAGCCTCAGAAAAAAACTGTCACTTCTTAAAGAATACAGAACTAACACAAAACAAAATACAGTATCAGAATTCTGCAAAAATGTCCCAGAAAAACATGCCTCTTAGTTGCTTTCCTACATGAAGCCATATGGATTTTCCAAGCATTGAGGTTCTTCAAAACATTGCAACTATGAAAATGTGTTATCTTGGAAGTTTATTAAAATGTAGTTTGATTATTAAAATTGATGAATTACATTGCTAATCAATTTTAAAAATTAACCCACGTCAATATAATTTTTATTTAATTGGCAAACTATTTATTGATCATTTCAAAGATTCTCACCTGGTTTTAACCTTTAAAGTCATCTATTTTTACTTATACTATTTGACTTATGACATAAATAATATCTAGTAAGATATAAAGCTCAAAAAATAATTTTTCTCAAGATTAAAACAGGATGTAGAATTAGAATACCACGATTTCTTTAATGGCAACTAATATTCCTCAAGCCTTTATTTGCTTTTTATGAGACACTGATTCACTATTTATTTCGAAATGCCATGACTGTATTCCTTATGAAAAATTTTTAAGGCTGGGCTCAGTGACTCGTGCTTGTTATCCAAGTATTTTGAAAGTGAAAGGTGGGTTGATGGCTTGAGCCCAGGAGCTCAAAACCAGCCTGGGCAACATGGTGAAATACCATTTCTACAAAAAATAGAAAAATTAGCCAGGCATCGT